>NC_080065.1:86876355-87196547 GCF_949987535.1 Balaenoptera acutorostrata
CATACTTATTTAAATTTTTTTTTTTTAATCTGGAGTAAATTTCTGCTTCGACCATTGATTTTGTCATCTATCTGTCCTGGCATTAGATTTCTTCTAGACTATTTGGTGGTGGGGGCGGGGAGTAGGTAAGAGGTGGAGACAAATTACAAATACATTGTGAATAGAGGCTTTTTCTCTTTTCATTTTTCACCCCGCCTGCAATATCCCTGGCAGTCTACTGATTTTGCAGTTGCCTCTTGCAGCCCTCCAGAACCCCGACCAGGACCTTATCACAGTGATTTGGGGCCCTGTTTATGGAGATATTGTAGATTTTGCCGATTTGGTCACAGAACAAGGGATAACTTGCCTCATTTATTGGTCCCATGTCTTATGTCTATTTCGTTCTGCCTCCCTAAGCCCACAACTTTCTCAAAGCCTAAAGCAGAGATCAGGTATAGTGTGTTTTTATTTTTGAGGTTCCTAACATAAGGGAGACAGTCTAACCCCAACATCTGACTTCTGACTTACCTTCCTCCACCCTTTACCCTACAAGATTCCACATCTCAGGCACAAATGACTCAGAGACCAATAAGCTGGAGATTTAGCCCTGTTCACTGTATTGTGCTTTATTACTTTCTCAGTTCATAGAGATGATTATCTTGTTTTTGAAACTGGATCTTTCTCTTCTTTCTTTTTGTGTTCCATTGCTGCTATACATTTGGACCACAGGGAGTGAGTGAACAAATCATGCATTTACTATGCAACCTAGCCTAGAAGTCCAGTATATCATTGATTGAAATGTCTTCATCACACATCAAGATCTTTCATGTTCTTGAGTCTTTGGCAGGCCTTTCTAGTCTGTTGACCCCTGCTTTTCAGAGCTCATGTGATTAGACTGGACCCACGTGGATAATCCAATATTATCTCCCTATTTTAAGGTCCATAATCTTAATTACGTCTGCAAAAGTTCCTTCACAGCAGTACCTACATAAGTGTTTGATTGAATAACCAGAGGATGGGAATCTTGAGGGGACATTTTAGGATTCTGCCTACCATAGTAATGGATCACTAAAGCCATGTGTTGCCGGATTAAAAAAAAAAAAGTTTAAAACCAGAAGTGAATGTAGGAACTTCTGTCTTCTAAGGAAGGTAGGGGTAAGGAAAGAGGCATGAGGAGATGTTATTTATATCAGAGTAAAAGTTAATCTACATACTACCCCATTCCACTTTAAAACAGTAGTAAGAGAAGACTCCTGCTAAGAGGTACCAAAAGGAAAGGAAATCTAAATTACTAATTAAATCACTTATCCTCATACTATTATGAGGATAATTAAAGTGTGGGAAGGATTTTGCAGGCAAGGGAAAACTCAGGTATGTGGCTGGAGATTGGAGTCTACATAGAAATTGCCCTTGTCTATTTGCTTTAATGTAAAACCATTACATTGACCCCAAACCCTGACACTGACAAACCTGCAGTAAAGTCTGCCACCATAAAACTGTCTTCAATGTATGGTTCATGGAGATGGCAAAGAAAGGAGGCTGAGTTCTACATCATGACTTGTATAGAGCCAAAGGCAAAAGGACCAGTTGATTTAGAAGGTGAGATGCAAATGATACCAAATGTTCAGGAGGTTAGGAACTTGGAACCAGAAGGCCATAAGAATGTCAGCCCTCAGGATTCACAGTTATCTTAAAGAGGTCCTGAGCCTTCTCATGGGATTAGAGCTTGAGCCAATTTTGTTTGAGCCTCAAAGATAGTTAAGAGGCTCCCCTGAAATCTGAGTTACAGTTTAAAACAGTTCTCAATCCTGGCAGAGTGTTAGAAATGCCTGGGGAACTGTTAGTAACAACCAGTACTTAGGCTATGCCCCAGAACAACTGAATCAGAAACTCTGGGAGGGGGATGCAGGCATCATTAATGTTTAAAATGTGCAGCCAAGGCTGAGAACCACTGGTTTAAGCTGTGGAAGAATGTTGAAGGATGGGCACTAGAAGAGAAGAGAGTAAATCAGATGTTCCAAGAGATGGAAGAAAAACCACTAAATTGAAGCTATGAGAAGATGATTCAATTCTGCAGTAAAATTGAATGAATGAGAACAAAGAGGAGGCTTTCAATTTAACTAACAGGAGGATACTTTTTGCTCTGAGAAGTGCATTAGTAAAATGGTAGGGACAAAATTTGGATTACAAAGATTTGAAAAACAAATGAGGGAGAGAAAGTAGAAGTAAATGTAGGCTAATTTTTCAAGATATTAAAAGGGATGTTAAGGCAAAAGATGAGACCATGACAGGGAAAGAGCATGAAAATAACTTGGAAGTGCAAATGCCAGTAGGGCACTTTCATAAATGAAAACCAAATTTGAAGTGAGAACATTCTGACTACTCCTGACTCCACACATACTTCTTTATAGTCATAAGTGAAAGGACTGAGAACCATGTTTATATGAAAATGAAAAATACTCCTTCACTTTTCTCCATAGGAGAAGGAGGGATAGAGAACAAAAACTAATTACAGCACAAAGTATATTTAGCTGTAATTTAATCAGTTTAACCATTATTTATAGGTGTCAATGGTTCACTCTTCTATTCAAACTATCACACATCTGTGATAGGTTTCATAATGTAGACAACCAGACAGTAATAACTTAATTGAATTCAAGTAAGCAATTCATGTCAGTGTGTGAATGACTTGAGTTTCTAGACCCCTTTTAAAATATAGGAAGTTTACTAATAAAAATGAAGCTCTATTTGGCAATATGAAGAAGAAATGTGAAGAAGGCCTGCAGCAAAGTCTGCCCTCTGTCTGGACATGAGTCCTTCTTTGAAGTCAACTTCTATAAACCAGCCCTAGCTCTTCTCTGCCTCCACTTCTGAACCCCAAGTTTTTTAAGAATACCATTTCCCTCTTGGTGGGTCCTTGCAGGAGATGATAGAGGAGGGCAGGAATGAGGAGAGCTACTCTTATGTATAAGTTAGTGGTACTTACAATTGGATTCAGAATTTTAATCAGGAATTTTATTCCAGGTACGTTGCAGGAAAAAAATATAGATAGAGATCCTTAGAAGCCATGTGACATGTTTGTATTTCACTATATTTTTATCTCCAAACAGCCCTTCAGAACTCTCTCAGTCACCCAGGACCACTGGACCTTGCTTGCCTAGAATAGCTTTTCTGTTTTTCTCTTGAATACATATGTCCTTCTAGAGAAGAAAAAAAATATGTTATTGGACTTCCAGTTTCTCACTGTCTCCACTAGAGTCTTATGAAAAGATTGGAAGAGCCCTTGGGGAGAAAAACTATTCCTAACAGACCCTAAAGGAAGGACACTGAAGGTTTCCCAGGGGAGGAAACAGACTTAGTGAATAATCAGTTAACTGTAGCCAGCCTTTGCCTAAGGTTAGGAAAATTCCCTGTCTACTGAATCACAGGTGAGCAGTGAACAGTTTTCAGGGTAAAGTGTGGCAGGTTCCCTTCACACTTAGGGAGACAGACCCTTCAGTTACATAATTAGTTAGAAAACCTTATTTGAAGATCAATTGTCAAAGGCAAAGTGATTTGAGATTTGATGGGGCCATCCTTGATCAGAATTTAAATAGAATTTCAGAATTGAACTAATGTCCACAATATCAGGGATCATATTTTATAGATAATGACAATGTATAGACTCTAAAGTAGACTTTGTTTCTGAAATTTACAGTATTTTGCTCTTTTCCTTTGCTTTGTAATAATATTCACCATTAATTAAATACCTTCCATATGCTGAGTACAATATATAACTTACCTTATTTAACCTCCTCACATAACACTATAAGGTAAATATTTACATCCCTGCTTATAGACCAGTAAATAGACCCAGACATGTTGAGTAGTTTACTCAAGGCCACATGGCAAATTAGTAACAGAGCTAACATTTTGATCTCAGATTTATTTGCCTCCAAAGTGTGCCTTCTTTCATTATATACATTATACCAATTTTCTATATGTTTAAAGGAGCTTCATAACTATATAAGAAGGGACATTTTCAATCCTCCACGCCAGCAGAATTTCAACTCAGGGCTACACAAAGCAGTGAGCTTATCAGAATGGATAAAGAAGTTGTGGCACATATATACAATGGAATATTACTCAGCCATAAAAAGGAACGAAATTGAGTTATTCATAGTGAGGTGGATGGACCTAGAGTCTGTCATACAGAGTGAAGTAAGTCAGAAAGATAAAAACAAATACCATACGCTAACACATATATATGGAATCTAAAAAAAAAAAAGAAAAAAAAAGTG
Source organism: Balaenoptera acutorostrata (assembly GCF_949987535.1). Taxonomy (NCBI): domain Eukaryota; kingdom Metazoa; phylum Chordata; class Mammalia; order Artiodactyla; family Balaenopteridae; genus Balaenoptera; species Balaenoptera acutorostrata. The sequence goes on from NC_080065.1 coordinate 86,880,615, forward strand.
GTTCTGAACTAGGTGCAGGACAGGAATAAAGATGCAGACATAGAGAATGGACTTGAGGACACAGGGTGGGGGAGGGGTAAGCTGGGACGAAGTGAGAGAGTAGCATTGACATATATACACTACCAAATGTAAAATAGATAGCTAGTGGGAAGCAGCCGCATAGCACAGGGAGATCAGCTCGGTGCTTTGTGACCACCTAGAGGGGTGGGATAGGGAGGGTGGGAGGGAGACGCAAGAGGGAGGGGATATGGGGATATATGTATACATATAGCTGATTCACTTTGTTATATAGCAGAAACTAACACAACATTGTAAAGCAATTATACTCCAATAATGATGTTTAAAAAAAAAAGGGTTAAAGGAAAGCTGACAGAAGCTGCTGGTAAAAATAAGGCTACATAAAAGGTAAGTAACATTGTATCTTAGCCTTAAAGGTGTATTGAGAGAGAGAGAGAGAGAGAGAGAGAGAGAGACATGACATTGACATGGAGACTCAAAATAATGAGTCATCTTACTGGATGACAACAGAAATAGGAAAAGAATCCCTGTTCTTTTCATCTTGTGACTCTTGGGAGAAAGTGACAGTAGAGATTTAAGATCTTGAAATTGTAATGGATGGGCTGGGGGATAGAAAATTACAAAAAACTTAGTAAATGGATTTGAGACCAAAATAAATTCAGTTCTTTATTTTTCACAGACTATTACTGAATTTCATTTATGTTGTCAACACTGTGCCAGGTGCTGTGTAGGTGGACAAGATAAGTAAGGCATAATACTTCCCCTCCAAGAGCTTATAATCAGGAAGCAAGGCATAAATACAACAATGTATAATTCAGTGCAAAAACAAGAGTACTGATAATAAAAACTATAAAACGCAGAGAAGAAATAAGGAAATGAGGACTAGACTGTGCATTCACTCAACTAATAATTTGTTGAATACCTCCCATGGGTCAAGTAAGATAATTAATGCTATGGCTAACCAGTAGAAGCTTTCAACAGGTGAGAGCTTTGAGGTGAACATGTAAAGACAGAAAATATTTAGTTAAGTAGATAAAAGGGCAGTGACTTTCTCAAGAAGTAAAGATTTTAAAAGCACCAAACTTATTATAGATTTAAACACTTTATGTATATTAACTCATTTAATTATAAATACTCAATGAGGTAGGTATTATTAGTGTTCCCATTTTACAGATGAGGAACATAGGCTCGGAAAGGTTAAGCAATTGACTCCCTAAGGCACACAAGAAGAAAGTAGTATAGCCAGATTCAGATGCAGTAAGTAAGATATTTAATTGCTTTGCTATACAGCCTCTCAGGCCACCATGTTAGAGAAGATCTGCTCATGCAAAGAACACAGGATTAGCATGCCTTAGCAAGCACATCATCAGAAGTTTGGGTAAAATCTTGTCTTAGACCTTCGTGGTTGTGATTAATCTCTAAGGCAATAGTTCTCAAATTTTATGGTGCATCAGATCACCTGGAAGGCTTATTAAAACACAGATAGTTGGGGCTTCCCTGGTGGCGCAGTGGTTGAGAGTCTGCCTGCCAATGCAGGGGACACGGGTTCGAGCCCTGGTCTGGGAGGATCCCACATGCCGCAGAGCAGCTGGGCCCGTGAGCCACAATTACTGAGCTTGCGCATGTGGAGCCTGTGCTCCGCAACAAGAGAGGCCGCGATAGTGAGAGGCCCGCGCACTGCGATGAAGAGTGGCCCCCGCTTGCCACAACTAGAGAAAGCCCTCGCACAGAAATGAAGACCCAACACAGCCATAAATAAATAAATAAAAATTAAAAAATAAATAAATAAATAAATAAAATTATCCTGTATTCCTTGGCATCACTTATAAAAAAAAAAAAAAAAAAAAAAAAACACAGATAGTTGAACCCCACCCATAGAGTTTTCAATTCAGTGGGTCTGTTGTGGCGCCCCAAAATTTGCATTTCCAAACAAGTTCCAAGGTGATGCTGCTGCTGCTGGTCTGAAGACCACACTTTGAGAACCAATGATTAAGAAAACAAGTTCCCTGTCTCCCCCACAAAACTTATATCTGGGGCCTTCCATCAGTGAGCACAGAATCAAACATCTCTATTTCCACATCGCAGGAATCGCAAAGTCGACATGTCTAGAGTTGAAATCACCATCTCACTGAATATCTGCTCTCGTGTTTTTGCCATGTTAAGTGATGGCACAAGTTAACACTTAATACTTTGGAAGCATCTCTGACTCCCTGACTCTTTCCCCACTTGCCCCCATCCAGTCAAAGCACCATGTTATATTGATTTTCTCTGTTCAATACTCCTTTCAACAGGTATTTATTAAGCACTACTACATGCTAGTCTAGGTTGGATTAAGACTAAAGATGCTGAATACCCCAAAATATCCCCACCAGACAATGTCCTTTTCTATAGTAAGAGAGAATATCTCTTTGACAGTCTTAGCAGGGTCACAGAAGAGAAGCTATCGATAAGGGGTCCGGGGTCTAGGTTCAGGTGGTTTAAAAATGGTCTTTCGAAGTAGAAAGCTGATTGGGATTGAGCAGTGGTCATGACATAATAGTTTACAATTGGTCATCATAAACTGCTGTTTGATAAGTGAGCTATTTGTCTAGATGAGCAGACTGTTGTCTCAGATAAATTGATTTGCAGGAATTACCTGACGCAAATAGTGAGACTATTTATTGGTTTACAGTCTTATCTCTTTTGGGCAAATGTTTCCTGGAGCAAAACAGTCCTAATAACTATGTCACGCTGATGTAGGTGATCACAGTTCTCAAAGACATTCCGCCCTAGATTTAAGAAACTTAAATTCTGCTGAGCAGGCAGACAGGGTTTCAACAAAATACCTCCTTGTTAAAATGAAGTTATTTATAGGGTAGAAAGTATACAGAGAAGAAATATCTGAGTATTCTTATGGAAATCTTCACAGTGGAGGTAGCACTGAGTTTGAATGGATGAGGGAGTGAGGGCAATCTACTCCAGGTGAAGTAAGAGGAACATGCAAAGCCCCAGAGATATGAGATATCATGAAGCCATCTCCTTTCTATTCATATACCTAAGGTTAATTCAGGCCCTCCTCTTTCTTTAAACTATTTCAAAAATCTTCTAACTGATAGCCTCTAACCGCTGTCCCCAATCTTGTACATGCACATACCAAATCACTCAGTACTCTTCAGCCAGCGATGTATCCATCTGTAACCCAGGCACTTTATCTTCAGCCCACAGAGGGAGAGGTGTGTATTGCTCCTCTGGGGAATGAAGAAGATGGTCAGGGAAGCACTCTGCCTCCTTCTCTGGTTGTGTGAAGTCCACAAGGGGCTCCTCTTGCTGCCCAATCTGTAATAGGAAAGATGATGATGCCTGTCATTCTGGGCTGGAGGGAGAGTATTTTCTCGTCTTTCTGACCAGTTAATCTAAAGAAGATCCAAACAGCTATTTATCTGAGGTTTCAGAGGATAAAATACAAATTGTATAGAGTGGTAGGGTGGGGTCAGGGTGGACTTCGGATAGCTTTGCATCCTTATTTTATCTAATCCCCATTCTTGAAGGTCCCTTCCTAGACCTTCAGCATGTGTCCACATGGATGTTCCCTTCAATTGCAGAGTGTCTCCCCACAGACCACTTCCTCTCTCTTCCTCATGTTACCCTCTTCTTGCCTCCCCTGTGCCTGGAGTTTTTAACTTCTTCTTCCTCCTCCCTTCTTGGATAGTGAACCTTCCCCCAGCAATTATTAGGTTTCTGGCATCTTCTTGGGTTTTGGAAATCTTTATGGTCTCCAAGTTGTATGCTGAGGGTTGCTGGTTTTGAGTTGTGAGTCAGCCATAACCATTCATTCTCTTTCTACTTCTACTGCTGACTAAGCGGAAGAAGGGGAACTTCCAGTTCTTAGAAGAGGTGAGAAAGGACATTAGGAGTGATCACCATTTTGTATTGCAGCTTAATTTTTATTTTTGTTTTTCTTAAGAGGTATCTTTAAAACAAACAAACAAACAAACAAACAAACAAAAAAACAGAGATCTTATCCTGCAAGGATTATTCTCCAGCCAATAACAGTCAACGGGTCTATGTATGACATTCATATCCCCTCTCCTAGAGTAATGTTTAACCTTACTTTTAGTTTTTTTTAAAAAGTATGTCTCTCCTTACCAACCTGAATAACATTACAAATCCCTCTTCCATTAACCTGGCCTTGGAAGGTGTTATGTCCAATCACCTCTTCTCGATTCCTGGCCTCCTCTCCCTCAACTGTGGTAGGAAGAGACAAAGACAGCCTTATGACATATCCTGCCATATAACCAACCTACTTAAAACCTCCAAGTTTCCTCATTGCCCATCAATAGCAAGAAAGCACATGCCCCCCTGAGGGGGCAGCCTCTATTTCAACCAGTTGTTGCCATGAGCAAATGCAGATTCGATATGGCAAATTTCTAAGAGAAGTCAGAAAAAACCTGGGATTTTAAATGAAATATCCCTATTTTTAAACCTTGGGTTATATAAATAAAAATCAAGCAAAACCAAAACAGAAAACTCTACAAAAAAACACAGCTTCCATCTCTCATCTAAAGGATCAAGTCCAAACTCTTATCAGAGCACAGGCTGGGATGAGGAACTAGCCCCTGCCTCCTCTCCAGCCCCATCTCAAATTACTATCCACAAATAAGCAACAGCAATATTAAACTGTTATTATTTTTCAGTTTCCACTTCCTATGCCTTTGAAAGTGTAATTTCCTCTACCTGGAGTCCTTTCACAAATATTGTCTACCTGGAAATTTCCTATTCATGTGTCAAAACACTTTGGAGGTACAACCTCCTCTTTGAAGCCTTCCCTGATCAGCTCACCAAAATAATTTTCTCTGCTATATTACCTTTGTACCTTATACATAGTTTTTATTATTATTACTATTAGCTTCCATTTGTTCCAGAGATGATAAAACAAATAACAAAGGTTACTTTAGAAGAGTAAAGTAGCTTATTCAAAGCCACAAAATTAAAGCAAGACCCAGGATTGTACTCCAGGCCTGTCTATCTCCAAAGTCTATACATTGCCCACTACCACATTCTACCTCCTATTTCTGCCTGTATTATTTGTTTATATCAGTTCCCCCTACCCCTTAACTGGGATTAACTGAAAACAGGAACAGTACTTTATTCGTCTCTGTCACCAGTACCTGGAATATAATATGCATTCAATAAATGTTTGTTGAACTGAGGTGAACTGCGTTTTAAATGCAAACCATATCAGTTTTATTCAATATTGTTCTATCTTCTTTTCATGATTAATTCTTGGTATTTATCTAAATTTATCTTCATTTTAGATTGTTAAAAAGAAGTTCAGGGACTTCCCTGGTGATGCAGTGGTTAAGAATCTGCCTGCCAATGCAGGGGACATGGGTTCGAGCCCTGGTCCGGGAAGATCCCACATGCCACGGAGCAACTAAGCCCGTGTGCCACAACTACTGAGCCTGCGCTCTAGAGCCCGCAAGCCACAACTATTGAAGCCTGCGTGCCTAGAGCCTGTGCTCCACAACTAGAGAAGCCACTGCAATGAGAAGCCCACTCACCACAACAAAGAGTAGCCCCTGCTCTCCACAACTAGAGAAAGCCCGTGGGCAGCAATGAAGACCCAATGCAGCCATACATACATACATAAATAAATTTATTTAAAAAAAAAAAAGAAGTTCAATGGGATGTTTTTCAAATTCATTACCTTCCTAAAAGGTAATGAACCAAAAGGCAGGATTGTCATAACTTTAATAGTGATGTACTTGATTCAAGCAATCATTACTTGGGCATGTTTGAGAAGCAGAATATTAGCTCTCCAGTTCCCAAATTCCAAATCTTGACTTAGCAGGAATCAGCCCAAATTTGGGAAAGAATTTTAATCACTGGCTTCAAGCAAACATACATAAGCTGCAATTGTCCTGTCCCCCCTGTATCCTGAAGGATTTTTACAGATGGGGGTCAAACTGTAATTGTGTCTTTCTCTATAAGGTATTGATGAGGATATGTGCATTCTTCATATACGAGAAGATAGCCCAACTTACCCACAGTTGATAGACATATTTCCACTTTGAGTTATTTCCAGCAAGGAGGAATATTTTCTGCTCAACCATTTAGCTATCTCTTCAAGTTTCCCACAAGAGGAAAATACATGGCTTAAAGGAAAGGCAGAGTCTGACTTGATGAAAACTCTCAGTGGATGGAATCTATGAACATAATCTTAATGCACCAGGCTCAAATACAGTATTTAATTACTTTTTCTCTGCCTCAACATCCCTAAGGATTCTCACATATTCCTCATCCATAAAGCTGGCTAGAATTCTCAGTGTGGGAGGGAAGAGAGTTGGGGAGGGAGACTCTCACCTAAGAAGCCACATCAGAACATCAGGAGGATGTGTGGCATTCTCCTACCATGTTATTCTGATCAAGCATCCCCATGATAGGCTGATTCCCAGCCTTCTGTTGAGAATATCCCTGTCACAAAAAGAGGTTTTATTCCAATGGAGCATTGGATATAGAGTTCCCTTAAGAGACACTGATTTCTGAGATTGAACAGAAATGCATATGAATAGATTACTATTAAGAGAGTTATTGATACTTTGAAGTATTCTGAGAGAGACTCTCCTGAGATGATGAAAACACTTTACCCTTGACACTTTGGTGTAAAGAGGTAAGTATTACACTTCAAAAATAAAGAAAATGGGGTTCTTTGGGGGTGTTTTAAGCATAACTACTCTCATTAAAGTATCACAGCCAAAGCCTTCCTTCTTTTATTTTACTCACGTGGCCTAAGTAAGGTAAGTTTGTCCCCCATCCCATCCATTTAGTCACTCATACTAGCAAAGCAAGTGTCTCACTTAGCCTTCTTTCTTCTTATGCCTTTTTACAAATCCCCCAAAGGGAGACTATCTTAAGTATAATTAGAGTCATGCCTGGAACACTGCACTTTCTTTGTTCTAAATTTTACGAACCAAGTGTTACGTGAAGTTATCTTGAGTAAAAAATTAATAAACAGAAACCTCATTTAAACACAGTTGGTAGACCAGAAGGGGGAGCTCTCATGCCTTGTGAAGATAACAGCCCAACAGGAAGAAGAAAGATTCCTCTTTCCTGACAATGAATCAGCCAATGAAAAGTGGACTGTGTGTTTACTATAGCCCTCTCAACTTCCTTTTTCCTCTCTGTAAAAGAGTTCTCCTTCTCTTACTGTACAGGGGGATTTCTTGTGGCTTACCAATTTGGCAGACGCCAAATTGCAATTCTCTGCTAATCTTAAAAAAAAAAAAACATTTTTTGGCTAGAGAAATAACTGGCAGTCTATTTGTTTTAGGTCAATACTTGTTCTTTGAGATTCAAATAAAATTTGGTTTGAACAAAATGCAACATGTCTCCAAAAATCCTGTGGACTGCTAGAACCTTAATGTCACAGCTGCCACTTAGAGCACCTCAATCTGTCTCCAGATTGGCTATGTCCCAAAGCTGCTACTAATAGACTCCTCAGACTCCCCACACAGTGCTAGTGACTCTTTATTTACCTCCATTCTTTAGAGCAGTGGTTCTCACAGTGTGGTCCCAGGACCAGTGGCATCAACATTACCTGGGAATTTGTTAGAAATGCAAATTCTTGGGCCCCCATTGAGACTTATGAGTCAGAATCCTTGGGGGCAGAGCCCAGCAATCTGTGTTTTAACAAACCTTAACTGATTCTGATGCTCACTAAAATCTGACGGGCTGTGCTTTACAGCAGAACTGCTCAAAATGTGGTCCATATATCTGCAGTATCAGATGAACTGGGGGCTTGTTAAATTTCAAAATCTCTGGCCACACTCTAAATTTACCAAATCAGAATCTCAGAATTCTGGTTTACAAGCTTTCCAGATGATTTTCATGCTTGCTAAAGTTTGAGAAGCACAAATTTAGAGCACTCATGGGGCTCCTCATCTAGTCTCTTTTTAGCACAAGAACAGAGTGGCTGGAGACCTAGTAATACAGTTCTTTTACACTTATCCCCTTTTCTCTCCTTCCGAATGCATACAGGTGCTGCTAAGATTCTTGATGTGATGATTCGAGCACTACTAGGACTTGCTGCTAGCCTAGCCTATCCTGACAGATCATTTCTTCACACAAAGGAATATTTCTCTCAAGAGGCCAATCACATCCCCAAGGATTCTATGACGGCAAAGGAGGCTTTGCCTGCACAGAGCACAAAGAAAGAAAAAAAACAAAAAATACCTCTGGGATAGGCACTAGAGAGATTGAGTTTGTCCAACTGCACACAAGTTGCATTGATGAGTCTCAGCACTGACAACCAGAATGCCTTGTTACAAATTGAAGGATAGAAGAAATATTCAGAAAGGAATTACCATATGTGAATATGCTGGGTTTGGTTTGACTTCGTAAATTGTATTGTATTTTACTTGATAGGATGGCAAATTTTCAACAAAAAGAGAAAATATAAAAATGATAAGATGCAAAAAAAGAATACACTTTGTCTCTAATTTTTCTCTCCATAAAGGCACAAAGTGGAAGCAGTGGATTCAAAGTTAACACAGGAGGCCTTGCACACAATGGGAGTACAGAATATTGATTTGGAATGCTGGGAGGGCTGCTGCTAGAGAAGGCATCAGATAATCAATGGAAAAGATGAAGCAAGAAGACAAACCACTCATTAAATAAAAGGCCATTCAAAGATTGGGATTGGGTCAGCATGAAGAATTTCAGTTCTCACACTCAGTTTAACGATAAGGTTATTGCAAGTCATTTCCTAGTACTTAATTTCTGTTACAATAACCTCATAGTCAGCTTCATAGATGGCTAATAGAAATATCCCATCATTTAGCTATTATAAAGGTACTAAGAGAACTTGGAGAAAATCTGCCAAATCAAACAATATTTTGTATAGCCAATCACCTGGAGAACATGTACATTTGGGCACTGGTTTGACTATTACAATGTAGGTCTTAGTTTGAACTGTTTCTGAGTTCCTCCAGCAGAATTCTGTGCACACATTAGGGGTATAATAAATAACCAAAAAGTAAGCTAGTATTATTTGATGTTTATTGAAGTGTTTAAATATATATATCTATATATTCAATGAAAAGAAGTAGAAGTTTTCTAAATTTACTCCTGTCAGTACTTTATCAAGCTATTTCCTTAATTCCTTGCCCCATTCTTTTCCACATTGCATAATGTTTCTCTAACATTGTTCAGGGCCTATTTCTTTATGCATGAAAGAAATTCTTTATTACATTTAATATGATTTAGGAAAGCAACAGTGTTTCTTGTAGCACATGATAGTAGAGTCTGTGTCCTAAGTATATGCAATCTGTTTTTATTAGCACAGTAATTTGATTATTTGGGGCATAGGAATGACTAAAATTTTCATAATTCAAAGAAATAAGGCAAAGATGGCCAATTAGGATACACAAATTATTTTTCTAGAACTCAAAAGAGACAGGAATTATTAAAAGCAACCATAACAGCGAAATCAACTGCTAATGACCAGATGATGGAATGACAGACCATAAATATGTGCTAGGCATACTACAGCCTACAAAATATGTGCTCTCTCTCTTTTTGATAGTTTGTACAGGAAGACCTTTACAAACCTTTCTTTTAAAATATACATCATTAATTCAGTTTCCCCGGAACCTCAGATTCAGCTCGTGAGAGCAGCAACTTCATATGCCATTGATAGAGAAATGAAAAGGAGAACACAGAAAAAGGGGATAAGTCAAAGAAATATCTTACAATTTGTCAAGAAATGACTATGGGTACCCACTTTTTAATCCATCTCCCCTAAAAAATATTGCTTAAGGGCCTAGGATTAACATGCATTATTATACACTGGGTTTTATAACGTAACATTTAGAAAGCTCTTTCTTAGAGATAGTGGGACATTTATTGTGACTTGTCAAAGCTCAGAATTCTTCAGGAAGTGATTTCCACTTACAGTTACATTTCATGTTGAAGAAAAACATCCTCCAAAGAAAGTTTAAAAGAGAACCCAGATGAATATTTTTTTTAGATGGGGCACAAATAAGTTCTGATTTCAACATGTTCCACATCTCCCCAGAGCTAGAAAGCTAAAGACAGTTCTACAATATCATATTTCAAAAACAGTAAAGAGCTTAGCTGCTAAAGCAATAAAGCGGTTTTTGTCTCAGAAGCATACAGCATCATGAATAACATTGTCATCCAGAAACAATGACTGGTAGGCACCATTCTGTGCTGTAGCTAACTAAGCAGGCCGGCTTGATAGCGAATTGCGAATGCCGTCCTGCCCATTCCACTGAAACTGACATTTTGTACAGACTAGTAGAAATGTGCGGTATGAGATCAATAAAGAAGTAATTAAAAGTAAAAGACTCTTAATGATTGTAAATGAAGCTGAGAACACAAACTCAGATCTCAGTAACCTGGAGTTATGACTCTAGGGCCGTGGTCTGTTAACATGTGTTTCTTGAGTAGGAATGTTTTTCTTTCAAAATAGCAGTGCTACATGAGTCAACAGCTTCTAAAGGAACTATTTCATGCTATACAACCTTAGGTCTCAGCCTTGAAAAATCTCATTGATCTTTGGTGAAATCTCAGTTATATAAGTAGGAAGTTATTTTTAAAGTCATAGCAGATGCTACAGTTCCTCCTCATTGCTCCCACATGGATGTGCACTGTTTATTCAAAATTGAGCCAAAAGCCCTGAAATAATAAAGTTAAGTAAGACTCCCTGAAAAACCTAGACAACAAATCTGCATGCAATGGATCTGTAAATACTCCTTTTAGTTTTATTATTTGGCTGCTGGCTTTTGAGCTGCCCACACTGACACACTCGCGCGCACACGCACACACACCCTTCAGAGATTTGCATCAGGAGGAACATGGTTTTCATTCTGAAATTGATGGCAAGACTTTTTCTTAATTTACATCATTTTTTTTACAGTCTCCTTGGTGAACCTAAAACATTAACAGATAAACTACAACCCTAACTCATCATTTTTCCATAAGACATGTGAAGTAGTCCATGCCGTTAGAAATAATCTTTTGTTCCAAAAAAAGGTAATTAATTTAGTCAAATCAGAACTCAAATTAAAAGGAATTTTTATTGCCATACTGTAGCCATGGCCTGAAGCGTTCTTTCCACTATATATATTTTTCTGTAATTTAGGGCTAAAATTTAATCACTAGTGAAAGAAGGTAAAGAAAATTTCAATTATCAGGTCTCACTGAGAAACCAAGTCTCTGACTTTATTTGGGGTATGTCAGAGATGAAACGTCAAAACCACATAGACTTATGTTTCTCCAAAGAATGTATTTATTCACTGTTGTATCCCTAGTACCTAGAATAGTAGCTAGGAAGTGTGAATAAATGAATGAATGAGGTAGTGTATCTCAGTATCAAAAGAATCTCAGTTTTTAAAGCCATAACCACCCCTTTTATTTCCTAGGTCAACTAGTGAGCATCCTTGCTTGGAAAGTAAAGTCATCATTATTATTCCCCACTATTAAGTTTTACGTTATGTCACCTATTACTGACCTAGACATATATTTTATGATTAATAAACCCTATCCAATATTACTATTTACACCTGTTTCCATGTAGAATTACCAACACTATTATTTACCATATTTTCATGTAGAACTACCACTGTATCTTTAAATAAGATTGAATAACTCCTTAAAATTCTCTAACGCCTATATAATACTTAGAATAAACTTCAATCTCCTTGCCAAGGCCTACAAAGCCCTATATGATTAAGTATTTCTTTATATTTCCAACCTTATCTCTTATCGTTCCTCCTTGGCCTCTATACTGCAAATGGCAGTATAAAGGCCAAGTAGCTTGTATCAGACAAGCAAAGTAGCTTGTATCAGACTAGCCCTCCTGCTTGTAACAACTAAAAACCTTGGGGAAAAGAACTACTCTTTGAAGGCATAGAGAAGTGACAAAATCAGCATAAACTAAGGGAGATCCAATCTTTGAAAGAAGGAAACCACATTAGTGGAGACCCACATTTATATGTTTTTCCACTAATGGCACTTCCCAGTCTACAACCCAGGGTGAATAGAACTCAAGTAAAACATTATTAGCTTGAGGAGTCAAAGGAGAAAATTGAAGGCTACCTAGAAACTGAGAAGGGGTAATTCTGGGAAGGAAAGAGAAGAGAAAACCCTCAAATCCACAGATAACCCCCACTCAAATCCGTAACTGACTCCTAAACTGCAGATGTGTAGGGTATTGGGGGAAAGCAACAATTAGGAGAGAATTCAGTGAATGAACACTACAGGGCAGTCAGATTTTGGAATTAGAGTTCTGCTGAGTTAGAGTGGCTTAATGAATATATCAGGATTTCCACTAAAGCTCCAGAAGGACCCCATTTTAGGATTAAAAACTACAAACCAGGACTAAGTGGTCTACCAACAATTTAACTGCCTGACAGAAAAAAAATTACACCCTTCAGAGGAAGATAATTGAATCTAGAGTCTCTATAGTGTATCAATACAATATCCAGTATGCAATCAATATGAACAGACATATGAAAATATTTAAAATTATGACTCATAGTCAAGAGGAAAAAGAAAACAGTTGCTAGACAAGACAAACCAGATGTTAGAATTGATAGACTTAAACTTCAGAATAATAATAATAAATATATTAGAGAATCTATAATGAAAATTGGATACAATAGGTAAAGAGATAGGGAATTTCAGAACAGATGTGGAAACTAAATAATAAAATTTTGAAATGGGAAAAAAAATTCAGTGGATGAAATTCATAGTAGATTGGATATAACTGAAGAAAGGATTAGTTAACTTGAAGACAGTCAAAAGAAATCATCCAAACTGAAGCATGGAGGGAAGCATGATTGAAAAAATAATGAACAAAACCTCTGTGAACTTGGGATACATAGTGACTGGAGTCCTACAGAGAGAAATGTGACGGAAAACAGAGCAACCAAATAGAAAGAAAGAAAGAAAGAAAGAAAGAAAGAAAGAAAGAAAGAAAGAAAGAAAGATAGATAGATAGATAGATAGATTTCAATTCAGTTTTAAACTCAGTTCAATCTGAAAATCTAGTTTCTATAGGTAGCAGTTCTCAATCTTTCCTGGAAAAAATGCTCCTTTCCACAAACATTCTCCCTTTTCCCAAGGTGATGACTAGTTGTATGCTGGAAGCAATTGGTTGACCTTGTGCAGAGAAGGATCAGGGTCCTTGGGCACATGGTCCTCTGATCTCCGGGATGATGTCCCTGTCCACCTGAATGCAGCTGCCCCTTCTGACACTCACAACTAAAGCTTGTGTTTAGTGGAATTAAGGTCTGCTGTGAGCAGGACAGAGCCTGACTGAGCCTCCCCTAAGCTCCCATTCCTACTGTCTCTCAAGTATCTGCCACATTCTTCTTCCAGCCTTTTGGTCCATTGGTTCAACCCTGGCTTCTACTGCTATGATAGACTTGCCAACTCAACTCTGCTTTAATACCACATTGGAATCCTGAGCTTCACAGCCTCCTTCCTGACCACTGAACAGTCTCACTGATATAACCTAGCCTCCAAGATGGTACAGGTACAGCCAGAGAGGTGACCACTTTTCAAAGTTCCAAATGGGAAGCAAGATGACACTTTCTCCCTGTCCCCCAACCCTCCCTATCCTCTCCACTCCCAAATCTACTGATACTCTCTGACTTATCTTACACCCTCTGGACTTTAACTTGGAGAGAGGAAATCCTTCTTGCTTTCTTGGCAACCTCTAACAAAATTCCCATGCCAGGGGCTTCCCTGGTGGCGCAGTGGTTGAGAATCTGCCTGCTAATGCAGGGGACACGGGTTCGAGCCCTGGTCTGGGAAGATCCCACATGCCACGGAGCAGCTGGGCCCGTGAGCCACAACTACTGAGCCTGCGCGTCTGGAGCCTGTGCCCCGCAACGGGAGGGGCCGCGATAGTGAGAGGCCCGCGCACCGCGATGAAGAGCGGTCCCTGCACCGCGATGAAGAGTGGCCCCCACTTGCCGTAACTAGAGAAAGCCCTCGCACGAACTGAAGACCCAACACAGCCAAAAATAAAGAAATAAATAAATAAAGTAGCTATAAAATTAAAAAAAAAAAAAAAAAATTCCCATGCCAGGAAAAGGTATTATTTCTTCCTGTAGTTTATATCCTTCTCTCTGTGTAAGCACCATCTCTATTCTACAGAAGAATGCTATAAGCAGAGTCCTACAACCTTAATACCTGAGCTATTAAGAGCAGGAGGGGATAAAGAAAATTGGGAAATACTGTCTTAAGACAATTGCCTGGCTGTTGTTGTTTTATAACCTTATCTGTCAAAGCAGAAGCTATTTATTCTCTGTCTTTGTATTCCTTTTCCAGCAAACTCTGATCTTCTCCCTAGACATCTGGACTGCTGAAGCTGAATAGGACAAAGGGAAAGAGAGAGACAGAGACAGAGAGAAACAGAGAGAAGTACAGTGACACTTTTCAAAATATTACTATTACTCCATAATGTATTTTATTTATGATTATGCTATATGGACAGAGCTTTAAGGTAGAAATACATTTCAGGATAACTTTACTAGCCATATGAGTCTTGAGGCCCCTTGCATTTCAGATAGAATTCCTTAGCATGAGATTCGCAGATTAGTGAAGGGTGTAGTTCTGGTCACAAGCCTCACGATAATGCTTTATGGAAGTCAAACTCCTATTTTTCCCAACTCTCTGAGTCTGAGTCACCATATCAAATTTAAGCTTCTCAGGATGAAAGTAAGAATAATTTGGAGAAAATACTATCTAAGCCCAGAAATTTCTTGGTAGATTCTTTTCTCTATCATTAACTATTGCCTCTTCTGGATCATTATAAACTGCATCAGATTCCATTCATATCAAGCTTTCAATTATGGGTCAAATTATTATGATTGTTTTTAATCCCCAAGTAGGTGCTTATTACTTAAGGAATTCTCATTCTTTTTTTTTAATTAATTAATTTTATTTTTGGCTGCATTGGGTCTTCGTTGCTGTGTGTGGGCTTTTCTGTGGTTGCAGCGAGTGGGGGCTACTCTTTGTTGCAGAGTGCGGGCTTCTCATTGCAGTGGCTTCTCTTGTTGCGGAGCACAGGCTCTAGGCGTGCGGGCTTCAATAGTTGTGGCGCATGGGCTAAGTAGTTGTGGTGCACTGGCTTAGTTGCTCCGAGGCATGTGGGATCTTCCCGGACCACGGCTTGAACCCGTGTCCCCTGCATTGGCAGGTGGATTCTTAACCACTGTGCCACCAGGGAAGCCCTCACTCTTCTTTTAAAAACGTGTTCTCAATTGAATCTAGTGATAAATTTCCAAATTTGTGGTAACTGGCAAAAAAGGTTTAGCATAATGATTGATGGCATACTCATCTAGAGACAGGTGTTCATGGGATTTAATTCAAACAGGAAAGTTTTTAGACTTCCACATTTTGATTCTCTCTCTCTCTCTCTCTCTCTCTCTCTCTCACACACACACACACACACACACACACACACAGTAAATCCCCTCAGGAGCAGTGAATTTCAGATGTGTTGTCTGCTGGTATGTTAATGACACTGGTGGGCATCGATGAGTCACATAAGGGCTATAACAGATTCCTGTCTTTCCTTAAATGTCTTGTTCTAATTTACATCAATATAGCAAGGTAGAAAACAACTCATGCGTATAGACCTTAGTCTGATGTAGCAGCTGAGTTTTATGTATCTAACTAAAGTCCTAAATATTTAATATACAGGGTTCTTTCAAATTTCAGAAGAAATATGAAGGCAGTGCTCCTGAAATTCCACAAGCTAGTCTTTCATTTTAAATCCACACGTGAAGGGTTATTGCTCAAATGACTTCAAGTTGGGTTAGATGGTTTAAAAGAAATGAAACCATTTCAAAGAAAATCACAATTTTTTCTGGAAAGAGGAGATTTTTAAATGTGTATTTTATTTTCTACACAGTAGCCATACTATTTCCTGTGATCAGAAGAGCATGATATAAAGCTAAATAGCACCATGAAAAACAGTCTTTCCTGAGGTGTAATATCTTTTACTGGACAAATTAGAACTATTAGAAAATATTGGAAATCTTTTTCTATAATAAAAATATTAATACTATATTATTGTGAAAAAACAGCACAGCTTCTCTCTTCCTTAAGCTTTCACATCTATCACAATGTGTAGTCTACCTCCATATGTTTGCTTTTATAATAACAGAGTATAAAAAAATATTCACTGAACAAGTGCAGTAGGTTTAGCTGTAAAAATTGCCTAGGTCAAAAAAAAAAAAAGAAAGCAGGACAAGTTTCAACCTCACCAAAATACCTATATATATATATTACTTCTTTGGTCTCTTAACTCTGTCTACCTAGAAAACCAAATGTCCCAAAGTTTACATGAGAAAAATATTTTAAAACTGTTTAGAATTATTTAATGAAAAAATTCATGTCTCAAGGTAACAGGGACTGATTAGGCATAAAAAGTGGCAGAAGATAGCCAGCTTCCTTCTTCTCAGAAGATTTTCAGAGTACAGAGCCTGAGGGATCCACTAAAGCATGCACAAATGAGGATTTATTTAGGTAACATCAAGCCTATCTATTCAGCTAATATCAGGGTATTCGGGCAGGAGAAGCAGTAACATTCTACTGTTTAAAAAAAGGAAACATTCTTTACATTATTAGAAGCTTACATCTTACAAACAATTCAGGAACTAGTTTTCCAACATTTTTCTTAAATCACACTTAAGGCTCTGAATCCTACAAATAAGTCTAATTAGCATAAAAGGAACATATTTTAATGACATTTTAAATATAAAACAGCACTGAAACCTGAGGCCTAGCCAGACATGGACTTAAAACTGACTAAACTGTTTCAAATGCTATGTCTTTAAATTAATTTATGTTGAACACAGTGGGTACCAGAGTCAATTCTGGTTGCTATGGCAACAGACACTGAAAATTTAAAGATCCAGCAGCAGGCTCAATTCCCTGCAAAGAGGGCTATTTTACATTAAAATTACATATCACCACAACAGTTTTGATGGAACATGCTAAACAGATACACATGCAAGCCATCTTTTTTTAAGACAATTTAATTAGTGTATGTGAGATACCATGTTTATCATTTTAACTTAAATTTCCTCCTAGCTAGATTTAAAGAGTGAATTAGAATCTAAATTTCAGAAAGCAAGCAACTAATTATCAAAATGCCTCACTAGGGAAAGGAAAGATATCTAAACTAACCATGTAATAAAAACACCATAGAGTATCAATCTATAATATTTGCTTTGCAAATGGATATTTGGCTGGTGGGCCATTCTCATACAGTAGAAACTTAAAAAAACAACAAAAGAGGGGCATGCACTCACAGGAATCACTGAATTTTTTAGCTTGATAAAATGCATTATGTTTTTTCTAAAGGGTCTTTTAATTGGCTGTAAGATTGCTGGATTTGAAAACAATTGTTTTGTGTCATTCCAATACAGTATTTATGAGGTCAAGGCTCATCAATTGTATCAAACAAACATAATCACGTAGCCCTCAAAACAGTCACCTTGTGTATATAAATCAAACAGAGGAAAATGAGATGTGAGGGGCTGTCAATCAAGGTGTGCCGAAGAGGAGAGAAACGTGGAGGTCTTGGGAAGTGGCAATCCTCCCTGTGCCTCCTTCCATTGGAGCACGAAGGGCAAGGGAAATGATTGCTGGGTTATGGTTAAATGCACATCATGATAGCCCAGTTTCCCAATCTGTCTTTAAAAACATTCACATAGACATACTTTTTTTGGATTAGCCGTTTTCTTATTGCTTAGTCTACTAAAGTGTAATTACTAAAGTGTAATACTACTCTTGAGACACTGGTTAAAATTAGTTCCCTTTGGGGTGTCCCTGATGCCAAGAATTAATTTCATTTGAAATACAAAGATTTCCTTTTTGTGTGTTCATTTTATAATTTTAAAATTAAATTATTTAATCAAGTTTTATGTTTTCAAATCTTGTTTGAAGAAGGAACAGGAGATGAGGAAGATTATAGAAAGGAAAGTATTACTTCTCTCTCCTTACATAGGTCCCCTATACTAAATATTTTCCTAACTACAAGAAATCTAAGTCTACGAAAGATCTTAAGAGTCTAAGGAATATTTATTCAATTTGTTGGCCCTATTTTTTACAGTTTAGAGGAATGCCTAATAATTTCATTTTATTGGCCATCCAAACTTTCCTCTTGCACAAAGACAAGAATTGAAAAGAAAGAAAACACTATTTGTATCCAAAATATGCAGTGTCCTTGGAATGTAGACTGTGGAAACAAAATCAATGAGAATGTCTGCATTTCAAATAAATTTCAAAGAGATGGAAAATCAAACTATTTTAATATGTGAAATCCAATCTTGTTTCACCTGTCGGAAATTATAGGTTATTATGTTTAATACATGTTCATCATCAGAATAAATATTACCTATGATGATTCAATGGAAAAAATCTTCTCCATTAAAAAAATACATCAGGTTAAAAATATTAAAACTCATTCATGTTATATAAGTTTTCATTTGTTTCTTTTCAAGTGGTTTGAAAATAAAGAATCTGCTAAGATCCAGTGGGTACAGAACTACAAACAAGACTCTAATTATGTATTTAAAACCATGCGTTTATATAATCTGCATGGAACAACGTGTGCCATTAAAAGCATCCTTCAGTCTTCAAGAGTTCTCTTTAGGTATTTATAGGCCTTGGCATCCACTCCAACTGTTAGATCCTGCAATGACTTTTCACACATTCCTGTTTAACTTATCAGCAACAATATTTATAGATGTGCTACATGGCATAAGAAATTATTTGTATTTAATTTGTGTTTCTTAAAAATCATTCAGTGTCCAGACTTCCCTGGTGGCACAGTGGTTAAGAATCCACCTGCCAATTCAGGGGACACAGGTTCAAGCCCCAGTTCAGGAAGATCCCACATGCCACGGAGCAACTAAGCCCGTGTGTCACAACTACTGAACCTGTGCTCTAGAGCCCGCGAGCCACAACTACTGAGCCCACGTGCCACAACTACTGAAGCCCGCGTGCCTAGAGCCCGTGCTCCGCAACAAGAGAAGCCACCAGAATACAAAGCCCGCACACTGCAACGAAGAGTAGCCCCACTCACAGCAACTAGAGAAAGCCCATGCACAGCAATGAAGACCCAATGCAGCCAAAAATTTTTTTAAAAAATCATTCAGTGTCCATGTATAGTAAATAACACAAAGATGTTTAACATTACTAATTAGGTGTTATAGTTGAACAGATATATTGCCTCCCTTTAATCATTCAAAAAAATCAACGTATTTTGAACATCTGTCATGAGCAAGTCACTGTAAGAGATACAGTCTAATGGGGGAATAAGACAGATACACTGATATTGACCATGCAAACAATGTTGAGACTAGGTAGTAAAAATAATTTTTTCCTGAACGTATCAGGAAAGGCTTTCTGGAAGAGGTGGCATTTGTTCTAAAGATTGAATTTGCAGAGTATAGGGGCCTACACAGATGAAAAGGAAGGACCTTCCAGGAAGTACAGACAGTACAAAGATGCAATAGGGGGACATATACACTGTTCCAAAGATCCTGGAGGGATCTACTGGTGGACTGAGGCCCTGTCAAAAAAATTTCAAATCCCATTTTGATATACACAGAATTTGTTCTTAAGGCAAAAAGATTTTGGAGCAGGAAATGGCAAGATGTGTGGTGTTCTCAGTAAAATTCACATGGCAGCAAGTCCGTAGATGGACTGGAATGGGAAGACATTAATTGAATATACAAATTAGAAGATTTGTCCATGTGAGGTTAAAAAAAAAAGGATCTGGACTATGGTGATAGCAAGGGAGATAGGACAAAGGGCATTTATAAATATTACAGAGGTAGAATGAAGAGGATTTGGTAAAGGCCAATTTGATGTTCCCATTTGTAAGGGTTAAGAAAGTTGATATTTTAAAGAACACAAATACATAAGAGTTGAAAATGTTAAATCACAGCGCATTTTGGAAGTGAAGAGCAAATAATAATGTTTTCATTTTATCTTTAGATGATGTGGTCTTCCTTTTGATTCCCCATCCCCACTCCTCTGCTAAGTAGGAAAAGGGTAAACTATATAGCCAACTGTTTAAAGCTTAATAAAAACTGATAATTTAATAGTCCCTTTATGTGGTACATAGTATCCATGGGATTAAAAAAAAATTCTTTCTCTTAGATAATCTCACTTACCCTCTTCTTTCATCCATAAGTGGTGAATGGATATATGAGTGGACAGCAAACTTAACCTCTCTGTGCCTCCATTTCCTCTTCTGTAAAATAAAAGTAGTAGTACCTGTCCTGATAGCACAAGACGGTTGTGAGAATCAAAACTAAGATCAGGTATTGCTTCTACAAATCTTTTCTAAATGTAAAGTGCTAAAGATGTTGTTGGGCATTATTATTTTTCCCTTCATACCTGTAGCTGGTGCTGAGGTATGTAGCTCCATATACCCTTAGCATTCACTTCTGCACACCCAAAGCTGATCACTAAAAACACCTGTGACTTTCTGATCATAAGAGAAGCTTGGCCCACTCCAGGCAAGCAGGAAGTACCAGTTACTTATCTCAGAAGTAGCCATCAATCAACGCTGAAAGAGAGATTGGTGGATAGTACACCTCAGCTTCCTTGCCCCTCAGATGGAATAACCTGAAGTGCACCTTCAACAGGCCACCCTGTAATTCCTCAGAGGGAACAAGGGCCCGTTTAACCATAGTAGTAACTTGCCTGATACTAAACTCTGTTGGTTTCCTAGCCTTCCCTGTCTAACTTGTCCACTCTCGATGCTGTTTCCTGGAGTGCCTTTGAATAAACCACATGCATGCAAATCCTCGTCTCACAGTATGGTTCAGGGCCGGGGCTGGGGGTGGGGGAGACCAAGCAAAGGCAGTGACTCTTGACCAAGCCTTGCCATCCTTGTGTGCCTGGGAGAAATCTCTGAAGCCTGGAACCCTAAATCACACAGGAATTCGAATATGAAGTATTCTTGTTTCTCCCTTTTAATCCTTCAATTAAAAGCAGAATGACAAATTTCCCATTAATAAAATACAGTGGGTGATTTTTCCCCCTGGATGACTCATCCTGCGGTCTAGCTGGCAGAAAGTGTTCCCAGACCATTTTGAAAAGGTTAGCGAGTTCTGACTCAGCCCATTCTCCCAGGCTCATACTTGGAATCAGCAGGTTCTTCTGCCTAAACCTGTTTTTTTTAAATCATTTTTTAATTGAAGTACAGTTAATTTACAATGTTGTGTTAGTTTCAGGTATGCAGCAAAGTGATTCAGTTATATATACATATATATACTGTTTCAGATTCTTTTCCATTATAGGTTACTACAAGATATTGAATATAGTTCCCTGTGTTATAGAGTAGGTCCTTGTTATCTGCAAACCTGTTTTATATAAAACAACAACTAAGTAACTAAAGATTTTCACTGTATAAGGGCCATAGCATTTTAAAAGTATCAAGTTCCCAAGAGCCATTAGTCCAAATATAATGTTACCTTCGAATTTGCACAAAAAGTAGTATTACCACGTCTTCCTCTCTTGATTAATAAAACACAAACACTTTCTCAAAATATGTTCATTTTAAGTGGAAATCTTACTCTAACTATGAAGTTAGAATACCTGGGTTCAAATCCTGGCTGCAACTCTTACTAGCTATGCCACTAGGCACATTACTTAACCTGCCAGGCCTCTTCTTCTTCCTTCCCTAAATTAGAAAAAATAAAAGTACCCAGATTTTACGGTGGCAGTTAGAAACGAGTGAAACGAGAAACTTAGAAAAGAGAACTTAGAAATGAGTGAAATAAGGTTTCCACGGCCTAACACGTAGTAAGTATTTTTGTTAGTTTATTTTAAAGGGATCTGGTAATACTTCATTCGCTTATTGAATTAACATTTTTTAGCATGTGTTTATTGCTAGACCCTGTCATGAATAAGGGTTTATTGCTAGACCCTTTCTCCTACCCTCCAGGAGCTTATGGTCTACTGTGGAGACAGATATACTTCTTAAAATGAAAAAATAATAAAACATGTACAATATATTACATTGTGTTCAATATACTATTGCATATTAGTATTAAATTGGATGATTATAATGGAAACTATTTTTTTCTTAAATAAAGTAACAGTAAAATACTATCCATAATTTCTATGCTTTATAGACCTTAGTAGTATTCAGATACTTGTATCTACTTATCCTGTATTCAGCAGATGAAATTTCTTAACTTTGTAATTCTTAAGAACCATTCTCTTTCCATTACCTGAGTGTTAACGTTTGGATGGTTGATACTGAACAAAATGAGAATGAGAGTGCTGCAACCCTGGGTCATGGTAAATGTGAAGAGAAAATTATAACCATGTAGGGCTTTGCAGTGGTCCAAGAGAAATGAATTGCTGGTCTGCCTAACTTATCATGCCACTCCACTAAAATTACCATCAGTGTCATAAACTGATATCAATTGGCTAAGTGCATAGGGGTCTGGAGAGCTTAATATTCTCCTGCCAAAAATATCCAGTAATATGTTCTGTTGATCACTGTAGCAGAAGCTCACCCTGTTTCCTGTTCTACATATTCCTAGCATGTTTTTTCTTGTCTAAGAGAGCATTTGAGTATATATTGCCTGCTCTTGACCCAGCTTACCCCAAAGCTGCTAATTTCCATAGCTGATCCTCACATGCCATTCCTCAAATGGGGAGCACACAGCACATGTGCCCTCACAGGCATCTCTCACACCTCTTGAGGGTGAGCAGAATTGCCATTTGCTGGGATTACTCAAGAGAGGAAGAGTCTGTTGATGAAGTGGCTCAGATCTGCCAGCAGGTTTAGTGAGGTGTTTAATTAAGACAAGAAGAGATGTAGCTGACACTCATAATTCAACCATAATGCATTCATCTTCTAACACCTGGCTCTCAGACCTAATTTTTAAACTGTTTGTGCCTAGTGCCCTGTTAGAATATCACCAACTTTCTTAAAAGAATGATAAGGGATGTTTTTTACTACTCGGAAGGTCAATAAAACCTTCCTCTTAACCTTGTCTTCTCATCTTTGCAAAAGTGAACATTTTTTAAGAACCATTTGCCTATAAGACATGAATTTTAAATAACTATTTATTTCTACTTTGAGAATAATTGTAGTCTCTTTAATCTTAGTTCTTCAAATCTCAGAGATATCTCTTACAATGACAAACACAACTTTGCCTCTGCTTTTGAATAAGTATTACACTTTCTTTTTATGAAGAAGAAAGGGATCAATTCTCAAACACCAAGCTGACCATCTTATTTTAACTCTAGAAGAAGCTTTTCCTGCATGATTTTAGAATAAAATCCTTATGTTTGGAGAGATCTTAGGAATTAACTTTTCTAGCATAACTGAGCCTTTCACATTATAAGTTCAACCAATTAGTTACTGGGGTTGAGGAATACCAAAAGGACAAGGAAGAGGTGACAAGAAGCCAAGGAACCAACACCACTGTTTAAAAAAAAAAAAAACACACAAGAAAGTCAAGAAAACAAACAGAACCCTGAGCAACTAAGGGCCAGGAGTTGCCAGTCTGTTGGCATGGTCCTCCAAGTTGTTATCATCTTGGTCTGCAACCCCAGGTTGCCCTTCATGGAGCCATCCGTGTGGCCTCTTTCAAAGAGTGGTGGAGGAGGTTCAGATACACACTAGCTCACTAGTACAAATGAAGAACATCTAAAAAGTGTAGGCAAGTACAGGAAAGAAACATGATTAACTGAAACAATTCAAGGTTATGACTAGCAACTCAATTAAGACAGATAACCGGTGAGAGGAAGAACTGGAAAGAGATGGCAGATCACAGAGACTGAGGAAGAGTGACTGTTTACCAATTTCTTTGAAAAGTACGTTTCTTACCTACGCAACTACTGTGACTTACTTACCTGCACTGCTTACAGTTGAGACCCATATAAGCCATACAAACCCTTCATTTGACAAATTAGAAAACCGAAGCTCAACTTTCCCAAGATAAATCACCATCTAGTTACAGAGCTGGACTAGAATCCAAATTTTCTGCCTCCTCTCTCCGTTCCCTTTTCACTCCACTTTGGCTTAAGTACATCTAGGGTCTGAATAGTTTATCGTAATTAAAAATAACTACCTTTTATTTACTGAGTACATGCTATGTTTCAGGCATTAAAATAAGAACTTTATCTAGAATTTCCCATTTAATTTCACAATGACTTAAATAAGATGGACACTTTTTTATATATATTGCATGAATAAAGCAATGTTTAGTGATACTGAACTATGTAGAGCATAAAATTTAAAAACTAGAAACTGAGCAGCTTCCAGGTGTCAGCTCCTCTGGTGAGACGGGGCCAGGAGACGCTCTCCTCAGCTCCTTGCCTGGGTGGGCAAGTCAGGCTCTAGGGCCGGCAGAAATCCTTGTTTGAGGGTCCCACCAAGTACCCCAGTCAGAGTGCTACAGCTGAGTGGAGCAGCTGCTTGGGACTACTGCTCAGGCACTGCAGAAAGCCTTCTTGGAATCTGACATGTTATCACTTTGGGACCATTGGCCAGCTGCTCCTGACTTGGTCACATGAAGGCTCAGACTGTCCCAGTCTCTGAACTGAAGAGAACCAACACTATTAGCATATCTCTCACCACCATGAATGCAAGGTTTTTCAATGAAGAGTATCAGGAGGACATCTACAAATCCCAGACTGGCAAGTGCAAGTTCTAAGGAATGGTGGAACAACCCAATGTATCTGGGTGACCTTTGCAGACAGATGAGACAGAGCTACAACAGGGCAGTGGCTGACACCCAACTCATAGACCATCTTCTCCAACCGTGTGGCTGATAGAGTCTTGGTGCTCTGGCCGGGTGTCAGGCCTGAGCCTCTGAGGTGGGAGAGACGAGTTCAGGAATTGGTCCACCAGAGACCTCCCGGCCACACGTAATAAAAATCGGCAAGAGCTCTCCCAGAGATCTCCATCTCAATGCTAACACCCAGCTCCACTCAATGACCAGCAAGCTCCACTGCGGGACACCCCATGCCAAACAACTAGAAGACAAGGATACAACCCCACCCATTAGCAGAGAGGCTGCCTGAAACCATATTAAGTTCACAGACACCCCAAAACACACCATCGGACGTGGTCCTGCCCACCAGAAAGACAAGATCCAGCCTCATCCACCAGAACACAGGCACCAGTCCCCTCCACCAGGAAGCCTACACAACCCACTGAACCAACCTTAGGCACTGGGGACAGACACCAAAAACAACGGGAACTACGAACCTGCAGCCTGCAAAAAGGAGACCCCAAACACAGTAAGTTAAACAAAATGAGAAGACAGACAAATACGCAGCAGATGAAGAAACAAGGTAAAAACCCACCAGACGGAACAAATGAAGAGGAAATAGGTAGTGTACCTGAAAAAGAATTCAGAGTAAGGATAGTAAACATGATCCAAAATCTTGGAAATAGAATAGAGAAAATACAAGAAACGTTTAACAAGGACCTAGAACAACTAAAGAGCAAACAAACAATGATGAACAACACAATAAATGAAATTTAAAATTCTCTAGAAGAGATCAATAGCAGAATAACTGAGGCAGAAGAACAGATAAGTGACCTGGAAGATAAAATAGTGGAGATGACTACTGCAGAGCAGAATAAAGACAACATTAAACACACCAACATTCAAATTATAGGGGTCCCAGAAAAAGAAAGGGACTGAGAAAATATTTGAAGAGATTATAGTTGAAAACTTCTCTAATATGGAAAAGGAAATAGTCAATGAAGTCCAGGAAGCACAGAGAGTCCCATACAGAATAAATCCAAGGAGAAACACGCCAAGACACATATTAATCAAACTATCAAAAGAAAAAATATTGAAAACAGCAAGGGAAAAGCAACAAATAACATACAAGGGAATCCCCATAAGGTTAACAGCTGATCTTTCAGCAGAAACTCTGCAAGCCAGAAGGGAGTGGCAAGACATATTTAAAGTGATGAAATGGAAAAACCTACAACCAAGATTATTCTACACAGCAAGGATCTTATTCAGATTTGATGGAGACATTAAAAGCTTTACAGACAAGCAAAAGCTAAGAGAATTCAGCACCACCAAATCAGCTTTACAACAAATGCTAAAGGAACTTCTCTAGGCAGGAAACACAAGAGAAGGAAAAGACCTACAATAACAAACCCAAAACAATTAAGAAAATGGGAATAGGGACATATATATCGATAATTACCTTAAATGTAAATGGATTACATGCTCCAGCCAAAAGACATGGACTGGCTGAATGGATACAAAAACAAGACCCGTATATATGCTGTCTACAAGAGACCCACTTCAGACCTATGGACACATACAGACTGAAAGTGAGGGGATGGAAAAACATATTCCATGCAAATGGAAAACGAAAGAGAGCTGGAGTAGCAATTCTCATATCAGCCAAAATAGACTTTAAAATAAAGATATTACAAGAGAAAAAGAAGGGCACTAACTACGTAATGATCAATGGATCAATCCAAGAAGAAGATACATAAGATACCTCAATACATAAGGCAAATGCTAACAGCCATAAAAGGGGAAATAGACAGTAACACAATCATAGTAGGGGACTTTAACACCCCACTTTCACCAAGGGACAGATCATCCAAAATGAAAATAAATAAGGAAACACAAGCTTTAAATGATACATTAAACAAGATGGGCTTAATTGATATTTATAGGACATTCCATCCAAAAACAACAGAAGACACTTTCTTCTCAAGTGCTCATGGAACATTCTCCAGGAGATATCATATCTTGGGTCACAAATCAGGCCTTGGCAAATTTAAGAAAATTGAAATCATATCAAGTATCTTTTCTGACCACAACGCTATAAAACTAGATACCAACTACAGGAAACAAAACTGTAAAAAATACAAATACATAGAGGCAGAACAATACACTACTAATAACCGAGAGATCACTGAAGAACCCAAAAAGGAAATCAAAAAATACCTAGAAACAAATGACAATGAAAACACGACGGCCCAAAACCTATGGAAAACAGCAAAAGCAGTTCTAAGAGGGAAGTTTATATTAATACAATCCTGCCTCAAGAAACAAGAAACATCTCAAATAAACAACCAAATGTTACACCGAAAGCAATTAGAGAAAGAAGGACAAAAATCCCCAAAGTTAGCAGAAGGAAAGAAATCATAAAGATCAGATCAGAAATAAATGAAAAAAGAAATGAATGAAATGATAGCAAAGATCATTAAAACTAAAAGCTGGTTCTTTGAGAAGATAATATTGATAAACCATTAGCCAGACTCATCAAGAAAAAAGGGAGAAAACTCAAATCAATAGAGTTAGAAATGAAAAAGGAGAAGTAACAGCTGACACTGCAGAAATACAAAGAATCATGAGAGATTACTATAAGCAACTCTATGCCAATAAAATGGACAACCTGGAAGAAATGGACAAATTCTTAGAAAAGCACAACCTTCCAGCCTGAACAAGGAAGAAATCGAACATATAAACAGACCAATCACAAGCACTGAAATTGAAACTGTGTTTAAAAATCTTCCAACAAACAAAAGCCCAGGACCAGATGGCTTCACAGGTGAATTCCATCAAACATTTAGAGAAGACACCTATCTTTCTCAAACTCTCCCAAAATAGAGCAGAGGGAGGAACACTCCCAAACTCATTCTAGAGGCCACCATCACCCTGATACCAAAATCAAACAAAGATGTCACAATAAAAGAAAACTACAGGCCAATATCACTGATGAACATAGATGCAAAAATCCTCAACAAAATACTAGCAAACAGAACCAAAGCACATTTAAAGGATCATACACCATGATCAACTGGGGTTTATCCCAGGAATGCAAGGATTCTTCAATATATGCAAATCAGTCAATATGATAAACCATATTAACAAACTAAAGGAGAAAAAACATATGATCATCTCAATAGATGCAGAAAAAGCTTTCAATAAAATTCAACACCGATTTATGATATAATCCCTCCAGGAAGTAGGCATAGAGGGAACTTACCTCAACATAATGAAGGCCATATATGACAAACCCACAGCCAATATCGTTCTCAATGGTGGAAAAACTGAAACCATTTCCACTAAGATCAGGAACAAGACAAGGTTGCCCACTCTCACCACTGTTATTCAACATAGTTTTGGAAGTTTTAGCCACAAAAATCACAGAAGAAAAAGAAATAAAAGGAATCCAAATCAGAAAAGAAGAAGTAAAGCTTTCACTATTTGCAGATGACACGATACTATACATAGAGAATCCTAAAGATGTTACCAGAAAACTACTAGAGCTAATCAATGAATATGGTAAAGTTGCAAGATACAAAATTAATACATAGAAATCTCTTGCATTCTTATACACTAATGATGAAAAATCTGAAAGAGAAATTAAGGAAACACTCCCATTTACCATTGCAACAACAACAAAAAATACCTAGGAATAAACCTACCTAAGGAGACAAAAGACCTGTATGCAGAAAAGTATAAGACACTGATGAAAGAAATTAAAGATGATACAACCAGATGGAGAGACATACCATGTTCTTGGATTGGAAGAATCCACATTGTGAAAATGACTTTACTACCCAAAGCAATCTACAGGTTCAATGCAATCCGTATCAAACTACCAATGGCATTTTTCACAGAACTAGAACAAAAAATTTCACAATTTGTATGGAAACACAAAAGACCCTGAATAGCTAAAGCAATCTTGAGAAAGAAAAACAGAGCTGGAGGAATCAGGCTCCCTGACTTCAGACTACACTACAAAGCTACAGTAATCAAGACAGTATGGTACTGGCACAAACACAGAAAAATAGATCAATGGAACAGGATAGAAATCCCAGAGATAAACCCACACACATATGATCACCTTATCTTTGATAAAGGAGGCAAGAATATACAATGGAGAGAAGACAGCCTCTTCAATAAGTGGTGCTGGGAAAACTGGACAGCTACATGTAAAAGGATGAAATTAGAATACTCCCTAACACCATACACAAAAATAAGCTCAAAATGGATTAAAGGCCTAAGTGTAAGGCCAGATGCTATCAAACTCTTAGAGGAAAACATAGGCAGAACACTCTATGACATAAATCACAGCAAGATCCTTTTTGACCCACCTCCTAGAGAAATGGAAATAAAAACAAAAATACACAAATGGGACCTAATGAAACTGAAAAGCTTTTGCACAGCAAAGGAAACCAGAAGCAAGATGAAAAGACCACCCTCAGAATGGGAGAAAATATTTGCAAATGAAGCAACTGACAAACGATTAATCTCCAAAATTTACAAGCAGCTCATGCAGCGCAATATCAAAAAACAAACAACCCAATCCAAAAATGAGCAGAAGACCTAAATAGACATTTCTCCAAAGAAGATATACGGATTGTCAACAAACACATGAAAGAATGCTCAACATCATTAATCATTAGAGACATGCAAATCAAAACTACAATGCAATATCATCTCACACCGGTCAGAATGGCCATCATCAAAAAATCTACAAACAATAAATGCTGGAGAGGGTGTGGAGAAAAGGGAACCCTCTTGCACTGTTGGTGGGAATGTAAATTGATACAGCCACTATGGAGAACAGTATGGAGGTTCCTTAAAAAACTAAAAATAGAATTACCATATGACACAGCAATCCCATTACTGGGCATAAACCCAGAGAAAACCATAATTCAAAAAGAAGCATGGGGCTTCCCTGGTGGCGCAGTGGTTGAGAATCTGCCTGCTAATGCAGGGGACACGGGTTCGAGCCCTGGTCTGGGAAGATCCCACATGCCACGGAGCAGCTGGGCCCGTGAGCCACAACTACTGAGCCTGCGCGTCTGGAGCCTGTGCCCCGCAACGGGAGGGGCCGCAATAGTGAAAGGCCCACGCACCGCGATGAAGAGCGGTCCCCACACCGCGATGAAGAGTGGCCCCCACTTGCCGCAACTAGAGAAAGCCCTCGCACGAACCGAAGACCCAACACAGCCAAAAATAAATAAATAAAGAAATAAAGTAGCTATAAAATTAAAAAAAAAAAAAAAAAGAAGCATGTACCCCAATGTTCATTGCAGCACTATTTACAATAGCCAGGTAATGGAAGCAACCTAAATGCCCATCGACAGATGAATGGATAAAGAAGATGTGGTACATATATACAATGGAATATTACTCAGCCATAAAAAGGAACGAAACTGGGTTATTTTTAGTGAGGTGGATGGACCTAGAGTCTGTCATACAGAGTGAAGTAAGTCAGAAAGAGAAAAACAAATATCGTATGCTAACAGATATATATGGAATCTAAAAAAAAAAAAAAAAATGGTCATGAAGAACCTAGGGGCAAGACAGGAATAAAGATGCAGACCTACTAGAGAATGGACTTGAGGATATGGGGA
This sequence comes from Balaenoptera acutorostrata, assembly GCF_949987535.1. Taxonomy (NCBI): domain Eukaryota; kingdom Metazoa; phylum Chordata; class Mammalia; order Artiodactyla; family Balaenopteridae; genus Balaenoptera; species Balaenoptera acutorostrata. The sequence goes on from NC_080065.1 coordinate 86,911,057, forward strand.
GGGGGAAGGGTAAGCTGGGACAAAGTGAGAGAGTGGCATGGACATATATACACTACCAAACGTAAAACAGATCGTGGGAAGCAGCCGCATAGCACAGGGAGATCAGCTCAGTGCTTTGTGACCAAGAGGAGTGGAATAGGGAGGGTGGGAGGGAGGGAGATGCAAGAGGGAAGAGATATGGGGACATATGTATATGTATAACTGACTCAATTTGTTATAAAGCAGAAATAACACACCATTGTAAAGCAATTATACTCCAATAAAGATGTTAAAAAAAAAAATGCTGTCAGGGATCCAGGCTCTTCTCATCATTTGGCCCTCTATCTAGAATGTGTTGGTCTCCATCAGGCTTGTTACCTCATGATATCAAGATGGCTACTGCAGTTTCATCGCATGCTGTGTTCAAGGTACGAAGAAGACGAAAAGTGGTTTGTACAAACAGCATTTAATCTTTCCACCATCTGACTTTAAAATATATTTTTTTGGCCACCTTCAGCCAAAAGGAGTATGTGTGGGTTTCTGGCCTCTGGGAGGTGACAATAGAGATGGATTCAGGAATGTGTGTGGGGTTAGCCAACTACAGGAACCAACATTTAACTTGGGATCTACCCATTGGTGTGAACTTTACCCTTTCCCTCTGCAGTGAAATATGGTAATGCAGAGAATAGAGGAGGAATCTGTATTCTCCATATTCTTAAAGACACAACTTTTCTTCCTCACTGCAATCTAGTATGTCTTTGGTCATAGAGAGAAATGTTCATCAAATCTTTTAGTTGTCTCCAGCTCAGGAGTGATTGTAACACCTTTCTTTTCTCCCTTCTCTTCCTCCCCCACCATTCTGAGAAGCTTTGGACTTGAATATTATTATTAATTAAGAGCATTATTAATATATTGATATGAGCATGGGGGAAAGTGTGGAAGAATATATATATACACACTATTGGTGGTTTTTGCTGGGGGATGACAGGGATCCTTCCCTCTGTGCATATACATTTCTTCATCTCTTGAATTTTTTAATATAAGTATATATCATTCTTTTAACCTGTAACAGCAACAAATATAGAAGTAGACAGCTATTAAATTTCTCACTAGCTTTTCATGTTTCCAGCAGAATAACCCCAGTTCAGTTAATCTTCCTGAAGCTCTTATTTTCTAACCAACTTTTTGGTTTATCCCTGAATCTTCAACAAGTTCTTAAGATATTCTTTAGTTTGAGCAAGATTGTATGACTTAATCCATTCAAGTCAGATTACTAAGGTGCTAAAACATTCATAAGCCTTCCTCCCTCTTGCAAATAAGATTGAATGGCTTGCCCTCTGAGGATGTGCCCATGTATCCCCAGAACATTCTGACCTTGCACAAATACTGCCTGCCTTCAAACTGCCAGGGTACCGCAGCGGCTGTTTTATGAAAAGTGACTTTATCAGGTTTTAGTACAAATCTGGTATCTTATAGAGAAACATCCTAAACTCTGTGCATCAAGTTGGATATATTTCTTTTGATTGATAAGCCTGGTAGTTTGTCTTGGAGCTTTTCTTTTCAGTGAATTACATAATAGTATGTCCACTAGCCTTTGTCTTAATATGACAGAAGAAACTGCAAATTTTGCCTAATTTTCTCTTCCTAGAGACACAGTGTGACAGGCTCACAAATTTGCAGACTGCCTAAAAGGTGAGGGTAGGGAAGGAGAATGCTGTCAACCACAAAATTGAGTTGTGGCTTATGTGCTCAGCTGTAAATTCACAAGGTCCACTAAGGTCATGACCAAGAACAATGGCATAGTTTTGTTCAGAAAGCTGTTCTCAAATTCTTCAGAAGCTTCCTTCTCTTTACTACCCATACCAGGATGACTCTAAGGTTTCTTGCTTGTATGCCTAGGAGAATGAGGGATCAATATTTATTCATTGATATGGTAAATATAGGAGTAAAGAAATATTGGTGGTGAAGGGGGAGGATCTCCCACACTTGCCAAGAAAAAGAAGTTAATTTTCATCTTGTACTTTCTTTTTTATTCTATACAGAGATAAGACTTTCCTGTCTTTGATAGAGAAATTTGTCCTATGACAATCTGTAGTAATTTTTTGTCTTTTTTGCCTAATATTTGATGCCCTATTTTTTTTTTTTTTTTTTTTGGCTGCGTCACGCGGCATGTAGGATCTTAGTTCCCCAAGCAGGGATCAAACCCGCGCCTCCTGTATTGGAAGCGCGGAGGCTTAACCACTGGACCGCCAGGGAAGTCCCCTGATGCCCTATTTTTATGACACCTATGTAAACAATATAGATGAAAGTGTTATAATAATACATTTCCAATATAGTAAAGTAGTTGGAAAATAGTAATTAGCAAAAAAAAAAGTTTTCTGAGTGTCCAAAATGGACACTCCAATGTTGAAACACCAAAACCTATGAGTTTCTTCTGGTCAACATCTTTATCTTCACTCAGAGGCTACTTGTCTTGTCACCTAGTTCTAACAAATTTGATTAGTAGTGACGATAGTGATGACATTTGCTGTCAGTTTTCCATTGGTTACTAAAGTGTCCACAGTGGGGTACCATAGACCTGCTGCATTGAGGGTAAATGGAACTCTGTTGTGCCTGGCAGGGAGCCCTGCCTGGGAGCTGACAAAGACATGGAATTGATTGACAAGCTTCTGTAAATATAGAGTTAATGAGCCAATATTACCCAACCTTGCCAAGGCAATGAAAAGAAGGGATACAGTCAATTAAAAAACAACAAAAAATAAAGAAATTTTCCATATCTGGGTTCATGTTCTTTATGTTCTTTTCCACACAAAGGTCTACCTCTAAAAAGCCATTATGTAGGAAAAACTAATTTCATCTTCATGATCAGTGAAACCCATACCTGGAAGTAATTCTAAACTGGGTAAATTTAGGAAGAGTTACCCAAACTAAAATTGGTTGAAGCAATCCTAGCCATTAAAGGAGTAACAGATGTTATAGCCAGGTTGCCCTCACATTTTGCCAGAAAATCAAGTTATGGATTTAGATAGATTGCAACATGTTATGCAATATTCCAAATGGAGTCATTCTTATCTTAACAACTAATACTGCATAGTTGCTGGGGGGTGGGGGGAGAAAAGAAGAGATTTAGAGAGAACAAAAAGTTCCAACACAGGCATGGTATACTGAAAGACCAGGAATTTTCTGGTGAACCCAAAGAACAGGACCATAGTATATTCACAGCTACAAGTGATTTCCACGATATGAATATGCCTCTGCAGATTGGTACAAAATAACCATGGGGGGTGGGGTGGGTGGAGTACAGTATTTGTTTCCAGCTTGCTACAAGGTGTTTTTATTACAAGGTCATTGGTAAGTGGTGAGATTTTTACTCAGTAAAATTGTTTACAGCCAGCATGGAATGCCTGATGAAGGTAGGAGTTAGATTCTCCATCATCCTTCACACTTCATGCAACATTTATGAAATTTTCACCTTTATGGATGCTGCCTTGGGCACTGAACAACAAAGTGATTCACATACTCTGGGGCAGCAACAGCCAAGTGCTTCAACCTTCATCCTTACCCATAATTGAGGAGGCTTCTATAAAGTAAGATGAGGCTTCCAAAGCTCTTCCTACACCATAGTGGCAGATGCTTAAATCCTATCATACATCAGCCACAAAAAGAGGAGAAGGGGGAGGCTGGGATGCTAAAGCTAACACAAAGTGCCTGTCTTGAATTAGCAGTGTCTCTAATGAAGAGAGACATGTAGCCAGAATCCCCTCTCCCCAAATCCTGCCATAATGGGTGCCCAAGAAGTCTGTGCACAAAAGATACTTGAGGCAAATGAATTCTTAGTTACCAGCTAAGACTACAGCCCCAAACCTCTGAGTTATTTATATCTCCATGAGCCCAGGTGAACTTTGAGACCTCTTTTTGGCCCTCCAGGTACACAGTGCGCTCCAAGTCACCTTTACCCTGGTTCTACCAAGTCTCCCAGTGGGTGATCTCCCAGTGCTGGGGGAAGGAAGATCCCAAGTCAGAGCAGCCCTGCACTATCTGACTGTACCCCATGGGATGAAGAGAGAGAAAAGATCCAAGAGAGATCATTCAAGAGACCTGGATGAAAGGGGAACCTGCAGAAGAGAGAGTGGTTAACTTCTTTCCTCCTTCTCAGTAAAGAAATGTGCTTGACTTACATCAGAATTCAAACTTTTGGGGGTTGGTGGAGAAAGTGGAGTGGAGGGATTTTGATGGGAGGTAATGAAAGAGGAAAGAATGGTGGCAGGAGCCTAGATTTCCCTCTAAAGATTAGTGTGTGTCAATAACACTTTGAATTTTAACTTGTTTATATACAGATAAGCACATAGGAAACAAGAGACAGAGCTCCAGTTTACTCTTCTCTCTGCTTTTCCACTTATACAGACTTGAGAGCAAACATCCAAAACTTGGCTTTGCCACTGAACAGTACTAGTGTATTTTCCTCAATAATTATAGTGGAGAGAGCAGAACTGGTTTAAAATGGGCTGACCTTAAAGTTTGCTGAATTAATCCATTAGGTAATTAATGAAGCAGTACCCAAATAATTCTTAAGCATGGTTTCTTGATCTGTAAAAAGGGGATGAAGTAAATAAGTTTCTAACAGCACTTTTTCTTAATTTCTTAATTCACAAATCCATAATTTATTTTAATAATTTTAAATTTATATAAAATAATTTTATATAAAATAATTTTAATAATTTAATTTCATAATTCATAAATTTCTTAAATATACAATCATGGAATATCATGCAACTAAACTTCAGTTTTCCATTACTTAATCTGTACATAAATCCTAACAGGTAGTCCTGCTTTACCTACCTCTCAATCATAATTTGATTAATGTCTCTTCTGTGATTGGATGTTACGAGAAAAAGACCCTCAATAAGTGCAAGACTTTTTTTAATTCATGATATATTTACAAAGTTTCCTATGAGTATTTGGATTGTTATATTATGGTCTGAAGTATCGGAGATAGGCACAAGGTCTAAAGAGAAAGACACGGTTTTCCCTTGTCACCTTGCTGATCTCTGAATAGCTGTACGTAAACATATGTAAAGTCTTTCTAAATCTGCCCTTGCTATGTGATCCTACTACATAGACAGCTCTTCTGGTAACAGGAGGAACAAGAAATTTAATTGAATTGTTTCACCACTGTTCTCTGGAAGGCTATTAAGGACCTAGAATTACTACTGTCACATTTTAGGTTTGCTTTCCACAGGAACCGTTAGGCTATCAAGTAAGTAATATGTGGATAGGGATGGAGATGGTAGGGCAAGCAGTAGCTGTGTATGTACTGTGGCATTAGCTGTCACAGGAACACTATAATCATAGAGCAAAGTTACAGATTAACTGTGTAAAAACTCCCAAAGCGTGAGCTTAGCTCAAATACTGTCAATACCAAACACTCTGCAGATTCTAGTGGCATGGTTCCAACCACCTAGATATACTAATAATCTTACTGTGACAAGATCCCATTTGATAGATAGATAGATAACCTCTTTAAAATTGCACCCTCAACATAGTACATGTTCCATGTATTAAAAGAACACTAAGAACATTTTCTATGTTGTAGAATTTTTTGTTAAATATGGATATTAGAGGAGAGGGGCTTTCTCATATATTTTTTGTTCTGCTTCTATATCATCTATAAAATGCTATCAGTTTGGTCAATTATGCTTTTATTTTAAGTCATCGTCTCTTCTCCAGTCTTTGCTTGAATGCAGTATCTGAGTTGAGAAGCTAAAGACCTCAGAGTACTGCTTCCTACCCACGGGGACCAGTGAGTGTTAAAAGGGAGCCAGGTACAATAATGCAACTGAATGCTATATCCATTTGTGATTCAAACTTAAAACCCAAAGCAGCAAGGTTATTTCAATCTTGTCCACAGCCGCAGCAGCATAATTTCATATGAGCACACTCACTCTATCACCACTGACAGCCTCTGATAACAAGGAACAGCTCTACAAATTGTGTAAGATTTGGGCGATAAAATATTATTATTGAGCATAACACAAGCTTTTATCATTATGAACCACAATCATGCTTTAAGGAGTACCTTCATCAAAAGTTGAAAACCGAAGTCACAACAATGACTGGTAGAAAAAATCCAAATATGTGGTAATGTGAGCAGGCCTTTGTCTTGGACTCTCTCCTTCTGCTTATATTTCATTAGTACTTATTGAATGCATAACACCTGCCAATGACAATGCTAAACACTTAACATGCACTCACAACAACCCTATGAGGTCAGTAGTGTTATCTTACTTTGCAAATGAGGAAACTGAGGCCCAAGGCTATACAACAGTAAAGTAGCGGTGCACTATTCTACCCCTACCACCATTCTCTTAATGTCATAATATGCTTCCTAGTATCCCCTATTGTTTCCCAAAGGAGAGCTTTGTGTAGTGTCTGGCAATGAGCTTTGGCTGGGCCCTTTTAACTTGCTTTAGCTCTGAATAGCTGTAAAAGTATTTATTCAACTCTAACTCCACATTTCTCATGACCGGAGAAAACTGGGATGTTCAGATACGAACTGCAAACTTGGACTTCAGACTCCAGCAAAGGCTTACCAGTCTAAGTGAAAGATAGCAGTGAAAGACAAAGATTTTTGTGAAGCTAATGAAGTTTAACCTTCAGAGCCCTTCACTTTTGTGGGTACTTTCTTGGCCCTGAGAGGTTTTAGTGAGGCATTCATATGACTCTTTGTTTTTGAAATTTTGCAAAATAAGTTATTTTAACTGCAACCAATTACCACCGTTGTCCCTTTCCAGTCCAACCTCCTCTCCATTACACTGTCCTATGTGTTCGGTGGCACTGGAGTAGCCAAGAGCTTTTTGAGATTCAGCTAAAGGAAATTTGAGGTGCAAATTCATTTAATATGGGTTTAGTATGGCTCACAGTGACTTCTATATATACATAGCTTTGTGCATTGCATCAGGATATATAGTCATCCTGATGCAGTAATGACTCCAAGAATGGCTAAATGATGATTTATCTGCAGGAAGGTACAGGGCCAAAGGTTTTATTGTGATTTAAGTAGGTGAGTAGTGGAAAAGTGAGGTTTGAAAATCCGGAGATAGAAGCAGAAAATTCTTCTAATCATCAGACATACAGAATTATAATAATAGGAACCAATTCTCATCAATGACTGATCAAAACTGGTTTTCTCCTATCAGAACTATAAACAATAATACAGCATATGCAATTAAAAATGCACATTTTTTATGGAATGGTCCAAAAAAGAATTTATCAGAATGTCTGAGTTTGTAGGGCGCAAACCTGAAGTAGTACTGCAAAAAAACAAATATAGCTGTATGTAAAGTCACATGTTTTATTAATTTCATTAGATCACATCATAGTATATGAAATACACTGTCCTGTTGAAGACCAGAGGTTCCAGATGAAATGACATACAAAAATGCTACCAGGGCAAGAAAATGTCCTGAGGAAATAAGTATTTCTATGACCAAACATCTACATGTAATTATTCAATGTGCATTACATAAGAGTAATTTGATTACACAATTATGTAGCCCATTAAACATAGCAGCAATTCTAGAGTACATTTAACTTGCTCTTGTGTATTCCTTAATTTCAGATTCCCTTTACTCTTTTTTCAGAATTCCTGAGCATTCCAAAATTCAAATGTATCAAGAAGAAAGTATCCAAGTAGGAACCAAAATCATAAACCAAAAGGAAATACCTGTGATATTCATTAGCTGTTTTTTACCGTAATTTGTTGTGATTTATCATTCTAAATAAATGTTTATTTTCACACCTAGTTTTCTATTTGTAATTTTATACTCTTTTTCTGGCATGGGGTCCAATCAAATTAAGTTTCAGACTGCACAAAATCTGAATCTGCCACTGAATGAAACCAACCCCAAAGGCCATGGTTTACCTGGCCTGCTGGGTGGAACATGGCTGACTTTTGGGAAGGCAGGCTCAGGCCATGCTTATTTCAGGGTATAGTTCCACAAGTCCTTATCCCAATGATACGGTTCTAAAAGTTCTGAAAACCTAAAGATATGTTTATTATTTGGCATCAAAACTCATTTGTCCACACCATTGTAAAGGAACTATACTCCAATAAAGATGTTAAAAACAAAACAAAACACTCATTTGTCAACAAAATCTAGCTGGAACTGACATGAGGCTATTTATAATCTTAACTGATCTCACTTACTATGAGTATTCATATATTTTATTGTTGGGAACATTAAAAATTTGAATTTCATATGATACACAATTCCCACTGGGGGTTTTACAGAATTTAAAACTAAAAAAAAATTTTTTTATTGAAACACATCTGGTCTCAGGGATTATAATGAGGAATTTGGCATCTGTGCTTACTTTCCACAGTTGCTTCCCATGGGCAGGACCCATGGAGTTAAGCAATCTACTGAGGATTATGATAAGTTTTTGAGAATATTTGATAATATCTGACTAGTGTGATCGTGGATATGCAATCCCTGCCCTGCGTTCCTAAAGATGCTGTTCCCAAAAGAAAACTGATAGAATGGGAGACAAAATTTTATCTTATTATTAGGGGTTGCTGAACAACACCAATGCATACCTGGATATAGAGCATGTGACTTGGGCTTGAAGTCTACATTACATCTACAGCATCTTTAAGCCCAATGTAATGGTCAGCACACTCAAGCACATATTAGCATGTGACCTTGGGCGAAACCCTCCCTGTGAAAAAATAAGATTATCTTATATTACCTACTAGATATGTAACATATATAAATATAAATATATTACCTGCTTTATGGATTTGTTTTGAGCTTTAAATGGCGTAATACAGGTAACATACTTAAAACAGTGTCTTAAACACTTAAAACATATAGTAACCACCTAGTAAAGGTAGCAATTATTATTTTATTATAGGTGTGGAGAGAAAGTGATGACAAGGTCCCCAGAAGGGCCCACATCCACTTACAAAGGCCACTGCCTCAGAGCTATACTAGTTAAGTTATAAAAATGTAGCCCTGGGCTTCCCTGGTGGTGCAGTGGTTGAGAATCTGCCTGCCAATGCAGGGAACACGGGTTCGAACCCTGGTCTGGGAAGATCCCACATGCCGCGGAGTGACTGGGCCCATGAGCCACAACTACTGAGCCTGCGCGTCTGGAGCCTGTGCTCCGCAACAAGAGAGGCCGCGATAGTGAGAGGCCCACGCACCACAATGAAGAGTGGCCCCCGCTCGCCGCAACTAGAGAAAGCCCTCGCACAGAAACGAAGACCCAACACAGCTAAAAATAAATAAATAAATTTATTTTTTTTTTAAATGTAGCCCTGACTCAAACAGGTATTTGTAGATCAATGTTCATAGCAGCATTATTCACAATAGCCAAAAGGTGGAAACAACCCAGATGTCCATCAATGAATGGATGGATAAACAAAATGTGATATATACATACAACGAAATTTTATTCAGCTTAAAAAAGGAATGAAATTCTGACACATGCTACAACATGAACAAAACTTGAAGACATACAAAAAGGCAAATATTGCATGATTCCACTTTTATGAGGTACCTAGAGTAGTCAAATTCATGGAAACAGAAAGTAGAATGGTGAAGGGCTAAAGGGAAGGGGGGAAAGGGAGTTGTTCTTTAATGGGCACAGAGTTTCAACTTGGGAAGAGAAAAATTTCTTGAGATGGACTGTGGTGATGGTTGCACAACAATGTGAATGTATCTAATGTCACTAAACTGTACACTTAAAAATGATTAAAATGGTAAGTTTTATATTATTTTTATCACAATTTTAAAAATAAATAAATAAAATAAATGTAGCCCTAGCTCTTTCCTTGACCTGCTTGTGAAGGTCCTCCAGTCCTCTGATTAAATCTACTTCTAATTACTTCTGAAATTCATGAGGACTTTCTCATGTGTGCTCCAGAACAAATCTGTTGAGCTGTAGCACAGTATACATGAATTTTTTTGTTCTGATCCCACTATTCAGTAAGCACCAACATTTCCTATTGGCACCTAAAGTAATGTATCGGAGATGTCAAAATAAAATTGGGAGTAAATTATCTCCTTTTGGCTTTGCCTTCTTTAAAGGGTATATAGAAGTTATGATTCTTCTTCCTCAACATCTTAAAGAGTTTTTAGTAAAATTTTTTTTCTGGTGTTGTTTACAATCCATCAGTCTTTGCCACCTACCTTGTACTCAGATACACTGAACTAATTACCACTATACTCAAAATTACTTCTCTCTTCACCCTGCATTTCATTAGTCTTGTGAATCTGATTCTCTGCTCCCTTAGGATGAGATATAGCTAATATTCTGCTAGATTGCACCATTTTGGACACACAGTTGATTAAATGCTGAAATGATCTCCATGGGTTGCAAACACCCACTGTTCTGTGACCCTGAGTGGAATTCCTCCTCCCACTTCCCCAGCCGACCCAGGCCTCCTCCAGGACCACTCAAACCTGGCAATATGCCAGCTACTAAGGGTTAGCCCATGGCACAGACAGGGCTTGCAGGACCTTAGTTCATTACTCCAAGCTAGTGTTCATTTTGATTGGCCAGTGCTGTGTCTTACTGGCTCTTAAATACTTTGAACTTACCCCTGAATGAGATAGTCCCTTAGGTGGCTCCTTGGTCTCTTAGAGATGGCCCTATTAATTCATCAGACATGCTCTACTTCATTAGCCATCAGGGACAAGCAAATCCACAATGAAATACAACTACACATTCTACAGAATGGCTAAAATTAAAAAGACAGAAAATACCAAGAGTTAACAAGAATATAGAGCAACTGTAATCTCATACACAGCTGGGTAATATTTACTAAAGCTGAACATATACACATAGGCTTAGCCCAGGGCCCAGCTATTCTATAGTAAACCTCTCTTGCCCCACACTCCTCCTCATTTTTGAACAAAGGAACATTTACTCAGGGTCACTGTCTACCTACAAGGATACCACAAATACTGATTGCATTCCCTTCTCAGATCTACAGTAGGAGAGCATTTTGACATGTATACCTTTAGCTCAATACTAGGGCCTCACAGGCATTTCTATAATGCAGCTTTCCTATAACAAAGTGGAATTTTCTACCACCTCCCCTGCCTGGTTTTCTGATTTAATAAAGTTTATAAAACTACCGGCATCCAGCATGGACTGCTGCCGAAGCTGTTCCTTTCCATGCTCCACTTTTTTTTTTTTTTAAATCAACCAGGTTCCAATGTGCACTCTTAGTCCCTTTCTCTATTTCTGAATGAAAAGATGGAAGCAGGGACAAGCATTCAAACCACCTTAAAAAGCAGAATTCACACATTAGAGGGGTACCTGAACAATTTTCTGGTGGGTAGAGGCCAGGATAAGAGTGTAAACTAGCTATTTTTTCTCAGTACAGCTGTATCTTCTTCCTATTTGGTAAGAACATGTCTCAAATTTGACATTAAGTTTTCTGATAACCTTAGCTTTCAGCAGCAAGTTATACCTTCTTCTAGTCTCTAATAACATGTAGTGGAAATATGAGGGAAGCTGCATCAAGTACTCCAAGCCAGACACCATTTGAAACCAAACACCTTTCCCTTTTTAGATTACCCTGCAAACGATCACAAATTCCTGTCTTGTACATTTATACATTCCCTCTACCCACAACCCTAAAACCTTTCTGGTAATGTTTGATATAGATATTTGCTTTATGAAATTTTGTATTCGATGAAAATTCTTATGGACTCTTAGTCTTTTTTAGAATCTGACTCATTATATTTCTTCTAGGATAAAACTTGAACTTATTCTATCTGCCTACTTGCCAAACTTTCATGTATTGTCCTTGTCCTTGCCCTTCACACATTTGTAATAAAGCACTTTCCCATTTGAGACCTAGAGTCCTTCCCTTTCCAACTATACTGACACATTTGCCAGTTGGCAATCCACCATGATTTAAGCTTCCATTTGCACAGTGTTAGATTATTGCTGGGCAATATTTCCCATTCCTTGATGAGGCTGTGTGGCTACTTCTTGCAAATGGTATATGAACAAAAGTGGTGAGTATGACTTTGGGGCCAAGGAACATAAGAAGTAGGTGCATCTTCTCCATAACCCTTTTTTAAAATCTCCTTTCACTAGCTGAATCAGAAAGCTCTGATGTCCTTACTGTTGTAGAGATGAGATGGAAAGAGCCTGACTCTCGGAATCATTATGTTGAGGAAAGAATCTTGCCTACCTGAAACATCTGCAGTGGACCATTATGAGAAGGAGAAATAGATTTCCATTGTTAAACAAAATTTAGAAGTTTATTTGTTATAGCTACTAACTTAAATCTAACTAAATTAGGTACTGAGGCTCATTCTATCCTTCACCTTTTGCTCTAGCCAATATCTAGCATGGTTTCATCAGGGTCCCTGGGTCAAAGATGCCGAACACATCACCTCAACAGACATACATACAGCCCTGGAAATTTTCTATCTCTTCTTCCTTTGAAGCTTGTACTCTATTTGACCTTATTTCAAGCTCTATTTCCAATGTGAGATTATGTCAATAGGAAGAACTGGCATTTCAAAGACCACTAGCTGACCAAGTCCTTTCTGACTTACATTTTCTATCTCACCACTCCTCACTCATTCCTCAGCGGATACCTCCCACCAACCACCCCATGCCAGGGGGATGATCTTTTACAATATTAAAATACCTTCAAACTGCAGTAGCAACAACAGACTCAATTCCCACTAAGTGTCAAAAACAGTGTCCTCCTTGCCTTTAGTAATCTGAGTATCTGCCAGTAACCCAGCTGTTTAGATATTCAGGACAGCCCTTTTGTCTTCTGATGGTTACAAGAAGCTATAATTAATGCCCCAAAGGTATAAATACCACACACAACCATTTACACAAACCAGTCAAATCCAGATATATCAGGCAGAAGAAAACTGCCTGGACATGTTAGTCATCACAAAAACTACTTTCACATACATAAGTTAGAGAGTAAATTGTAATATTGGCTTCAACTTTAAGGCATGGCCATGTTCCAATACCTTACTTTTAGAAATCTGGTCTCACCATTTGAAATCAAAGTTGGTATGCAGGTGGTGCCAATGGAATTTTCCTACCAGCCAACTGTGCCTGTAAGGGAGATAGGATTCAAATGAAATCTTACAAGCTTTGGTTATCAACCAGGGCTTGTGCCACATAGCTGTCCTTTCCTATTGTTAGCCCTCCAAGAGACACAAAGACTTTCATTAGGCAAAAATGATACCACAACAGTTATTACAGGAAGGAAAAGTCATTCATCATTGGAATATTTTAGCACATGGATCACAACAGACTGATGGCACAACTCATGTTCTAAGGCCAAGAACAAGAATTACATGTTTATTTTAAGACAGCAGAAGAGATAAAAACAGATTGAAAAACATATGATATCCCCTCCAGCTCAAAGCTCTACAAACAGCAATGGCATTTGCAAAGTTCTGCGTGTCTTCTCAAATGTGGTTTCAGTTTTAATGTGTGTTGACATCTTTCTCTGTGTGCAGAAATAACTGGAAGAACAACAGTTTGTGCCTTTTATTTTTCTTTTGCTACTGGATGAGAAGAATAGGGAAAGAACCCAGCAATCTATATTTACACTGAGCTGCCATATATTGTGAATGGACACTAAGATATAGTTTTCCTTCAGTGATTCCAAATTAGTACAATGAAAACATTCGTATCCCTTGAGTCATGAAATCAGTATAATGCAGAAGAGACGAAGTAACCATGGTGACTCCTTATATTCTCCTCTGGAGCAGACATAAATGAAATAAGCAAGCAAGATGACTGGGGAGAAATGTTCTTTTCCAAAACAAATAAGTGGTAAAGAAACTAATTGAAGGCCAGACTTCACAGAACCACACAGAGAATTGGAGCTTCAAACTGTAATTTTAAAATTAGTGGAAAGGAGAGACCTTCAAGATGGTGGAGGACTAAGACGTGGAGATCACCTTCCTCCCCACAAATGCATCAGAAACACATCTACATGTGGAACAACTACTACAAAACACCTACTGATTGCTGGCAGAAGATCTCAGACTTCCCAAAAGGCAAGAAACTCACCATGTACCTGGTCGAGTGGCTGACAGGGTCTTGGTGTTTGGCCGGGTATCAGGCCTGTGCCTCTGAGGTGGTAGAGCCGAGTTCAGGACATTGGTCTACCAGAGACCTCCCGGCTCCACGTAATATCAAACGGCGAAAGTTCTCCCAGAGATCTCCATCTCAACGCTAAGACCCAGCTCCACTCAACGACCAGCAAGCTACAGTGCTGGACACCCTACGCCAAACAACTAGTAAGATAGGAACACAACCCCACCCATTAGCAGAGAGGCTGCCTAAAATCATAATAAGGTCACAGACACACCAAAACACACCACCGGACGTGGTCCTGCCCACCAGAAAGACAAGATCCAGCCTCATCCACCAGAACACAAGCACCAGTAACCTCCACCAGGAAGCCTACACAACCCACTGAACCAACCTTAGCCACTAGGGGCAAACACCAAAAACAATGGGAACTACGAACCTGCAGCCTGCGAAAAGGAGACCGCAAAAACAGTAAGTTAAGCAAAATGGGAAGACACAGAAATATGCAGCAGATGAAGGAGCAAGGTAAAAACATACCAGACCAAACAAATGAAGAAGAAATAGGCAGTCTACCTGGAAAAGAATTCAGAGTAATAGTAGTAAAGGTAATGCAAAATCTTGGAAATAGAATGGAGGAAATACAAGAAACGTTTAACAATGACCTAGAAAAACTAAAGAGCAAACAAACAGTGATGAATGACACAGTAAATGAAATTTAAAATTCTCTAGAAGGAATGAATAGCAGAATAACTGAGGCAGAAGAACGGATAAGTGATAAAATAGTGGAAAAAACTACCACAGAGCAGAATAAAGAAAAAAGAATGAAAAGAATTGAGGACAGTCTCAGAGACCTCTGGACAACATTAAACACACCAACATTTGAATTACAGGGGTCCCAGAAGAAGAAGAGAAAAAGAAAGGGACTGAGAAAATATTTGAAGAGATTATAGTCGAAAACTTCCCTAATATGAAAAAGGAAATAGTCAGTCAAGTCCAAGGAGCAAAAAGAGTCCTATACAGGATAAATCCAAGGAGAAACATGCCAAGAAACATATTAATCAAACTATCAAAAATTAAATACAAAGAAAAAATACTAAAAACAGCAAGGGAAAAACAACAAATAACATACAAGGGAATCCCCATAAGGTTAACAGCTGATCTTTCAGCAGAAACTCTGCAAGCCAGAAGGGAGTGGCAGGACATATTTAAAGTGATGAAAGGGAAAAAAACCTACAACCAAGATTACTCTACCCAGCAAGGATCTCATTCAGATTCAACAGAGAAATTAAAACCTTTACAAACAAGCAAAGGAATTCATCACCACAAAACCAGCTTTACGACAAATGCTAAAGGAACTTCTCTAGGCAGGAAACACAAGAGAAGGAAAAGACTTACAATAACAAACCCAAAACAATTAAGAAAATGGGAATAGGAACATACATATCGATAATTACCTTAAATGGAAATGGATTAAATGCTCCAACCAAAAGACATAGACTGGCTGAATGGATACAAAAACAAGACCTGTATGTATGCTGTCTACAAGAGACCCACTTCAAATCTAGGGACACATACAGACTGAAAGTGAGGGGATGGAAAAACATATTCCATGCAAACGGATATCAAAAGAAAGCTGGAGTAGCAATTCTCATATCAGACAAAATAGACTTTAAAATAAAGATATTACAAGAGAAAAAGAAGGGCACTACATAAGGATCAAGGGATCAATCCAAGAAAAAGATATAACAACTGTAAATATTTATGCACCCAACAAAGGAGCACCTTAATATATAAGACAAACGCTAACAGCCATAAAAGGGGAAATAGACAGTAACACAATCATAGTAGGGGACTTTAACACCCCACTTTCACCAATGCACAGATCATCAAAAATGAAAATAAATATGGAAACACAAGCTTTAAATGATACATTAAACAAGATGGACTTAATTGATATTTATAGGACATTCCATCCAAAAACAACAGTATAGACTTTCTTCTCGAGTGCTCATGGAACATTCTCCAGGACAGATCATATTTTGGGTCACAGATCAAGCCTTGGTAAATTTAAGAAAATTGAAATCGTATCAAGTATCTTTTCTGACCACAATGCTATGAGACTAGATATCAATTACAGGAAAAAATCTGTAAAAAGTACAGACACATGGAGGCTAAACAATATACTACTTAATAACCAAGAGATCACTGAAGAAATCAAAGAGGAAATCAAAAAATACCTAGAAACAAATGACAATGAAAACATGATGACCCACAACCTATGGGATACAGCAAAAGCAGTTCTAAGAGGGAAGTTTATAGCAATACAATCTTACCTCAAGAAACAAGAAACATCTCAAATAAACAACCTAAACTTACACCTAAAGCAATTAGAGAAAGAAGAACAAAAAAAACCCAAAGTTAGCAAAAGGAAAGGAATCATAAAGATTAAAAATAAATAAATAAAAAATAAAGATTAGACAAGAAATAAATGAAAAAGAAATGAAGGAAACAATAGCAAAGATCAATAAAACTAAAAGCTGGTTCTTTGAGAAGGTAAACAAAATTGATAAGCCATTAGCCAGACTCACCAAGAAAAAAAGGGAAAAGACACAAATCAATAGAATTAGTAATGAAAAAGGATAAGTAACAACTGACACTGCAGAAATACAGAGGATCATGAGAGATTACTACAAGCAACTGTATGCCAATAAAATGGAAAACCTGGAAGAAATGGACGAATTCCTAGAAAAGCACAACCTTCCGAGACTGAACCAGGAAGAAATAGAAAATATAACAGACCAATCACAAGCACTGAAATTGAAACTGTGATTAAAAATCTTCCAACAAACAAAAGCCCAGCACCAGATGTCTTCACAGGCGAATTCTATCAAACATTCAGAGAAGAGCTAACACCTACCTTCTCAAACTCTTCCAAAATATAGCAGAGGGAGGAACACTCCCAAACTCATTCTACGAGGGCACCATCACCCTGCTACCAAAACCAGACAAAGATGTCACAAAAAAAGAAAACCACAGGCCAGTATCACTGATGAACATAGATGCAAAAATCCTCAACAAAAATACTGGCAAACAGAATCCAACAGCACATTAAAAGGATCATACACCATGATCAAGTGGGATTTATCCCAGGGATGCAAGGGTTCTTCAATATACGCAAATCAATCAATGTGATACACCATATTAACAAATTGAAGGATTAAAAACCATATGATCATCTCAATAGATGCAGAAAATGGGCTTGACAAAATTCAACACCCATTTTTGATAAAAACCCTCCAGAAAGTAGGCATAGAGGGAATTTACCTCAACATAATGAAGGCCATATATGACAAACCCACAGCCAACATCGTTCTCAGTGGTGAAAAACTGAAACCATTTCCACTAAGATCAGGAACAAGACAAGGTTGCCCACTCTCACCACTATTATTCAACATAGTTTTGGAAGTTATAGCCACAGCAGTCAGAGAATAAAAAGAAATAAAAGGAATCCAAATCAGAAAAGAAGAAGTAAAACTGCCACTGTTTGCAGATGACATGATACTATACGTAGAGAATCTTAAAGATGCTATCAGAAAGCTACGAGAGCTAATCAGTGAATTTGGTAAAGTAGCAGGATACAAAATTAATGCACAGAAATCTCTTCCATTCCTATACACTAATGATGAAAAATCTGAAAGAGAAATTAAGGAAACACTCCCATTTACCACTGCAACAAAAAGAATAAAATGTCTAGGAATAAACCTACCTAAGGAGACAAAAGACTTGTATGCAGAGAACTATAAGACACTGATGAAAGAAATTAAAGATGATACAAACAGATGGAGAGATATACCATGTTCTTGGACTAGAAGAATCCACATTGTGAAAATGACTATACTACACAAAGCAATCTACAGAGTCAATACAATCCCTATCAAACTACCAATGGCATTTTTCACAGAACTAGAACAAAAAATTTCACAATTTGTATGGAAACACAAAAGATTCCAAATAGCCAAAGCAATCTTGAGAAAGAAAAACAGAGCTGGAGGAATCAGGCTCCCTGACTTCAGAGTATACTACAAAGCTACAGTCATCAAGACAGTGTGGTACTGGCACAAAAAGAGAAATATAGATCAATGGAACAGGATAAAAAGCCCAGAGGTAAACCCACGCACCTTATTTTTGATAAAGGAGGCAAGGATATACAATGGAGAAAAGACAGCCTCTTCGATAAGTGGTGCTGGGAAAACTGGACAGCTACATGTAAAAGAATGAAATTAGAACACTCCCTAACACCATACACAAAAATAAACTCAAATGGATTAAAGACCTAAACGTAAGGCCAGACACTATCAAACTCATAGAGGAAAACATAGGCAGAACACTCTATGACATAAATCACAGCAATATCCTTTTTGACCCACCTCCTAGAGAAATGGAAATAAAAACAAAAATACACAAATGGGAGCTAATGAAACTGAAAAGCTTTTGCACAGCAAAGGAAACCATAAGCAAGATGAAAAGACCACCCTCAGAATGGGAGAAAATATTTGCAAATCAAGCAACTGACAAACGATTAATCTCCAAAATTTACAAGCAGCTCATGCAGCTCAATATCAAAAAACAAACAACCCAATCCAAAAAATGGGCAGAAGACCTAAATAGACATTTCTCCAAAGAAGATACAGATTGCCAACAAACACATGAAAGGATGCTCAACATTACTAACCATTAGAGAAATGAAAATCAAAAGTACAATGAGGTATCACCTCACACCAGTCTGAATGTCCATCATCAAAAAATCTACAAACAACAAATGCTGGAGAGGGTGTGGAGAAAAGGGAACCCTCTTGCACTGTTGTTGGGAATGTAAATTGATACAGCCACTATGGAGAACAGTATGGAGGTTCCTTAAAAAACTAAAAATAGAACTACCATACAACCCAGCAATCCCACTACTGGGCATATAACCTGAGAAAACCATAATTCAAAAAGAGTCATGTACCAAAATGTTCATTGCAGCACTATTTACAATAGCCAGGACATGGAAGGAACCTAAGTGTCCATCAACAGCTGAATGGATAAAGAAGATCTGGCACATATATACAATGGAATATTACTCAGCCATAAAAAGAAACGAAACTGAGTTATTTGTAGTGAGGTGGATGGACCTAGAGTCTGTCATACAGAGTGAAGTAAGTCAGAAAGAGAAAAACAAATACTGTATGTTAACACATATATATGGAATCTAAAAACAAAAAAAAAATGGTGCTGAAGAACCTAGGGGCAGGACAGGAATAAAGATGCAGACACAGAGAATGGACTTGAGGACACGGGGTGGGGGAGGGGTAAGCTGGGATGAAGTGAGAGCGTGGCATGGACATATATACACTACCAAATGTAAAATAGATAGCTAGTGGGAAGCAGCCGCATAGCACAGGGAGATCAGCTCGGTGCTTTGTGACCACCTTGAGGGGTGGGATAGGGAGGGTGGGAGGGAGACGCAAGAGGGAGGAGATATGGGGATATATGTATATGTATAGCTGATTCACTTTGTTATAAAGCAGAAACTAACATATCATTTTAAAACAATTATACTCAATAAAGATGTTAAAAAAAATAAAGTAAAATGAAAGCGATACAAAAAATTTCCATGTATGCATTTAATCAATTATCTCCTAGCTCCAAAAAAATAAATAAATAGAATAAAATAAAAATAGTGGAAAGAAAAATGAAGGAGCTCTAACGTGAAACAAATTTAGGAAGAAAGAGAAAGAAACGGCATGCCAAGAACTGTACTGATTAGGAAGTGGGCAATTTAATTTCTTCTGGAGAGTAAATCTCCAGCATGAATTAATTTGCTTCATGCTGAGTCCTGCTGGTTTTTCTTCTTTCCTCAATCACTGTTTATTTCACAAAATCAGCACTCACCTATCTTCTATGATTATTTAATTTCAGGAGGATTTTCTGACAAAGCAGTTAGCACAGCTAAACTCAGCTCTGCATGTAATGTGTAAACACATTATAATGGCCTGCCTAGGTGTGGGGATTATTTATTTCATCCTGGAGTCAACACTGTTTTGATGCTCTACTTCCCCTCAAGTGACATCTCTCAGAGACATTCCTGAATCTACTTCCCACAGTGTGCATCTTTCATTGACATTTACCAAATGCATACGTTCTGATACAAAATCAGGAAAGACATATGTATTCTTCTTTCTAAAGGAGAAGTGGGTCATGGGACATAGGTGATGAAACTAGTAAATAATACACAAAATGGCATTTAAAGATGAAAATTGGCATTGATTTCTTTGTTGCTAACCTCTGTGTGGATGTCTGAACTCTTCTGAGTTCTCATTTTATGCACACGGGTCAGTATAATAGCAAGGTTTATTAGGATTCAAGGCTGTGACATTAAAAAAAAACAAGGCTGGTATCTCAATGGATTTCTTTTGGCAGAATATTTAAATAAAGATTATTTGAAGTATGGTACAAACATTTAGAAATAAACAGCTAAAGATCCTCTAAGTAGTGTCACAGTTTGTTTTTCACTTTGCCTCAAAGACAAGCATGACGCATATAGCCTTTTCCTTTTATCTTTATTTCAGCTTCTTTACTGCTTCTGATTAGTGACCTCAATTGAGACTCATTGCTCATTGCAAAGGCTGCTAATGGACTGTTTGAGCCTGAATTTGTCAGGATGGAATATTCCTTCTTCCCAGACCGAAGGCCAGGGTTTTTCCATCCCCAGTCCCTTCTACCCAGAGTTCTAGATAATGATCGTCAGGTTATTCAAACTGATAATTGTGTTTTTCCACTTTTAAAATAAACTTCCCCTTTACCATGTTCTTTGTAATGATATCTGTAGTCTTTATATTCAATAGCAAGCTGTTGGGCTGCCTCAATTTGAGCCAAGGCATTTTCTTATCAAAACCCATCACAGGAGAAAGGATCATGAAACCACAGATTCATATAGATCTTCACAGTGAACTCTGACCATAAGATAACCTCTCAGATTATTATCCTATTGTGATTACATCTATATTTTTCACTTGCATGCTTTGTCACTTTAGAGACATGAAAATGCTGTTCATTGTTGCTAGGAGATAGGTGACTATGGCAACAGTGTGGGACAGAGCCAGATGGAGTGCCTAATGCAGTCGTCGGGTTACACTCTTTTTTGATCTCTAAATGACTCCATGGCAGTCCTGAGCAACAAAGCCCCAAATCACTGCCTCTTCAGCTTGTTTCAAAAGATATGCCACATGGTTTCTCCTTGCAGGTTGGCTCTCCCGATTTAACAAGTATCTTTTTTGTGGTTAACTATACACCACAAGGTTGTCTGAAAAAGGAAAAAAGCTGGATAACAAGGGGGATTATCACTATTTAACTGTGTTTTCATACTGTTACTAATTTAGTTCAGATCTAGGGCCATATGCTTCCCCTCATCATTCCACTGAACTCCTAGCGACTTTCATAGAAGTTCCATGCAAAGAGTGAGGGCAACATATGGTTCTAATAGTGGTTTGTTCATTCCTCAAAGATTTATGGGTATTTTTAAGTCATTAATCATTATTGTTAAGACACCCTTCAATGTCTTCAGAGAGGAGTACTTTCACTGATCTGAAGGAGACTCACCACACAGCCATATCAAGTATGAAAAATAATGTTTCTTTTACCTTTAAAAACTTGGAAAGAAGAGAAAAATATTGACTTGTTTCTCTTACAATCGAGTGAGAAGGCAACAAATTATAGTCACAAATGGTCATAGTGATATAGCTTTTAGTCTAAAAATAATTTGCTTATTGAACCAGGGAAGTTTTAATCTATTTACTCAACATTTTTCATCATGTCACTCCTCCTCAAAAAACTATGATTCCCTATTACCCACTGCATCAAACCCAAAATCCTGGTCCTCCTCTATCTGTGCCCCACGAATCCATCTAGCGTAATTTATTCTCCAATATAAATCTTTCCTCTCATCAGATCAGAGAAATTATTTCATTTTCTCTCCCCTCCCACTTCCATGCTCACTACTTTTCACACAGATTATCTCTATTTCTATTTCTGTATCTTTGCTGTTGCCACTTCCTAAAATGCCTTCCCCATCTTGAATGCTCATTTTGGTTCAAATATTTACCAGGTACCTACTCTGTGCCTGGCCGCAGGCTAGACGCTAGTATCTAAAGAAAAGCATAATGAGAGTTCCACATTAACCAATGAGGGCAACAGATCCATAAAATTAACAACAGACATCATTTCTGAAGTGTTCACTACACACAGGATTCATTGAGACACTTTTCCTCATTTAATGCTCAGAATAATAATGTTGTTATTATCATTTCTAGCTTACAGATGAAAGATTTACTCAACTGGTGAAGGGTAAATGATTTGCCCTGAGTCAGAGTCAGTTAGCAGTAAAACTGGGTGTAGAACCCAGGTCTGCCTCATTTTTAAAATGGTATTTATACTACTGTTTTGACACAATGAGATACTTTCAATAATGTAAATGTGTATCTTTTGAGGATAGGAACCACTAGAGGAGAGAATGACCAGCTCCATTTGGGAGGGTCAGAAAAGAATTCCTAGGGTTTAGAAAGGGGTGAACTTGTAAATAAGGAGTTTGACAGTGAACATAGTAGGCAAAGGACATTTTTGGAAAAGGTTGAACTTCGAAGTTTAAGTCCTTTTCAGCTTCTTTTAATTTCAGTCCTCTCAGTTCACCCATTTCCCTGTTCTAAAGTGCAACTCATTGCCTACCTCTTCCATAATGTTGTCTATCTGTACATTAACCCTTGCTCATCTCATTCTTCTCTAAACTCTGATGGCACTTCTTTTCCATCAGCCGCTTTAGGTCTTGATTTAGGTACTGCCTTGTGCTGCTCTCAGTTACCTGGACCATATAGATGTTGAGGGCAGGAGCCTCACCTTTTATCTATTCAGTATCTTCCAAAAACCTAGAGCTGTGTCAGGAACATCATAGGTGATCTGCACATACCCTTATTGGCAGTAAGTCTTCACATCTGTATCATGTTTATACTTTGTAAATTCTTTCATTTATGCAGTCTTTTTAGATCCTTATAATACCCAGTGAAGTATGCTGGCTTGCTGCTTACAATCCCCATTTTGCAAAGTAAAGGAAACTACAATTCGGAGTAGTTCACTGCAAAACCCAGAATCACGCTGGTGATAAATAAATGATACATCCAGGAAAAGAATCTAAGTGCTTTCTCCACTATCCAATTCTTAATTCAGAGAATGATTGATAGATGGATCAACTTCCATGTTTTAGCAGATGTACCAAGTCTCATGTCCACGCTGTCACTACTAAACCTGTCATATAATTTTCTGTCTTCACATAAGTATCCAACCAATCTCAGAGAGACCTGCAAAATATTTCACTTAAACCATTCAACCATTTGATAGTTGAACCAAGGGCAAAAAAAGGGATTTTGAAAATGTGAATAAAGTAGCATGGTGTCTACTCTTGTCCACATGAGATTCCTGGAAGAACCAGCTTAACAAGCCTCAGACTGACTGTAAACAGCAGGTGGGTATTTCCCAGCCATCTGCTGACTTTCTTCTCTAGTTGAGAACCACTGAGAAAGTCACTAACATGGTTGTGACTGGGATGAATTGTCCTGCTCATTAATCAAAGACTGCGGAAAAATAACCAAATTTGACTCTCCCTGCTGAAGGCTGGGCACACTATCAACGCCCAGAGGCAGGGTACAACATAGGATAAAATGTCTTCTCTACATTTTGCTTTCCCTAAAATGGAAAGACCTTCAGCCAGTGGCCCCAGGAATATACACTTTGAGCACATATCCCGAACGAAGATAGGAGCCCGAAGTAAGCCCTTTACAGGATCTCGTTGGCAGAACACTGTTTTATCTCACTGGAAGTCAAACCTGACATTTTCTTGCCATTTTCAACTCATGAGCCAGCAAGTAAACATGTTATAAAGCATTCACTGAGTCTCAGAGGGCTTCTTGGATTGTCCCTCTGTCCTGCTCTTCTGCCTCCAGACCCAAAGATATTTCTCCAACATTGACCACTGGAATAGAACTCAAAGGAGGTGTGTGAGTTCCACTCACCAGTGGTTCTGTTTAGAACCTTGAAGCTAGCTGCTCCGAAGCATGTCTGCATTTAACACTCCCCCTCCTTTCCCCATTCCTTTCTCTTTATTAAAATTTTTATTGGAGTATAGTTGATTTACAATGCAACGTTGTGTTAGTCTCTGCTCTACAGCAAAGTGAACCAGTTATACGTATACATATACCCACTCTTTTTTAGATTCTTTTCCCATATAGGTCGTTACAGAGTATTGAGTAGAGTCCCCTGTGCTATACGGTAGGTCCTTATTAGTTATCTATTTTATGTATAGCAGTGTGTGTAAGTTCATCCCAAGCTCCTGATTTATCCCTCCCTCCTCCCACCTCCCCAGTAACCATAAATTTGTTTTCTACATCTGTGACTCTATTTCTGTTTTGTAAATAAGTTCATTTGTACTTTTTTTTAGATTCCACATATAAGTCATAACATATGATATTTGTCTTTGTCTGACTTACTTCACTTAGTATGATAATCTCTAAGTCTATCTGTGTGGCTGCAAATGGCATTATTTCATTCTTTTTTATGGCTGAGTAGTATTCCATTGTATATACGTACCACATCTTCTTTATCCATTCATCTGTCGATGGACATTTAGGTTGCTTCCATGTCCTGGCTATTGTAAATAGTGCTGCAATGAACACTGGGGTGCAAGTATCCTTTTGGATTATGGTTTTCTCTGGATATATGCCCAGGAGGGGGATTGCTGGGTCATATGGTAGTTCTATTTTTAGTTTTTTAAGGAACCTCTATACTGTTCTCCATAGTAGTTGTACCAATTTACATTCCCACCAAGTGTAGGAGGGTTCCCTTTTCTCCACACCCTCTACAGCATTTATTGTTTGTAGACTTTTTGATGATGGCCATTCTGACCAGTGTGAGGTGAAACCTCATTGTAGTTTTGATTTGTATTTCTCTGATAATAAGGGATGTTGAGCATCTTTTCATGTGCTTTTTGGCCATCTGTATATCTTCTTCGGAGAAATGTCTATTGAGGTCTTCTGCCCATTTTTTGATTGGATTGTTTGTTTTTTTGACATAGAGTTGCATGAACTGTTTGTATATTTTGGAGATTAATCCCTTGTTGGTTGCTTTGTTTGCAAGTATTTTCTCCTATTCTGTGGGTTGTCTTTTTGTTTTGTTTATGGTTTCCTTTGCTGTGCAGAAGCTTTTGAGTTTAATTAGGTCCCACTTGTTTATTTTTGTTTTTATTTTCATTACTCTAGGAGGGGATCAAAAAAGATATTGCTACGATTAATGTCAAAGAGTATTCTGCCTATGTTTTCCTCTAAGAGTTTTATAGTATCTGGCCTTACACTAGATCTCTGATCCATTTTGAGCTTATTTTGGTGTATGGTGTTAGTGTTCTAATTTCATTTTTTTACATGTAGCTGTCCCGTTTTCCCAATCCACATTCTTTTCCTTACTTCTGTCACATTATTCTGCACAAGCTGTTCTCCCCCACCCAGTATATGGCTTTAAGAGAAGGGATTTGTCATTTCTTTTATTTCTCCACAGCCCCTTCTCCAAAACATTGGCAACCTGCTTTACTGTAATATATGATCAGTAAACAGGAGGTAAATTATATTTACTAAAATTAAGGCACCAAATTCAGTTGACAGGGAAAAATTAGTAAAAATTTTAAAAGTATGGAAAATAATTCAATTTTACTAGTAAGCAAACAAAAAAGTTATACATTATTTTCACCTATATACTTGGCAAAGATCATTTTAATTTTTTCTTCTTTTTAAAAAAATTTATTTTGTATTTTGTAATGAGACTTTTCAGTGGTTCATGCAAGAGTACCATGCTCCAGGGCTGCAAGAGTCATTTTGTAAGTAAATCGCCAGAAGTTATTCAATCTTGATCAAATTCTTAATGACATGCTGTTCTCTGCTTCATGATCAGATACCCACCCCAGGGATCTGGCTTCTTATCATTGACTTTGTCAAAACAGCTTTCCAAGTTTCCCCTGCTCCTATCTCTGTTGATCCTGGTGATGATTTCTTTCTCTCTGTTGGATCTCTCAGCCATCCAGTCCACAAAAACTGCACCACAGCAAAAGAGAGTTTAGAGCCAACTTTGTACACAGCCTGCTCCCTCCCCATTTTGACTTATTACCTTCTACTGGCCATTGAGGCCACTTTTGTGGCCATTGTGGCCACAAAAGTGAGGCCACTTTTAAGGTGACTATATACTGATGAATTAATCTTGATTTTCTTCTACTGTGCTAAGTAAAAAATAACTCACATAAAATATTTTTAATGTTTTTAAAATGCCAGATCCTTGTTTTCTCAGTAAATGTATCCCAGTTTGGGTGTGGAGGGGGCAGATTCAGAGAGGGGTTGAAAATCCTTTTAACCTATCTGTACACAAGTTATTGGCAAAAAAGCATTAACTAGCCTCATGAGCACTTCAATTAGTTCTCAAAGTACGCCTTTCTTATACTGCCTTCTTTACACTTTTTTTCCATGAAGAATATATTATTTTCTTCCTTGAAAGGCTGTGGCAGTAAGAAATGAGATGAAAGGAGCATACACAGTATGCATCCATGTTACCTTGGAAATTATTGAACGTGCTTCTCCCCGAGTTCCCTTTCCTTTGAGTTTCAAGCTGTTATAAACATCACTTTCTATAGACTAATAAAGATTCTCTTTAAAGTGACCTGGGCACTTCCAAATCACTCAAAGTCTATTTTTTAAAGATAGCCAGAATGTTTTGTCATTACATTTTAAAACACATTTTTATGAAACCATCTTTTATAGTACCATGTATCAATTTTATAAATTACATCGTCAGAGCCTCAATTTTTTTATGCCAAATTGGGAATATAAATAGTATATAAATGAGCCCTTAGAAAACCCAAGTACCATATTATGTACCTTTTTCAACTTATTTCCCCACCACCATCATATGCAAGGACAGATTAAGCCCTGAGTAATTCCTATAGTCTTTTATTTTCCTATCCAATCTCTGGTCATGATAATTACAAGCAGAGAGGATTACTCAAGGACAGGTAACCAGAGGGGATCTTTTCTCTTGTCTGCCATCCTATGTGCAGTTGAATTTCCTCCTCGCCATGTCTTCTCACAACACTTTCAGGATCAAGCGATTCCCGGCCAAGAAACAAAAGCAAAATCGTCCCATTCCCCCATGGATTCAAATGAAAACTGGTAATACAATCAGGTACAACTCCAAGAGAAGACACTCTAGAAGAAACAAGCTGGGTCTATAAGGAGCCTCACATATGAAGTGGCACACACTTATGCTATTAAGGTCAATTGTGTCTTACCATAACAGAACATCACTACGGTCTGGAACAGCTGCCTGTGTTTGATGGGAGAAATGGAATGGCTCTCTTCTCTTTTCTTGATCTTTCCTCACCACTGTTCACTGTGTAGCTCAGTAATGAATATGTGAAACCTAAAAAAAAAAAAAAAAAAAAAGGACAGGTAGCCAGAGGGAAAATAGGAAAAGCAAAGAGCCTATATTATCTTCATATTAGATAGAATAAGAGTTAAAATACACTTTTTATTGCTTTTGTAGATTAATATTTCCAATTAAAAAGTTAATTAATAATTCAATCTAAAGCATACACCTAAAAACCCCACATTTTTAAGTTAGCAAGCTTTATTGTTATTATTTACATTGATTTAATGTAACCTTAAAAAGTTTGGAAAAATAATCACACTTAATATTTTAAATTTTTTGGAAAGCAATAAACAAAATGGGCTTCCTTGCACAAAAATGCAGCTTCAAACTGGCCTTGGTTCATATACATGACTTTAGTAATAGTTTCTATTTACCACCTAATTTTTTTCTTTATTTCTCAAAAAAATGTTAAAAGTGGGTAGATTCATTCAGTAAAGCATTAAAACACATTCTCAAGTGAATCTACAGTTAAATTTAATTGAGAAAAAATACAAAATTAGTCCCCTAACCCTTAATAAGCTAACCATATATTCTAGATATAATGTAATAGTCATAATTTCAAATATTCAATCTGTTGATTTGTCCCAATTTTGGGTTCAAATTACATGATTATTCCACCTATATGATTGTGTAGGTTGACTTTTGCTAGCTTAATTTCAATTAGTACAGAAATATTCATATCCATAGGTTAGTTGGAGAGCAACATATGCCAACTACATATGAGGCAGGTCTTGGATAACCTTGTAATTTCTGCATTACAGCCTCACCATCCTCTATTATTGACAGCTTCTGATAGCAGAAATAAATTGAAAAAATTTTTGAAGGCAATTCATCTTGGCTCTGCATACCAAAAGCCAGCAAGGTGGTATGGTACAAAGTACATGTTTTCCTGTGATTAAAGGAGTTTAATTCAAAATGTTCAAAGCAAATTTTTAATAGAGCAAAATAAGACACGTATTTAAGTGTCACGTATTTTGACAACTTTTCTCTTTCCTACACCAAGATAATGGACTTTGAAGCCAGAGAGACATGGTTCCATTATTTGCTAGCTGCAGGGTATTTGTGAAACTTAACCTCCAGAACTTTGTTTCCTTGATGGTAAAATGGGGTGAAGAATTTGCAGAAGTGCTTTAAATGAGCTAAAGAAATGTGAGGATGCCTGGCACATTTCCTGGCATATGATACCCAATAAATGCTAGTTTCATTTTCTCATTTTCAAAATACTTAAGTAATATGTTCCTTCATTGTAATTCTGACCTTGCATTTTACATAAATCCCTAACTTTGAGATACTTTTACAATTTAGATACCAATCTTCTCAATAAAGTTGACTGCTAGCTCTTTGTGTGATTTCAACAGTAACAGAAAGTCCCCAACTCCAAAAACACTTCTCTTTACTATGCTCATGCCTAAAGCTTCTTTTGCAGGAGACAAAGGCATTTATTCCAGAATTATAGATAAATCCAAAATTATAAATCCCCTGAAGAGAGATAACACCATGACTTAAATTCATACCAGGTTTTACATCACTGTTAGCAGATACTTTCCTTTGATTAATGGAGGAGAGCAGAAGTGAGAGCACAAGGGAAATGGAGTAACCTGGGCTGGGGATAGGCTTCACAGAAGAAGGAAAATGATTTTGAAATTAGAGATAAATTCAGAGACAAATTTCAAACACACGATTTTTCCTTCATACCAGATCCTGCAAAAGGAGACGTGATTTACAGCACAACTTTTTTTTTAAACAACCTTTTGCCTGATAGTGGTAGAAAATCCAGTTTAAATTATAGATTTATTTTGATCATGGTGATATTTTCTGTTTTTCTGATCAACCCAGGACATTTACTTGATCAGAAATGGTATGATTAGAAATATGTCAGTGTCCACGGTATGATAGGCTCTGCCCACAGGTGTTGCTGGTAGGTAGAGCTGTGCGTGTCTTTAACATTCATAATTTAGTGTTATGAACTGGTGTTTTCAGGCTTGTTTTCCCTATGGTTGGAGGAATAAATAAATGAACTATTGAGTTGAACTTACAGAGAAACCACGGAAAAAATTAGATATCAAGGTTTTCAAACTAATCAGTGTGCCCAACCTTTGGCCCTCTGGAATGGTTAGGGGCTCCACTGTATGCTCTGAAATAGTTCTGGACTCACCAGGCAGTCAAACAAATAAAGAATGAAAGGAAGGAAGAGTTTTGGGTTTTTTAGCCCAACATCAATCATTCTGTGGCATGCTTCAGCCCAAGACACATAACCCAGTGCTTCAGTTAGCAGCAGTAGCCTGGTAAAAAAATATCAGGTGATTTAAGCAAATTCTGAAAGCACTAAGCTGTCAGACTTGAGTATTTATGGTCTTTGATTGCAAACTTCTAAAGAACAAAGACCATATCATGTATATTCCAAACCAGCACTCTCTGGATACTGTGTTGAAATATTCCTCCTTTTACACTTCCATTGAAGTTAATAAGACCCTAGTCATCTTTCAGTAGGAGGCTAAATAAAATTTCTTATTAGAAGATTTCTCTGGTTTTTCCAGCCCACAAATACAACTTCTTTTGTAATTAAAGACAGTATGATGATTTAGTACTTTGCACTTTTATCATTTTTCCTTGTTTTAGTCTGATTTTAATTCATTTTCTTAACTGTGTGATCAGTTCACCATGGTGAGGGTAATGCCTTATTATTCTAATACCAATCCCATTCTCATTTATTCTTAGCCCATGGTATGTGATTTTTAAAATAATAATAATAATAATTTGATTGATTAATTAAAAAATAAGTTGGATTATCAAAATTCACATATCAAGATTTTGCTGTTTGTGTCCCCCACCTCCAAATTCATATGTTGAAGCCCTAACTCCCTATGTAACTGCATTTGCAGAAGGGGCCTGTGAGGAGGTGATAGAGGTTAAATGAGGTCGTAGGATGGAGTCCTAACGCAATAGGGCTGGTGACCTTATTAGAAGAGGAAAATCACTAGCGCTCTCTCCCTCTACCATTTTAAGGATATCAAGCTGGGAAGAGGGTTCGCACCAGAAACTGACCCTGCCGGACTTTGACCTGGGACTTCCAGCCTCAAGAACTATGATAATAAATTTCTGTGTTTAAGCCACCGAGTCCATGGCATTTCTTTGTGGCAGCCCAAATAGACTAATACAACATTAAAACAAAACAAAACAAAAAAGAAACCCATTTTGAGGAAGCAATATGCAAATCCAATATGTATGTTTTCAATTTAAAGAACTACATTCAAAACCATATGCAATGCTGGCAGAAAACTTTGCCTTGCACTTTCAGTTAGGCAGTGCCAATTTTAGAAAAAGATCATGACATGAACTGAAGAAATTCCTTATAAATTTATGAAGAAAACTAAGTCAAAATAAACATTTAAAAAACAAAGCCAGGGGCTTCCCTGGTGGCGCAGTGGTTGAGAATCTGCCTGCCAATGCAGGGGACACGGGTTCGAGCCCTGGTCTGGGAAGATCCCACATGCCGCGGAGCGACTGGGCCCGTGAGCCACAATTACTGAGCCTGCGCGTCTGGAGCCTGTGCTCCGCAACAAGAGAGGCCGCGATGGTGAGAGGCCCGCGCACCGCGATGAAGAATGGCCCCCACTTGCCGCAACTGGAGAAAGCCCTAACACGGAAACGAAGACCCAACACAGCCATAAATAAATAAATAAATAAATAAATAAAATATTAAAAAAAAAAAAACCTCATTTCAGTTTGCTAAAGTCAATTTAAATAAATCTAAGCACAATACATTCATTTGGTCAATGATTTTAAAAAAAAAAACAAAAACCAAAGCCATTAATTATAAATAAAATCATTACATAATATTTATATAATTCTTTTAAAACTTTATAAAAAGCTTCCATAGGAAGTATCTCTCAAATATAGGCATTAATTTTAAAAATCTAAGAGTGTCTTTGGTCACCAATAGGGGGCAGCAAGGCATATGAGATCCCTCACTGTTTGAAACTCAAGGGATGCTTGCCAGGTTAGCTAGGAAGTGCCGAGGGGAGCAAGGTGAGATATAACAGCATCAGATATGCAAAAAAAAGAAACCCTTATAAGTCAGGGCCAGGCACTAGAAGGAGAAGATGGTAGGAACACACAAGTCAAAATTTTATGCACACCAATGGAAAGCTTTGGGTTGGAAATGAGAATGGTTATCCTTCTAGAAATCAGTATATACCAGCAATTCCTTAATTCTTCCATCAAATTCACTAAAATAGTACACAATGTTGGGATAATCCTGCCCTGATTTCTCACAGTTAAATCTGAGTGCTTTTTCTTTCTTTCTTTCTATTCATTGTCTTTAAGTCTTCATGGAAAGTAGTTCCACAACATTTTGAATAGTTTGGTGGTCTACGATGACTGTTGACTATTTTTCTCCCAGGAAAAGAGAAGAGGGACTTTCAGTTGTACATAACTACAGAAAAAATAGTTTGGTCCAAGAATAGACTAGGTTTTGTGTATCAGAATATGCCCAGAGAGCTAGGCCCTAAAAGAAATTAAGCTAGATCTAAAAGAGATTAGGGCAGAGGGCAGACGGCAGAAGCAAGAAGAACTACAACCCTGCAGCATGTGGAACAAAAACCACATTCACAGAAAGATAGACAAGATGCAGAGGCAGAGGGCTATGTACCAGATGAAGGAACAAGATAAAACCCCAGAAAAACAACTAAATGAAGTGGAGATAGGCAACCTTCCAGAAAAACAATTCAGAATAATGATAGTGAAGATGATCCAAGACCTTGGAAAAAGAATGGAGGCAAAGATCGGGAAGATGCAAGAAATGTTTAACACAGACCTAGAAGAATTAAAGAACAAACAAACAGAAATGAACAATACAATAACTGAAATGAAAACTACACTAGAAGGAATCAACAGCAGAATAACTGAGGCAGAAGAACGGATAAGTGACCTGGAAGACAGAATGGTGGAATTCACTGCTGCGGAACAGACTAAAGAAAAAAGAATGAAAAGAAATGAAGACAGCCTAAGACACTTCTGGGACAACATTAAACACAGCAACATTCGCATTATAGGGGTCCCAGAAGGAGAAGAGAGAGAGAAAGGACCAGAGAAAATATTTGAAGAGATTATACTCTAAAACTTCCCTAACATGGGAAAGGAAATAGCCACCCAAGTCCAGGAAGTGCAGCAAGTCCCATACAGGATAAACCCAAGGAGAAACACGCCGAGACACATAGTAATCAAATTGGCAAAAATTAAAGACAAAGAAAAATTATTGAAAGCAGCAAGGGAAAAATGACAAATAATACACAAGGGAACTCCTATAAGGTTAACAACTGACTTCTCAGCAGAAACTCTACAAACCAGAAGGGAGTGGCATGATATACTTAAAGTGATGAAAGGGAAGAATCTACAACCAAGATTACTCTACCCAGCAAGGATCTCATTCAGATTTGATGGAGAAATGAAAAGCTTTACAGACAAGCAAAAGCTAAGAGAATTCAGCACCACCAAACCAGCTCTACAACAAATACTAAAGGAACTTCTCTAAGTGGGAAACACAAGAGAAGAAAAGGACCTACAAAAACAAACCCAAAACAATTAAGAAAATGGTCATAGGAACATACGTATCGATAATTACCTTAAACGTGAATGGATTAAATGCAACCAAAAGACACAGGCCTGCTGAGTGGATACGAAAACAAGACCCATATATATGCTGTCTACAATAGACCCACTTCAGACCTAGGGACACATACACACTGAAAGTGAAGGGATGGAAAAAATATTCCATGCAAATGGAAATCAGAAGAAAGCTGGAGTAGCAATACTCATATCAGATAAAATACACTTTAAAATAAAGAATGTTACAAGACACAAGGAAGGACACTACATAAAGATCAAGGGATCAATCCAAGAAGAAGATATAACAATTATAAATATATATGCACCCAACATAGGAGCACCTCAATACATAAGGCAACTGCTAACAGCTGTAAAAGAGGAAATGGACAGTAACACAATAATAGTGGGGGACTTTAACACCTCACTTACACCAATGGACATATCATCCAAAGTGAAAGTAAATAAGGAAACAGATGACACAATAGATCAGATAGATTTAATTGATATTTATAGGACATTCCATCCAAAAACAGCAGATTACACTTTCTTCTCAAGCACACACGGAACATTCTCCAGGATAGATCACATCTTGGGTCACAAATCAAGCCTCAGCAAATTTAAGAAACTTGAAATCTTATCAAGCATCTTTTCAGACCACAATGCTATGAGATTAGAAATCAATTACAGGGAAAAAAACATAAAAAACACAAATACATGGAGGCTAAACACTACGTTACTAAATAACCAAGAGATCATGGAAGAAATCAAAGAGGAAACCAAAAAATACCTTGAGACAAATGACAATGAAAACACGATGATCCAAAACCTAAGGGATGCAGCAAAAGCAGTTCTAAGAGGGAAGTTTATAGCTATACAAGCCTACCTCAAGAAACAAGAAAAATCTCAAATAAACAATCTAACCTTACACCTGAAGGAACTGGAGAAAGAGGAACAAACAAAACCCAAAGTTAGCAGAAGGAAGAAATCATAAAGATCAGAGCAGAAATAAATGAAATAGAAACAAAGAAAACAATAGCAAAGATCAATAAAACTAAAAGCTGGTTCTTTGAGAAGATAAACAAAATTGATAAACTCTTAGCCAGACTCATCAAGCAAAAGAGGGAGAGGACTCAAATTAATAAAATTAGAAATGAAATAGGAGAAGTTACAACAGACACCACAGAAATACAAAGCATCCTAAGAGACTACTACAAGCAACTCTATGCCAATAAAATGGACAACCTGGAAGAAATGGACAAATTCTTAGAAAGGTATAACATTCCAAGACTGAACCAGGAAGAAATAGAAAATATGAACAGACCAATCACAAGTAATGAAATTGAAACTGTGATAAAAAATCTTCCAACAAACAAAAGTCCAGGACCAGATCGCTTCACAGGTGAATTCTATCAAACATTTAGAGAAGAGCTAACACCCATCCTTCTCAAACTCTTCCAAACAATTGCAGAGGAAGGAACGCTCCCAAACTCATTCTATGAGGCCACCATCACCCTGATACCAAAACCAGACAAAGATACTACAAAAAAAGAAAATTACAGACCAATATCACTGATGAATATAGATGCAAAAATCCTCAACAAAATACTAGCAAACAGAATCCAACAACACATTAAAAGGATCATACACCATGATCAAGTGGGATTTATCCCAGGGATGCAAGGATTCTTCAATATACGCAAATCAATCAATGTGATACACCATATTAACAAATTGAAGAAGAAACACCATATGATCATCTCAATAGATGCAGAAAAAGCTTTCGACAAAATTCAACACCCATTTATGACAAAAACTCTCCAGAAAGTGGGCATAGAGGGAACCTACCTCAACATAATAAAGGCCATATACGACAAAGCCACAGCAAACATCGTTCTCAACATTGAAAAACTGAAAGCATTTCCTCTAAGATCAGGAACAAGACAAGGAGGTCGACTCTCACCACTATTATTCAACATAGTTTTGGAAGTCCTAGCCACAGCAATCAGAGAAAAAAAAGAAATAAAAGGAATACAAATTGGAAAACAAGAAGTAAAACTGTCACTGTTTGCAGATGACATGATACTATACATAGAGAATCCTAAAGATGCCACCAGAAAACTACTAGAGCTAATCAATGAATTTGGTAAAGTTGCAAGATACAAAATTAATGCACAGAAATCTCTTGCATTCCTATACACTAATGATGAAAAATCTGAAAGAGAAATTAAGGAAACACTCCCATTTACCACTGCAACAAAAAGAATAAAATACCTAGGAATAAACCTATCTAAGGAGACAAAAGATCTGCATGCAGAAAACTATAAGACACTGATGAAAGAAATTAAAGATGATACCAACAGATGGAGAGATATACCATGTTCTTGGATTGGAAGAAGCAATATTGTGAAAATAACTATACTACCCACAGCAATCTACAGATTCAATGCAATCCCTATCAAAGTGCCAGTGGCATTTTTTACGGAACTAGAACAAAAAATCTTAAAATTTGTATGGAGACACAAAAGACCCCGAATAGCCAAAGCAGTCTTGAGGGAAAAAAACGGAGCTGGAGGAATCAGACTCCCTGACTTCAGACTATACTACAAAGCTACAGTAATCAAGACAATATGGTACTGACACAAAAACAGAAACATAGATCAAAGGAACAAGATAGAAAGCCCAGAGATAAACCCACACACCTATGGTCAACTAATCTATGACAAAGGAGGTAAGGATATACAATGGAGAAAAGACAGTCTCTTCAATAAGTGGTGCTGGGAAAACTGGACAGCTACATGTAAAAGAATGAAATTAGAACACTCCCTAACACCATACACAAAAATAAACTCAAAATGGATTAGAGACCTAAATGTAAGACTGGACACTATAAAACTCTTAGAGGAAAACATAGGAAGAACACTCTTTGACATAAATCACAGCAAGATCTTTTTTGATCCACCTCCTAGAGTAATGGAAATTAAAACAAAAAGAAACAAATGAGGCCTAATGAAACTTCAAAGTTTTTGCACAGCAAAGGAAACCATAAGCAAGACGAAAAGACAACCCTCAGAATGGGAGAAAATATTTGCAAACGAATCAATGGACAAAGGATTAATCTCCAAAATATATAACCAGCTCATGCAGCTCACTATTAAAAATACAAACAACCCAATCCAAAAATGGGCAGAAGACCAAAATAGACATTTCTCTAAAGAAGACATACAGATGGCCAAGAAGCACATGAAAAGCTGCTCAACATCACTAATTATTAGAGAAATGCAAATCACAACTACAATGAGGTACCACCTCACACCAGTTAGAATGGACATCATCAGAAAATCTACAAACAACAAATGCTGGAGAGGGTGTGGCGAAAAGGGAAGCCTCTTGCACTGTTGGTGGGAATGTAAATTGATACAGCCACTATGGAGAACAGTATGGAGGTTCCTTAGAAAACTAAAAATAGAACTACCATATGACCCAGCAATCCCACTACTGGGCATATACCCTGAGAAAACCATAATTCAAAAAGACACATGCACCCCAATGTTCATTGCAGCACTATTTACAATAGCCAGGTCATGGAAGCAACCTAAATGCCCATCGAGAGACGAATGGATAAAGAAGATGTGGTACATATATACAATGGAATATTACTCAGCCATAATAAGGAACGAAATTGGGTCATTTGTAGAGACGTGGATGGATCTAGAGACTGTCATACAGAGTGAAGTAAGTCAGAAAGAGAAAAACAAATATCGTATATTAACTCATATACGTGGAACCTAGAAAAATGGTACAGATGAACCGGTTTGCAGGGCAGAAATTGAGACACAGATGTAGAAAACAAACGTATGGACACCAAGCGGGAAAGAGGCAGGGGGGTGGGGGTGGGGGTGTGATGAATTGGGAGATGGGAATTGACATGTATACACTGATGTGTATCAAATTGATGACTAATAAGAACTTGCTGTATTAAAAAATAAATCAAATAAAATTTAAAAAATAAAAAAAGTAAAAAATTAAAATATAAATTAAAAAAAAAAGATATTAGGCAATGAGAAAATTTTGAATTGTTTAATTCCTTACTAGTTTCACCATATTAATATGGTACTCCTTCATAGTTATTATGCATTTGATAAATGCAGAGAAAGTGGATAAATATTTTGCTGGATAGTCAAAAAGGTTGTGAGATGGTAGATCAATTTTCTCTCCTAGCCACAAAGTAACAGTTTATAGCTTTCCCTACTTACTGAAGTAACTTTATAATGTTTCCATGCAGAGCATTTCGGTGCTGAAAAGATTATAGGGACCCAGAAGGAAAAGAAGCTCAGAGCTTATTTTCTGATGAATCTATATAAACTCTGACTTCCTTGCTCTTTCTCCACAAAATGCATATGTTGAACGTTTTAGAAGGATCAAACTTCCACTTAGGACCAAGATACAAAAAGAAAGGGGAGTAGGTGGAGGAGGGGGTGGGGAGAGGAGAAGAAGAAAAAGCAAGCCAACAAACAAATAAAATACCAGCACATATCACCACATCTGACAGCACCAGGATTGATGCTAAATTTTCAGAGATGAAAGTTTATACATATTCTACCTTTTCTGGTCTCTGAGTATCTTAGCATCAGAAACACAAGCAAACTCTTCTGCTGGGATTAAGGAAAGAGATTTTCCTTCAAGACTTGATTTCAGCCTGCAGTGAATTTTTATGACCAAGTTATTAACTCCTGAGAAATGGGATTTATAATGGAAATACTGATAGATTCCTAACGGTAGTTGTGCTGGCAGGCACCTATATATTAGTCTTAATTAATGCCAAATTGTGAAACTAAAGTGATTGAAAACCTACTAACTTACACTTAAGGAATCTCTGCTTCAGTAGTTTTTGATATCTCCCTCATTTGAATGATTTTTCAGGCTGTTCTAAAGACTAGTGCCTTGTATTTGTCAGAATGAGAGTTACAATACCGTGGGGTTTTGTGAGCATCATAAACTTAGAACAGCGTATTTATTTCTGAATAGTTCAAGACTCTGTGGTCCTTTTCTATTTAGGAAATTTACCTGCATAAAAATCTTGAGTTCTCCAGCTATAAATTCTATAGCCTGAGGCCTTTCTCCTTTTCCTCCCATTTTTTATACATTTTATTCTTCTTTCTAGTGGCTCATTGAACAGCTGAAGGGGATAACAATGTAATTTCATGAACAGTGATCAAAAATAAAAAGAAATATATCCTTGACTAGGGTGGATAAGCAGACTCCCCACACTGTTAGTAGAATTACAGCTGGATGCCAGACTTTGATTGGCTTGATCTCATTACATAACCTATTCCCTGCAACTGTCTTCTGTTATGGCCTGTTTTATGTGACCTGACAGCCCGTATATAGATGTAGCAGTAAATACATGCTGTCACTGCTTAAACAAAAATTTTCCTATCATCATGCTTATCAGGATAAATGTATTGCCAGATATATTCTTCTTCCTGAGTTGATATGAGCAGAGCTCGGCAAATGTCAT
Source organism: Balaenoptera acutorostrata (assembly GCF_949987535.1). Lineage (NCBI taxonomy): Eukaryota > Metazoa > Chordata > Mammalia > Artiodactyla > Balaenopteridae > Balaenoptera > Balaenoptera acutorostrata. The sequence continues at coordinate 86,949,809 of NC_080065.1, forward strand.
CTCTCCTCCCTCAAGGGGCTCTTCTGAAGCTCTCATTTGGCATTTAAAAACATTGAATATGGTTGAATGGATCCAGATGCATTCTCTAACAGAAGTTATGGAAACATGGACAACAGCTTCATCCTATCAAGTATTGTATTATTTCAGGGCTATTCTGACATGGAGCGGGAAATTCAAAATACTTTTGCCCTGAACCAACTGTAGCATACAGAACAAGAAGAAAAATCGAATCAGTTATTAGAGAAAATTCTGAAAACCCCTGCTTAAAAGCTTTGGGGATGTGGGAAGCCATTTCTCACGGATTGTGTGTTTTTAAGAATGATTTGAACAAAATCATGGAAACATCATAGATTAAGAAATATAATGCTGGTTCTGATTTCAGAGTTATGTGTTTAAAAATCTAACACAGCACATATAGAAAATAGCAATAGTATCCAGGACGCAAGCAGTACATTTACACAGCTCCATTACAAATACTAAAGAGATTTCCCTTAGCCTTTATAAGCCACTAGGAACAATGCAAGAATTTCAAGTAACCACCAGCTTTCCATTTCCATCACTGACATGCTTACCCTTTGCGAGCAGACCTCTAGGTGTGGCTGACGGCTGTAAGCCTGTTATATTTCAGCTGCCATCTGGCAGTAGAGATTCAATCCATTGCTTCCAGCACAGTGGCCTGTTTTCTCTAGCTCTGGGAATTGCACTAAAGTGCATGATTTAAATGTCTTCACTGTCAAATTATTGTTGTTTAGTTCATCAAGATAAATTTTAAAAAACCATAGGGGGGGAGTATATGCCCTAAAGAGTATTATTTGTTGCAGGGAAGAAAATTATTGAAAATCAACAGTTGCTGAGAGACCTCAAATTAGTTTTATTCATAATGCTAGGTTTTCTAAGTGTCAGGTAACAGAACAATAATTACCAAATAAGCCAAATACTTAACATATAAAAGGCCCAATTCAAACATTTGGGTAGGAAAATGCAGTGTTTTGAAGAATTAGAAGTTTATAAAATCTTTGCCTTTTAGCTCACTACCCTCTCAAGATAATTTCTCATTCATTTTGCAGTTCATTTGTTGGGCGATTGTTCTGTATCAGGCACTGTGCAAGGCAGTGGGAATAGAAAGATAAATAAGACATAGTCCTTGCCTTCTGAACGCCAGTAAGAGAACAGCCTTAGATTTATGACCCACTGTAAGTCACTACTTCTTTGTCACAAAAGAAAACACAGCTGACAGTGGGGAACTGGGAAAAACATGGCTGCCAACTTTGCATAATCATGCCTGGTTTTTGGTAGGTTTCCCCGCACACCACAGCATACACCACCAGAGGATGTCTACAGTTGTTCTCAACTTTTTTATTTACCCAGATGCACTTAAGGGATGTGACACATCCCTATCAGCAGTTGTATCTCACTTTGGCGGTAACTTTCAATGTGGGGAGTGGGAGTGTGGGAGATGTGGGCAGTGGGAGAGTGTTCACAAAATTCTCTGTTTGATAAAGGCCCAGAGCTGGTTTTGATTATACCCTTCATCCGCCTTGAGAATCACTGCTCCACCATGCAGAATTGAATTGTGCAAGGGGGATGAGTTTCCATGTGTGCCCTTGTGTGGTGAAGGAAGACAACTGAGAAGACAACTGTGAGCTTTACTAACTATGAGCTTTATGTATAAATTGGCCCACTTCACCTTCTCCACTCCAGGGAACATAGGCTTTCTATTTATGAAGAGCAGATTCTCTCTCTTATCTCCTCACATTACTCTCCTAAGTTCTTTCGATATTTTTCTAGGCTTTCCTGCAAACAATACAGACAATTTTCAGATTTGGGATTTGGGGGATTCTTATTCTACTTCTGGGAGAATTCTATCAGAATATCAGGTAAAGCCCAGGACCCTAAGTTTACATGAGCCAGGTCTCCAGGGCTAGTCAGAGAATGAGACTCACTCAGACAACTACCAAATGGAAGTTTGAATAAATCGGATTAAACATACAGAAAGACTGAGAAAAGAATGGAAGAGGCAGAAGCTATCATAAGTTACTGCACTTAGTTATTAAATTCTGATCTCCCCACTGGATTGTAGAAACAAAAGCCAGGGAGAGAAAAGAAAGGAAAAAAATAATAAGAGAATGAAAAGCTTCCACAAGGGATACTGGTTGATAAAAGGGTATCCAAGAAATAAACCCTGTCCCCATAACCTCTCCATTCTCCACAGTGGAGACAGAGGGAGATCTGACCATTTCATTCCTTCTTAATTCTTCTTTAGTTCCCATCTCTACAGAATTGACAGCCAACCAGCCAGACTATTCAGTGAGGGGGGTGTGTGAGCCCACGCATGCCCTGTGTCGCACCTTCCTGCTGTGCCCCATATGTCCATCCATGTCTGGCAAAGCCCAATTGCTTGCAGTTCTGCCCTCTACTTCTCTCATCTCCCATGTCCCATGCTGTTTTCTGCCTCCATGATTTTGCTCTTGCTATTCCTTCTGCTAAGTACCGTACCCCCTCTCCACTTTCCCTAGTCTGGCTGGTTCTTACCTACTCATCAACACTTACTATGATCATCTCCTCTAGGAAGCACCCCTGTTTCCCCAGGTTGGTCAAAGGCCCCCTTCCTTATATTCCCATAGCAACCAAGATACATTTATGTTTTTCCCCTACTATATGTATATTTAAATGATCTGTTTCTGCATGTGTTTCTTCATCTAGACTGTGAGCTCTTCAAGGCTAATGAGCTAAGTACAATGCCTGGACATAACAGACTTCAAATAAGTTGGGTTTTTTGTTTTTTTGTTCACTAAACTGAAAAGCAAGTATTAAGGGGAAAATCCTGTTTTAATATCAGGACAAAACTTATGGGTAAGATAATGTTGAGCATGTTAATGGATTTACATTGCTAGCCATCACAAAAATACAAAATCAAATGTCATCAAAGCTAACAATTCTCAAATGTGTACACCTCACACCCATGTCTGTCTTCATAACGAGGGTAGATAGTCTGCACTGGAGGTTAAAGGGTGGGCTCTGGAGACTGCTCACTGATTTCACCTGCTCCACCAACTGTCAGCTGAATAGCTTTTAGCCAGTTGCTGAGCCACTTCTGCCTCAGTTTTTCTTCCGTGAAATGTAAGCAATAATTGTGTTGTTGTGAGATTTAAACAAAACAATGTATGTAAAACATTATTAAAGCTTATTACTTTCACTGTTGTAGCCTTTTTTCTTCCTTACCATATTGCTTTCCCAATGCATTTCCATCTGTCGTAGCAACCATCTATTGAGTGGTAAAGTGTACTACATAAATTACTACTAATCCTCACAACCCTGTAATGGAAGTATTGTTAGCTTCCATTTTATAGATGATGACAGTGAAACTCAGATTAAATATATTACCCACAGTCTCACTACTAGTAATTGGTGGATCCAGGAAATAAAGCCAAAATTAGCCAGCTCCAAGCCCAGCACTTTTTCACAAAACCAAGATGCTTTCTCAACATCTTGAAAAATAAAATTGTGTGGGTTTTATAATTCTATAGTCTCCTAGAATGTGGTTGTATGATTTCAACCAATCTAGAAAATTTTCCCACCCAAAGTACCACCTCTCTCACATCCTGAAGCTTGGTAGTCCTTAAAAAGGCAATGACATTTTTAGCTCCACAATCAGAAATGAAACAAAAAGGAGCAACTATTCCTGAGAAGTAACACTAATAAAGTGTTAATGACAAATATGAAGTCATTTCCTGAAAGCAATCTTAGTAGAAAGTATCAAAAGAAAAAGGGAAGTGTAAAAAGTCACTTAACTGCTAAGGCAGAAAAAAATGAAAGGCAATTTTTTAGTAGTTATTTTTTTAAGCTCCTTTTTCAAAATTATCTCTGATGATTTGCTTAAAGCTATGAAAATCTTTTCATATATATGCTCAACATTTATTCGAACTTTCGAATGTCTTGTCAAGGGATTCACAACCCATAAAGCACAAACCTAGATTTTAGCCCAAGGCTCCCTAGCTGGGGGCCAATGAGGCCAACACAAAGATTTTGCACCAGAGACCAATATGAGAAAAGGAAGGATTAAAAAATCTTAAGGAGGCAAATTCAAGCTGTTTCCATAGCTCATAGACTTACCACCAATGTAACAGACTCTTCTCCACTAACTTTGAAATGCCCCAGACTTTTCCATGTTATCATCAGGTTAAGAACTAATGACCTGAAACATTAAATAGTATGCGCCTCCTTCAACTCTTAACACTTATTTTATTATGCTCCAAAATGTGGGAAAAAATTTGTTCTACATGAGGCTTTCTTGACCATATGTAACACATTCTGATGAAGCTAAGGGAAGGGAGTATAGCATTGGACTTTGTGGATTATATGAATATGAATTGTCTCAGAAATATGAGAGAAGCAAAAGGGTCTCCTCTGTTAGGTGGAGCCCATTTCCTCTCCCCAGTGAGCCCCATTTCCCTTTTTCTCCCACTCCAGCCCCAGACTCAGCTGGCACCTGCTACAGTACTGCCATCCATGAGGGCCCAGTGACTCCTCATTTGCACTTGTCTGTGCACTATAAATTCTGAGAAACATCTCCATCTGTCCATTCATTCCACTGGACAAACTGAGCTCATATGCCATTACAGTTGCTGCTAACTTTCCATATTGTATCGGTCAGAGATGTCAAAACTGAATAGATTGAGAGAGAAGCTATTCAGCCTTTCAAGGCCAGGTCATGGTGCTTGTCTAGGGAGCACCATTGAGAGTTATGGTGAAGCCACTGATTCAAATATAACATATTACTTTTCATACGGCTTTCACACATATCCTTAACCTAGCCACCGAGAACTGTGTCAAATGCTGTCACAACCATGGTAACCAGAGGCCAAGCTGCAGGAAAAAGAATACTCTGGTTGCAGCACAATTTTTGCAATCTTGAAGTTATAATAAATAGGGTTGTTCCATTTTTATTAAGCATTCATGACTTTGCTCTGAACCAAAAGAGAGCTGCATAGGAATGTAAGAAACAAGGTAGCCATTTACTAAGTGAAATGGTATCAAAACATGGGCTAGAATTTTGCTTGTGAAGAACATTTAGATGAAGCACTTAAAATGTCACAAAAGTAATCCCCCCAATTAAAAAAAAAATCACAGCTCAAAAAGCTATAGCAGTCTGTCAATGAAAGAAATATCAAGCAGATGTTTCCCTTATTTCCAAATATATTTAGAATTCTGAGGGAAAACCTCAATGGATGTTTTTATTATGCATCTGTTATGGTCAACATCTGGCACCAGCTCTCACCAATCCATCAATCCCACCAAACTGTGTCTCCTTTCAGCTTACAGAAAGACTGTAAACAACCCACAGGGTAGAGCATGGATTTTATTTTTCTCTTCTTTCTTTCTTTGCTTTCTTCTTGCTTTTCTTTTTTGTCTGTTTTGTTTTTTATAGCAAGATGAAAGCAGCACAGAAAACAGAAAAAGTCTATTTGTACCATTTATAAACTATATGGTAAACGTGCCTCCTAAAGAAGGAATTGCAAATGCAGTTAGAGGGAGTAGGATGAGAGAATTTAAATTCTTTTTAGAGAAAATGAGTTGTCTTGCAACTGCCAATCTTCCATTCATTCATTCATTTAACAAGTATTTTTTACTAACTACTAGTACATAGTACATAGAACATAGTACATAGTACAATGCGTTAGGACCTATGGATAGCTACACAAATTAAAAATAGAAAATCCTTCCTCTTTTGCAAGACAGGGCATGCACTAAAAGAGCTATTATAAAAATCTGAAAGTCAGGGGTCAAGACCTGCTGCTGATCTTATTTATGAGACTTTCATTTATATAAACTGGGAAGAACATTTTAAGGCCCCAGCACAGGAAATAAGGGAAAACTTCCTACCAGTTATTCCAAGGAAAGAGAGATAGATTAAATTCCATTACAAAGAACATAGTTATCATCCAAATTATTTTGTTTTTTAGACTTTGGATAAGTGGGTCATTGACTAAAGACCAGGATTTTGTTTTTGTAAAAGAAAAAACACTTTGTTATCACACTTGTTATACTGTATTTCTTTGCACAACAGATTTTTAAAGCCCCTTTTTCTCAATTGCCTAAAATCTTACTGAAAATTTTAAGTAAGTGAACAGACTTGACTTGCATTAATGAATCATACTCCTATTTGTGGGAACTTACTTGTACACACATGTTCGTACAATTTCTAGGCAGTAGTTCAGGGTGTATATTATGGCTCTTGATTTCAAGTGAAGAAACTCAACTTGAACTAACTTGGGCAGAAATAGAGAAATCATTAACTCATGACAAAGGAAACAGCAAGAGCGGCTGGAACAAGGGACTCACACACATCTTCAGGACTCCTTTGCTCTGTGATCTCTGCTTCTTTCTATGTTATGAACTACTAATTGCTCCAAAGCAGGCAGGTCTTCCCATGGCTGAAGGAGACTTGAATAGTGGCAGCAAGCTCTGGGTTCAGATCATCCCAGATTCACCATCAAAAAGAATAAATTCGGGCTTCCCTGGTGGCACAGTGGTTGAGAATCTGCCTGCCAATGCAGGGGACATGGGTTCGAGCCCTGGTCCGGGAAGATACCACATGCCACAGAGCACCTAAGCCTGTGTGCCACAACTACTGAGCCTGCGCGTCTGGAGCCTGTGCTCCGCAACAAGAGAGGCCGCGACAGTGAGAGGCCCGCGCACCGCGATGAAGAGTGGCCCCCGCTCGCTGCAACTAGAGAAAGCCCTTGCACAGGAACAAAGACCCAACACAGCCAAAAATAAATAAATTAATTAATTTAAAAAAAAAAAAAAAAGAATAAATTCTTTTCTACCATTCTTGATTCTTTCTCACCCTAACCTTAGTCTGAAACTTCTCTAAAACATACAATTGAAGTATTCACCTCCAACTCATTACTAAATCCTGTGAGATAGTGTCAGGAAGGAAGGAAGCTCCAATTCAAACCATGTGGTGAGTTGGGATGGGGGATGGGGGGTGGGGTTGGGGGGAAGAAGGAAAGAAATTCAACAAAGGTAGGAAGAACTGGTCCTCCAAAGAGAAGGATGCTAGACAGACAAGTGATTATAATGACCTCAAGTGTGGCTTAGATATCTTAAAACATTTTATGCTATTGTGATTGTTTTTCTCAGAGCTTCATAGTTTCTGTGATGTTCCTTTGTTATTGATACAGGACTTCTCCTAATTTTCTTTTGTTTTTCTGTTCTAGCACAAACTACATTACTTGTGATTGGAAATAATGGAATTCTACCTGGGGTTATTATGTGATTCTTTGTATACTATAACATTTTATTTATAATTATTTAACATCAATAACAGTATTAAAATACTTAGTTATAGTTGTGTAATCACTAAAAAATATTTGCTTATAAATGTCAGTAACTAAAAGAAATATATTAGAGATTTGGGGCATTTCTCGTACCGTCTATTTCTTTAAACATTTACACTGAACTTAGATTTTTTTCAAAAAGTGCTTCTAATAAATTCAGACAGACCTATTCTTATAATGCAATTTCTTTCTGTATCGTTGCAATCAAAATGTCTTGCTCAAACTGCACTTACTACTATGATTTAAGCTGGAAAATCGTAGATAATTTTAGCTTTCTAAATGGCAATTCCTTTTCAAGTTCAAATTGGAATTGACTCAAATGAGTGAAAATTAGTTCCATTATTTTCCTTTTCTACAATGCCCGTCTCCCATTTGTTTAATGCCATGAGCTGTTCGTTCTCTATTTTCTTCACTTTTATTCCACGTATATTCATATCCATAGCTTCTTATTTCCCAGGTCTGCTATTTTTAATTTCATAAAGTCTAGATGAGATTCTTAAATTTGAACCTTGTAGCATAAAAAGGGGTCAGACAGCTGAATGTAATTAAGATTGACTGGCCGATTCAACAATAAAAACAACAAGTCAGATAAGGGGTTTAGTGTCTGTGCCAAGCAAGTAAGAAAGAATCAAATTACCTAGTAGCTGGAATGAAACCCTTGAATTTGGAAGACTGAAGACTGGTGATATAAAAAACTCATAAGTGGGTGTCAACATCTATTAAGATGTACTACATTGTGCTCTCTTTGGGCCCAGTAAGATATAATATACTTGCTGGGAAGATCCAGGGACATGTGTTCAACTACAAATAATAAACTTATTCCATATTGAGTGGGGACCAGAGGACATTTCAGCGTAGCCACAGAGCCCCTGGGTCTCAGAATTCCGTGTTGTAGAGTTTTCAGGAAACCTACATGTATTGTTCCATAAAATCCAGTATGCACACTGCTAGTGGTGTGATAATTTTAGGTAGTACCTACCTTTACTCAGCTTTTAATATATTTACTCTAAAATAAACATTAGAGTTGTATATTAGAAAAAATATAACATTTACCACACCAACATAATTTGTTAAGACTAAGAGTGAAGAAGATATTTAAGGTAAAAAAGGGATCAATGTAGAGAAAAATATTCAGTATTCAATTGTTCATTCTACAAGCATTAAGCAGGTGGTCAGAGCTGATCTTCTTGGGAAGGTGAGATTTGAGGAGACTTGGAGAAGCTGAGGGAGTGAGCCGAGTACATATCTGGGAAAGAGTGTTCCATGTAGAGGGAAGAGTTAAAACAGAAGCCCTAAAGTAGGAGTGCCTGGTGTGTGCGAGGAACAACAGGGAGGCCAGTGTGGCTGGAGCAGAGAGAGCAGGCCCAAGAGATTACATGGAGCCAGATCAGGTAGGGCCTTCTAAGTGGTGACCATAATTTAACATACAGTCTGGGACACATTAGAATAAAAGAGGACACATTTATTTAATAATTACACCAAACTGCAAATCAAAACTACAATGAGGTACCACCTCACACCAGTCAGAATGGCCATCATTAAAAAGTCCACAAGTAACAAATGCTGGAGAGGGTGTGGAGAAAAGGGAACCCTCTTGCACCATTGGTGGGAATGTAAATTGATACAGCCACTATGGAGAACAGTATGGAGGTTCCTTAAAAACTGAAAATAGAGCTACCATATGACCCAGCAATCCCACTCCTGGGCATATACCCAAACAAAACTATAATTGGAAAAGATACATCCACCCTTATGTTCACAGCAGCACTATTTACAATAGCCAAGACATGGAAGTAACCTAAATGTCCATGGAACATATATATATATATATATATATATATATATATATATATATATATAATGGCATATTACTCAGCCATAAAAAAGAATGAAATAATGCCATATGTAGCAACATGGATGGACCTAGATATTATCATACTAAGTGAAGTAAGTCAGAAAGAGGAAGACAAATACCATATGATATCACTTAAATGTGGAATCTAAAATATGACACAAATGAACTTATCTATAAAACAGAAACAGACTCACAGACATAGAGAACAGACTTGCGGTTGTGGGGCGGGGGGAGGTGGGGGAGGGATGTATTGGGAGTTTGGGATTAGCAAATGCTAATATATATATATATATATATATATATATTATATATAGAAAGGATAAACAACAGGGGTCTACTATATAGCACAGGGAAATATATTCAATATCCTGCAATAAACCATAATGGAAAGGAACATGAAAAAGTATATATATATATATATATATATATATATATATATATATATATACCTCTGAATCACTTTGCTGTACAGCAGAAATTAACACAACATTGTAAATCAACTATACTTCAATGAAGTAAATTTTAAAAAAATAATAATTACACCAAACTAACATGCATAAATGGGGTTTATCCCAGTCGACCTAGAACACAGGTTCACTCTACTTATAGGACAATGTAAGGACTTTGGCATTTACTCTGAGTAAAATGGAGAGCCATTGAAGATGTTTTTAAAGGATTATCCTTGCTGCTATGTTGAGAATAAACTCTAGTGGAGCAGGAGTAAAAACAGACAGTGGGTGATAAGCAAATGACCAAGTCTGGGACCACTGTTCTAGCACATGTGGTAATGTTAATTCTTTGATCCAGGATAATTCTGTTGGGTCTCTAGAATAGGTCATATCAGGATGAGACATCATCCTGAGTTTATTCTACACCCAAGATATCACCACTTACCTTCCATACCACTGGGCTAGGTACTAGAATTATAAAAATTAAAACCATACACCTAAACTCAAGAAATTTTATTAGAGAGATAGAACATATATTTAAGTAACACATAATAAACCCTCAAAAATTATGATTTGGGGATACTCACAGCCTGATAGTTATTCTCCTCCTGAAGTTAGAGGAGGAAGGAGAAAAGACATTCTGGGCAGACACTAGCAGGTGAACTGTTTCAAACAACTCATATCCCATTTCCCTTCTGAAGCTTCTGATAAACCCCCAAAGAAAGTGTGTCTAGTTTTAAAGCTTAAAAAATCTTCCTGGGTGATTCTAATATTAGCCCTTAGTTTGAGAACCACTCACCATAGTGATAACATATTGAATTATAGGATATTCTTTGGGGACCTATGTTCTTCATTTCAGAAATAAAAATCAGTGTATAGTTACACCCCATTGTGAGATGTTAAATATAGAAAAACTGGAACGAGAATAGACAAATAAAGTGGGTTGAATAAAGTTCTCAATTATATAAGAAACTGTAACTAGATAGATTATGGATGGGTAGATAGATGGATAATAGATGATAGATGGATATAGATAAAGATAGATAGATAGATAGATATAGATGATACAGGTATATAGACAGACAGACAAATAAGCAGATAATTTACATGTATTAGTCAGCTTGGGCTGCTATAACAAGATGCCACAGATTGAGTGGCTTAAACATTTATTTTCTCACAGTTCTGGAGGCCAGAAGTCCAAGATCAAGGTGCCTTCAGGGCTGGTTTCTGGTGAGAGCTCTCTTCCTTGGCTTGTATACAGCTTCCTTCTGTGTCCTCACATGGCATCTTCTCTGTATGTTTAAGGAGAGAGATATCTCTGGTGCCTCTTCCTCTTCTTTTAAGGACACCAGTCTCTCAGATTAGAGCCCCACTCTATGATCTCACTTAATTTTAAATACCACACTAAAGTCCCTATCTCCAAATACTGTCACATTGGGGGTTAAAGGTTCAACATATGAATTTTGAGGGGATGCAACACAGTCAATAACAATACATGTCTATGAATGTCTATATACCTATCTATATCTATACATCTAAATCTACCTATCTACCTACTGAACTGCTAGATACAGGTAATCCAGTAGGGAATAAGTGCTTTGAATTGCTAGGTCCAAGCTAATTGTTGCAGCTCTTCTGGTAGGCAGCAAGCCTGTCACTTTGAGAGGGAACTGATTTCACTTTGACTGCATTTAATTAACACAAACCCAAAAGAAATACATCTTTTGTGTGTGTTTTTCAAGAGCTAATTTTGGGAAAAGAGCTCTGACTCAGAATGTCTGCCAAGTTATATAGCCTGGGTGCACCTTAGGAGGGAGATTCAGGCAAAAATCCTCCTGTCTCAGAGCCCTTTCAGTGCTAGACAAGTGTGCCATGCCTAATAAATGCGCCAGTAGTATTACTAGGTAAATGTGATAGTAATACTTGGTAAATGTGCCTCTCCTCACCTTCTTGCAGCATAAGATGATAATTTCAGTGACCTCTGTCCTATTCACCAAACCCTTTTCCCAACTGCCATGCAGTGTGATTGTACAGTTCATCACCTTTTTCCCAATTTGGGTATTAGCTCTCACTTTAATTAGCTTTTGTTTTACTAGAATGAACTGAACTTGCCACCTTCAAGCTCTCACCTTAAATTGATCTAAACCTTTCTGCATTATACATGCTATTCCTCTTTATTTCTTCAAATGAATCTTACAAACTGAATATTATCTGCATACTTGAAGGAAGAATTTCAGTGCCCCTCTCTGCAGCTCTTCTCTCTTGTGGATAACAGTGATTCTAAATTGTGTTCATGATAAATCTTTCTTTGAAAGGAATTTAGAGAATGTTCAAGCTGGAATGCAAATTAAATGTAAAGTATAAACTCTTCATTTTACAGTGGAGGAAACTGTGGTCAATAGAGATTATATGGTCTGCTCAGAATTAGTTAATGTCAGAGCAAAAATTAGAACTCAGGGAACTTAATTCCAAATCAAAACAATGTTATACTAAGAAAAGGATCGTACTGAAATATTTTAATTTCATGTTTTAAGGGATAATTACTCATTTCCTAGATTAGAATTCTAGAGAGCAATGTTCCATAGTCTCCATTAATACATAACCATTGAGAAGTATGTTTTTTTGTTATCTTTCTTTTATCTGCAAAATGAAATAAACAGTCTTTTCAACCACCTTAAAGGGATATAGAAATTCACAGTATAAGTATTATGAACCAATGGCAGCTACAAATGGTATTCTGTGATGTTCTTTGGTATGCATCTCCCAAGTGCAGAGTTGACAGACACAATCTTTATATTGCATATTTTTAAATGGAATGCACTGCCAAACACATAGAAAGGCATTCATGGAAACAGCAATGTATATAACATGCTGAGAGGTGATATCCTGGCCAAATAAAAGTCAATTCACAAATAAATGTTTCTAGAAATTGAAGTTTCAGTGGACTTAAGTCTCCAATTGTGTGATCTGATCATTGTAATGAGTAACATGAAAATGATGATGATGATGATGGTGGTGGTGATGAAAAAAGTTAACATGAACATGGTACAATATACCAGGCACCTTTTCAAGCATTTTACATTTATTTGACCCTCAGAAAAGCCAAATAATACAGGTATCATTATTATTCTTTTTTAAAAACTTCTTTCATAAAGGGCTTGGGTGTTGTGTGTGTGAGTGGGGGAGGGGGGATTTTCTAAGATCAATGAAAAAGAGAAAGGCTAAAAGGAGTAGCTTTAGTAAGGAAGCCTATCTCTGGTATGAGGAATAGGGACTCTTGGCTACATGGGAAGAAAATTCAGCTCAAATTGGCTTAGTTAAAATTGTGTCCTCAGCATTTGGTCTCTATCTTTTGGGTTTGCTTTCCTTTGTGGTGGTTTCATTCAGGTCAGCTCTTGCTGGAGGGCTAGAGAGATTCAGCCACAGCTCCTGGGTTAGATCTTATCACTTTAGCAATCACACCACAAAGAGAATTTTTCATTCCACTCATCAAAGTCATAGTACTATGTTGGAGTTTCATTGAACACATGCCCATCAGATTGGGTCCCTGCCAATCTCTGTGGCATGATTCACCAGAACTACGTCATGCTTATTCCTAGTGCTAATCATCCTCCAAAGAAAAATCAGTTTATGTCACTAGATGAAGGAAGAATAATACCAGGAAAGCAAATGTCAAAGCTGTCCTCCACAGCATAGAAACAGGGGTATAAATAAGCAAAGTGAGATAGAAATCATAAAATACTGGTGAGGGAGCTCAGGTAAGAAAGTCATTTTAAGGTGGTGCAGAAAGCATACAGGAGAGAAAAGGAAAAATTAGAGTAGAGGGCTTCCCTGGTGGCGCGGTTGTTGGGAGTCCACCTGCCAGTGCAGGGGACATGGGTTCGAGCCCTGGTCGTGGAGGATCCCATGTGCCACGGAGCAGCTGGGCCCGTGCACCACAGCTGCTGAGCCGGCACTCTAGAGCCCGCGAGCCACAACGACTGAGGCCTGTGCGTCTGGAGTCCGTGCTCCGCAACAGGAGAGGCCACCTCAGTGAGAAGCCCGTGCACCACGACGAAGAGTAGCCCCCGCTCGCCACAAGTAGAGAGAGCCAGCACGCAGCAGCAGGGACCCAATGCAGCCAAAAATAAACAAATAAATTAATTAATTAAAAACAACAACAACAGCTGTCACTTGAAAACCTTCAAAAAAAAATTAGAGTAGAATATAAAGTATGTTCTTATCATAATAAGAACATATAAAAATCAGTGGGGTTTAAGAGAAATAAAACCCTGCGTTGGGCTTTGCCCTCATTCCTGGACTCTAAAGTAAAAGACTACATTCGATTGGGTTCTGCATTAAATAAGCTATAGAATGTACCAACAGCTCCCAAATTCAATCCAATGCAACAACCAAGCTATTTGTGAAGCACTCTGTTAGACATTAACTGATTGATTAACAAGACGGACACATAACCAACTATAACTCAGAATAGACAATGATAAGTACTATAACAGAAATGCTGATAAAGTTCTCTGATAGGGGGATGTGGAATCTGAAGAGGTTATTAAAGAGGGACAGAAAGTCACAAGGGAAGGCATCATGGAAGAAGGCCTTGAAAGATGGAGGCATCCTGACATGAGAGATCATGGGGGCAGTGTTAATGGTAAGAGAACAAAGGCAAAGAGGGTAAAAGTAGTGTCTAGTGACTTGAGAGTAGAACACGTGAAAGAATTATAAAAGGAGATGAGTTTATAAATGTAGTTGGTGAATAGAGTATGGATGTTACACTGGGTGGGGGGTCTAAAATTCTTCAGGCAAAGAGGGCCAATCGCAGAAGATCTTCAAGTATCTGCAGAGTGTCATGAGTTGTGCAGAGTAGCTAGAGCTGTCCTATAGAAAGAATGTTCTGGTAGTAGTGGTGTAAAAGATAGATTGGAGGAAACAAGCCAGAGGCAAGGAATCCCACTGAGAGGTTATGGCCAAATTCTGAGTGTAATCATAGTGGAAAGGAAGGAAGTAATAAAGGAAAGAAATTGAAGCAAGAAATATTGGGAAGTAGAATCAATAGGACTTGTCAATAATTGGTTGTGAGAATTGAAAGAGGAAGAAATAAAAAACATTTTCAAGACTTTAATTTCGGAAAATGGTGACACCATTACCAAAGCTAGATATCACAGAAGGGAAGGAGGTTTGTATATGTGTACCAGTTTTGTGTACGTTAGTGGGGTCGGGTGGGGGCATGGGCAAAGGGTGAAGAATGACCTCATAGCAGAGAGGAAATAAATGATGATGGGAAGTTTAGTGATGCAGTTTAAAAAGACAACCTTCTACAATGTGTGAATGTTAAGATACAATTTATAGTATATTTAGAGTTTTAAAATCTTATTTATGTTTTTCTCATCACTAACTCTGAATCAGACCTATGTAAAATGAAAGTTTTAAAAATATCAATTAAATTGACCTTTATTTCCCTGACCATACCTTTTTAATAATCCTGAACCCTTGCCATCTAGACTTGCTGTTTTTTTGCATTAAATAAGTGTAAGCTTTTAAGAACCAATTCTATAATCTGCAGAAAGTTCATTTTCTTTCATTTCCAGAAAACAGATTCTTGACTTGTACAGTCTCTACTTTCTTTTCTCTAAAGACATTGGAGAAGTAAATATTTAGAGAATATGCCCTTATCCTCTGACACAGGCTCTCTAATCTGCTTTTAAAACACCCTGCAATTTCTTTCATCTTAAAACTAGCCAGGGGATAGAGGAAGAAGTTGGATGTGATTGCTTGAAATCAAACATTTTTAGAAAAATATTAAGCACTTGTTTTTGAGTGAGATTCTAGCTGGTCAAAGAAGAGAAGCAAATGGCCTGACAACAGCATTCTTAAAGGATGGTTTCAGTGATTACAGTGCCCTAACAAATCTTTTTCCTCTGGCCTCTACATTCTCAAATCAGGAATATTCCCTGACGGGTTCATCCCAGATTTAACATGATAAACAGCATGCACCAAGATAAGAAGGCATCAGGGAGCCTGAAATGACTCTAGGTTAACTATCAAAGCAAGAAATGCTCATTAAAGCTGTAACTTCCTTCCCCTAATTCAAGATGTTCGGCTATTAACTGAAGACTCTCAGTGATTGGGAGTAGAGCAGCAAAGACAAATCAACCAAAAAAAAAGGAACAAAGAGAGCTGCAACTAAGGGAGAATATGGGATAAAGGGTCAAATAAAGATGAATGTTGCCCTTAAAGATATTCACACTTAAAAAAAGAAGAAATCATTATTCCACATGTTGCAGATCTTGCCTTCCCAACCACCTCTTCCTTATTCATTATTGTTCATGAAGCTCTAATTTTTTTCCCACTCCTCAGATGACTTAGTGTTAAGTCCTAATAAAGTTTACCAATACTCAAAAAAATTCAATTTTACTTCCCAATGATTGGCTTCAAAATGAATAAGCTATATTATTCTGTTCCATCAGATGAGGGGAAATCTACTGAGTGGCTTCTGGGTGAAGTTTCCTTGCTGCTGAGAAGAGGAGCACACAAAGGGATATCCGTTACCCCTGTCCCCTTTTTCTTTGAGATGGTGTCAAGTCTGCACGTGATGACACCTAGAACTCGAGCAGCCATCACCTCACTACCGTTAAGGGTACTACTAGTCAAGGACAGAGTCAGACGGCAGGGTGGAAACAAGAGCAGCTTGGATTCTTGAGGATTTCATTTAATTGCTGAATTAACCAATCTGGATGACACTGTTAAAATTACTATACTTTTAAATACTTCAGCATAAACATTGTGATATTATGTGAGTGTAACTTGGGTTGAGCTCTAAGCATTCTAATCAAAGGTTCCCTGTCTAGGAGTGGTCAATGAACATGGCAATCAAGAACACAGGAGTGGATACCGGAACTCTGATCAGGAAGTCTAAACTCCAGAAGGGCTATTATAAGAACTTCTGTTAACTGTACCTTCCTCAGTAACCTACATTTTGCTAATTAACATACTAAATGTCAGAAAAGGGCTTTTAGTGATAAAAATAGCAGCCTGTTGACTAGCATGATGTTAAAATTAAGCTCTCACTGGTGAAATTAAAGGTATTCAAGTTATGTGGATTAGCTAAAATCATTTTATAGATACTTCCTACTCTTTCATGAATAGAGAATAAGAATCTAGTAAGATCAGAAGCTTGTACTCCTTGGGATTTTGCCCCAGGCTAAATTCCTAAACAAGATAGTCTCCAGCCACGCAATCTAAAATTCAGATTGTATGCAACCAGCTGTAAGGACTGTATGTAGAACCTTGTCTCAGGAATCTTAGAGATTGTCTTCAGTGATTCTCTTATACAAGATGGTGTGCTGAGGTGTTAAAGGGTTAGAGAGTTGGGACTTGTTCAAGCCTGGACAACAGATTCTGTGAACACCTTTCATTCATTTGCTCACTAATAAATGTTTAGTGCTGTAAATATCTGTAAGAGTGTCAGTGTACTTAAATTATTTTTCAACACTATCCAACTTTGGGGCTTCTTGTTTTGAGAATAATACTTTTTATTTATTGTATAAATCAGCTGATTCATGATTTCCTATTATTTGCTGTTGACAGCATCCTAACTTATGCATTAATTCCATACCAGCACCACCAGTTCTCCAGCTATCTCTGAGATTTAGGTCATAATTTGAGGGGCATGTGTTACAAAAAAGGTTTTTTTACTCAAAATTAAAAAAAATGTGTTGCAGGAGAAAAAGCAATAGGATGAAAATCATGAGATAAAGTTTGAGACCCCATCACATGACAGCCTTGGATATGTCATCCAACCTCTTTGAGGTTGAGCAACAGCCAAAGTAGAAAATGAGAAAGAATGAGTCAGACAGCATGGGTTTAATCCTGGCTTCATCACTTACTGGCTGTGTGAGCCTTCTATGCCTCAATTTCCTTTTCTATACAATGAGCTAGCACTTATTTCTAGAGCTGTTATGAGACTTAAATAAGACATACTCAATCCTTAGCACAATGCCTGGCATGGTAAACACTAAATAAATATCATCATTATAATCTCTAACATAATAGAAACAGTCTGAATGGTCACCTCATTCCTCTTCTTTCTAAAATTTTGCAATTTTACTTTCATTGTTATATGCTTCAAAGAAAACATTAGTGAAGAAAGGTAAAATTCATCTATTCTAAATTCAGTATCAATTGCTTGTGTTAGGCAATGCCATTCAGTCCTTTATTTATACAAACATTTATTGAGTGCCTACTGTAAACAAGGCACTGTGCTAAACACAGTGGATATCTCTGAGGA
Source organism: Balaenoptera acutorostrata (assembly GCF_949987535.1). Taxonomy (NCBI): domain Eukaryota; kingdom Metazoa; phylum Chordata; class Mammalia; order Artiodactyla; family Balaenopteridae; genus Balaenoptera; species Balaenoptera acutorostrata. The sequence continues at coordinate 86,967,737 of NC_080065.1, forward strand.
GTTCTCAGTCCTACAGAAAAACCAGGAATATCTATTTTTTCCCAAAACTGAAATTTCTGTTACCCAGGTATCCTCAACTTTCACAATAATTCTTTCTCAAAACAGGTCTTTAATACAAATTTGTGTTCCAACTTTGGATCCCTCATTCAACATGGAAATTAACATTCATCTCTTTGCCAGTGGTGAGGGAATGATAGCTGTGACTAATGAAAAGTCTGCAGAGAGTTAAGGAACAGGGAACCACTGCAATCACATTTTGGTGCCATTGTCCACAATCACAGTTAACTTGTAATCTGACAAAGCCACACTAGTGAGACCTCCTATACTAATGAAGTAAAGTGACAAAAGAGTATCTAGGAAAAGCTATTTCTTTAAAATTAGTAACTCTTGCTTCCTCTCTTCTCCATAGGGCTCAGTTTAAATTTGCTCCTTAGCCAAGAAAGGCAAGATTTTTCCCTCTAATCATGAAACACTGCTTATAGACTGATCCCCTTTAATCAGATGCATCTACTACGTGTGAGAGCACAGTGAGTCTTGGCAACCTGAATAAAGCCCCCATGTGTTTGGAACCCACTATATTGTACACACTTGAAACACCATCTGTAGGCAGCCTTTTCCTCTCCAACTTGTCAGGATGAGCAGCAGGAGAGATTCATGAACTGAGATGCTTTGTTAACTGGCGGTCACACTGTCAGTACAAGTGGAACATCTGTATCAGCCAAACCTGGTGAAAATTCAAGTTAACTGAGTCTAGACACATACACAAGTGAGAATCCCAATGTCCTTAAAACAAAACCTGTGCCTCTAAAACCCCTAATTGATGTCTCTATATCTTAGCACTCACTGAAAGCACTGGTGTCACTTAAGTGTGAATCTCAAATCTGTGACTGCATCTTGGAGATGATCCTTAGATCTTTATATTGTTGGTGTCTTAAGCGAGTGTGGGAGGAAGCGAGAATCAGTGAACCTTATCCCTGTCCTGATCTTTCTTCACCTTTCTCCATGGTGAGAAAACAATGAATTATCTCAGCATGGGCAGTAGTTAGAAATCTTCCCCTGAAATAATGTCTAAAGAAAAAGTGTTTATGATAGGAGGCTTTGTGACCAAAAATTTAAAAATTTTAAACTCAAAACCCTCTACTTCTGCACAAATTGAAACAGGTTGATCTTCTCAGTGTGATTCCTGAGTTTAGGTTTGTTAAGAAAGCCGGCTGAAGACTTCCAAAAAAATGTTTGTGTGTACCTAGGACAAATTGAACAGGTAGAATGGTAGCCAGCCAGTGAATCTATGTGGACTTAACCATGAGGCATATGGAGACTTCAGTTAATGATGGTTGCTGGGGAAAGGGAGTCAGGACGGGCCAGAGTCCATGGCTCAAAGTGTAACCAGTGCTCTAAACCACGGTTGCCAAAGTATCAGAGTGAACTCCGGCTCCAACCAGACCAGAACTAACACCTAACAGGCTAGTGATATAAGAGACAGGAGTTTCCCAGCTGTGAGTGGCAATTCTGGTTGAGAGAAAGATCTGAACTGGTTACCATAGGCACAGGAAGCAAGGAGCATTAAGAGATAACCAAGACACCCAGTCTCCAAATAAGTGAGCTGGTGTTAGAGCTCTGTTCCAGGTAGGTATTTGTAATGCAGACAGAGCACCTGAGGAGTTGAGTATATCACAGTGCAGAGTGAGAAGAAAGCCACAATATGGTGGTCAGGTGATTAGGGGCTCATTTCAGGGACCCCCAGCTTATAGAAGCAAGATAAATTCCAAACCCCTACTTGTAGGAAGCAGAAGCATCCTATTATATGTATTGGCAGACTTGGCCAGTATTGGCCCAGGGACTAGGTGGTTCGAACCTGTCTACAACCCTCAATGAACGCTGCTGAGCAAAATCTGAAAAGGGAAGGACTGGCATCTGGCAGGACTTTGGTCCTGGACCTGTCCACACCCACAAGCATATTGCCCTTGGCCTAAGTCTTTCTTTATCTCCTCATTCTTGGTACTTGGCCACCACCCTACAAGCTGCAATGTATTACATTTTTCACTTTGAGAGTCCTGACTGTCTCTATACACACACCTGAGAAGACTGTCCTTAAAAAATTGTCCATCATCCCAATCCCAGCTCTCAGTCCGTAATTATATTGACCCCACTCTCAGCATGAATATAATTATCCAGTGTAATCAGTGAACTCACACAATTATCAATAAATAGGAATAGTTAGGGTGGGGCCTTGCTTTAAGATGTCACAAAAAACATTTTCTTCTCAAGTAATTAGAGAATAGAAAAATCTGGAGATAAAACAGTGGAATAGTATTTCCATGAGTCATTGGCATACCTTTAAAATAACTTGTAATAAGTTTTGAGCTCTATAAATGTTTACCTATTTAGCAAATGCTGGAAAACACATCAGAAACTTCGAGGATGAGGTCAACTCTCTGTAAGTGTGTCATTTCTGTTCCACGTGATCTGTTGATGAATCAACATGTTTAACAGGGTGAGTTAGTAAAAAAAATATTGGTTTTAGCTTGTAGTTCATTCACACCCACTCCTAAAAATGAGAACATGGTGTTCCTAAAAGGAAGAATCTTTCAACATGAGAGATTATGTTGATTAACTCATGAGGAAAGGGGGTCAAGAGGAAGCTACAAAGAGAAACATATGGGAAGGTTTTGGTGGGTTTAGGGGAGTAGCAGACATTGCACTCAGGGTATCTGGCAGGGCCGTGAAGAATGATTTGGTGCCTCCCCTTAACCCCCAGAAAAGCTGCACACCAGACTAAAACTGACAACCTCATCACAGATCACATGCGCAAGCAGGGCAGATGAAGAGTCAAAGAAGGCTTAGACAGTGGTGGTATCCCCAATGTCCAGTAGGGAGCAAAGTTGAGAACACCCTCTCTCCTCTCCTGGACTGCTTCAAACCCTCTCACTTTAGCATAGTCCTGAAGGAAAGGGAGTCACATTAATGACTGAGACTGAATTTCTGGGCATCCCTGAAGAATCTCGCTTTAAAGGCAAATGTAATTTGTTTTTGAAAAATGAAGGATTGTAAAAATTTTTTCATCCAAGTTTAGAGGATGGTAAGATTTATACCCACTGCCCATGTTACAGACTAAAAATATCTTCAAACTTTGTGTTTGTATAAGAACACAAATAAACCATCCTAAAAGGTAGTGGGAAAAGGTTTGCAGAAAAAGAATAAAGAAATGTAGGGGACCTCCCCTCCCGGGAGCCTGCGCAGCCCGCCACTGCCAGGGTCCCGTGATCCAGGGACAACTTCCCAGGGAGAACACACGGCGTGCCTCAGGCTGGTGCAACCTCACACCAGCCTCTGCTGCCGCAGGCTCGCCCGGCACTCCGTACCCCTCCCTCCCCTGGGCCTGAGTGAGCCACAGCCCCCGAATCAGCTGCTACTGTGGCCCTGTCCTGTCTGAGGGAAGAAAAGATGTCCTCAGGCGACCTACACACAGAGGCGGGTCCAAATACAAAGCTGAACCCCAGGAGCAGTGTGAACAAAGAAGAGAAAGGGAAATCTCTCCCAGCAGCCTCAGGAACAGCGGATTAAATCTCCACAGTCAGCTGGATGTACCCTGCATCTGTGGAATACCTGAATAGACAATGAAAGATCCCAAATTGAGGAGGTGGACTTTGGGAGCAATGATATATATTTTTTCCCCTCTTTCTCTTTTTGTGAGTGTTTACGTATATGCTTCTGTGTGTGATTTTGTCTGTATAGCTTTGCTTTTACAATTTGTCCTAGGGTTCTGTCTGTCCGTTAGTTTATTTTTTGGGGTTTTTTTTGTATAGTTTTTAGCACTTGTTATCATTGGTGAATTGTTTTTCAGTTTGGTTGCTCTCTTCTTTCTTTCTTTCGTTTTTCTTTCTTTTTATTACTTCTTTAAAATTTTTAAAAATAATTATTTTTTATTTTTTATTTTAATAACTTTTATTTTATTTTACTTTATATTCTTCTTTCTTTCTTTCTTTTTTTTCTCCCTTTTATTCTGAGCCATGTGGATGACAGGTTTTTAGTGCTCCAGCCAGGTGTCAGGGCTGTGCCACGGAGATGGGAGAGCCAAGTTCAGGACACTGGTCCACAAGAGACCTCCCAGCTCCACGTAATATCAAACGGCAAAAATCTCCCAGAGATCTCCATCTCAACACCAAGACCCAGCTCCACTCAACGACCAGCAAGCTACAGTGCTGGACACCCTATGCCAAAAAACTAGCAAGACAGGAACACAACTGTATCTATTAGTAGAGAGGCTGCCTAAAATCATAATAAGGCCACAGACACCCCAAAACACACCACCAGATGTGGACCTGCCCACCAGAAAGACAAGATCCAGCCTCACCCACCAGAACACAGGCAATAGTCCCCTCCACCACGAAGCCTACACAACCCACTGAAGCAACCTTAGCCACTGGGGACAGACAACAAAAACAACAGGAACTACGAACCTGCAGCCTGAGACCCCAAACACAGTAAGTTAAGCAAAATGAGAAGACAGAGAAACACACAGCACATGAAGGAGCAAGGCAAAAACCCACCAGACCTAACAAATGAAGAGGAAATAGGCATCTACCTGAAAAAGAATTCAGAATAATGATAGTAAAGATGATCCAAAATCTTGGAAATAGAATGGAGAAAACACAAGAAACATTAACAAGGACCTAGAAGAAATAAGAGCAAACAAACAGTGATGAACAACACAATAAATGAAATTAAAAATTCTCTAGAAGGGATCAATAGCAGAATAACTGAGGCAGAAGAATGGATAAGTGACCTGGAAGATAAAACAGTGGAAATAACTACTGCAGAGCAGAATAAAGAAAAAAGAAGGAAAAGAATTGAGGACAGTCTCAGAGATGTCTGGGACAACATTAAACACACCAACATTCGAATTATAGGGGTCCCAGATGAAGAAGAGAAAAAGAAAGGGACTGAGAAAATATGTGAAGAGATTATAGTTGAAAACTTCCCTAATATGGGAAAGGAAATAGTTAAATCAAGTCCAGGAAGCACAGAGAGTCCCATACAGAATAAATCCAAGGAGAAACACGTCAAGACACATATTAATCAAACTATCAAAATTAAATACAAACAGAAAATATTAAAAGCAGCAAGGGAAAAACAATAAATAACACACAAGGGAATCCCCATAACGTTAACAGCTGATCTTTCAGCAGAAACTCTGCAAGCCAGAAGGGAGTGGCAGGACATATTTAAAGTGATGAAGGAGAAAAACCTACAACCAAGACTACTATACCCAGCAGGGATCTCATTCAGATTTGATGGAGAAATTAAAACCTTTACAGACAAGCAAAAGCTAAGAGAATTCAGCACCACCAAACCAGCTTTACAACAAATGCTAAAGGAACTTCTCTAGGCAGGAAACACAAGAGAAGGAAAAGACCTACAACAACAAACCCAAAACAATTAAGAAAATGGTAATAGGAACATACATATCAATAATTACCTTAAATGTAAATGGATTAAATGCTCCAACCAAAAGACATAGACGGGCTGAATGGATATAAAAACAAGACCCGCATATACGCTGTCTACAAGAGACCGACCTCAGACCTAGGGACACATACAGACTGAAAGTCAGGGGATGGAAAAAGATAACCCATGCAAATGGAAATCAAAAGAAAGTTGGGGTAGCAATTCTCATATCAGACAAAGTAGACTTTAAAACAAAGACTATTACAAGAGACAAAGAAGGACACTACATAATGATCAAGGGATCAATCCTAGAAGAAGATATAACTATTGTATTTATGCACCCAACACAGGAGCACCTCGATACATAAGGCAAACACAAACAGCCATAAAACGGGAAATCGACAGTAACACAATCATAGTAGGGGACTTTAACGCCCCACTTTCACCAACGGACAGACCATCCAAAATGAAAATAAATATGGAAACACAAGCTTTAAATGATACATTAAACAAGATGGACTTAATTGATATTTATAGGACATTCCATCCAAAAACAACAGAATACACATTCTTCTCAAGTGATCATGGAACATTCTCCAGGATAGATCATATCTTGGGTCACAAATCAAGCCTTGGTAAATTTAAGAAAATTGAACTCGTATCAAGTATCTTTTCCAACCACAACACTATGAGACTAGATATCAATTACAGGGAAAAATCTGTAAAAAATACAAACACATGGAGGCTAAACAATACACTACTTAATAACAACATATCGCTGAGGAAATCAAAAAATACCTAGAAACAAATGACAATGAAAACACAACGAACTAAAACCTATGGGATGCAGCAAAAGCAGTTCTATGAGGGAAGTTTATAGCAATACAATCCTACCTCAAGAAACAAGAAACATCTCAAATAAACAACCTAACCTTACACCTAAAGCAATGAGAGAAAGAAGAACCAAAAAACCCCAAAGTTAGCAGAAGGAAAGAAATCATAAAGATCAGAGCAGAAATAAATAAAAAAGAAATGAAGGAAATGACAGCAAAGATCAATAAAACTAAAAGCTCCTTCTTTGAGAAGATAAACAAAATCGATAAACCATTAGCCAGACTCATCAAGAAAAAAAGGGAGAAGACTCAAATCAATAGAATTAGAAATTTAAAAAGGAGAAGCAACAACTGACACTGCAGAAATACAAAGGATCATGAGAGATTACTAAAAGCAATTGTATGCCAATAAAATGGACAACCTGGAAGAAATGGACAAATTCTTAGAAATGCACAACCTTCCAAGACTAAACCAGAAAGAAATAGAAAATATGAACAGACCAATCACAAGCACTGAAATTGAAACTGTGATTAAAAATCTTCCAACAAACAAAGCCCAGGACCAGATGGCTTCACAGGCGAATTCTATCAAATATTTAGAGAAGAGCTAAAATCTGTCTTTCTCAAACTCTTCCAAAACATAGCAAGGGAGGAACACTCCCAAACTCATTCTACGAGGCCACCATCACTCTAATACCAAAACCAGACAAAAATGTCACAAAGAAAGAAAACTACAGGCCAATATCACTGACGAACATAGATGCAAAAATCCTCAACAAAATACTAGCAAACAGAATCTAACAGCACATTAAAAGGATCACACACCATGATCAAGCAGGGTTTATCACAGGAATGCAAGGATTCTTTAATATATGCAAATCAATAAATGTGATACACCATATTAACAAATTGAAGGAGAAAAACCATATGATCATCTCAATCGATGCAGAGAAAGCTTTTGACAAAATTCAACACCCATTTATGATAAAAACCCTCCAGAAGGTAGGCATAGAGGGAACTTTCCTCAACATAATAAAGGTCATATATGACAAACCCACAGCCCACATCGTCCTCAATGGTGAAAAACTGAAACCATTTCCACTAAGATCAGGAACAAGACAAGGTTCCCCATTCTCTCCACTATTATTCAACATAGTTTTGGAAGTTTTAGCCACAGCAATCAGAGAAGAAAAAGGAATAAAAGGAATCCAAATCGGAAAAGAAGTAGTAAAGCTGTCACTGTTTGCAGATGACATGATACTATACATAGAGAATCCTAAAGATGCTACCAGAAAACTACTAGAGCTAATCAATGAATTTGGTAAAGTTGCAGGATACAAAAATTAATGCACAGAAATCTCTCGCATTCCAATACACTAATGACGAAAAATCTGAAAGTGAAATTAAGAAAACACTCCCATTTACCATTGCAACAAAAAGAATAAAATATCTAGGAATAAACCTACCTAAGGAGACAAAAGACTTGTATGCAGAAAACTATAAGACACTGATGAAAGAAATGAAAAATGATACAAATAGATGGAGAGAGATACCATGTTCTTGCACTGGAAGAATCCCCATTGTGAAAATGACTAGACTACCCAAAGCAATCTACAGATTCAATGCAATCCCTATCAAACTACCAATGGCATTTTTCACAGAACTAGAACAAAAAATTTCACAATCTGTATGGAAACACAGAAGACCCCAATAGCCAAAGCAATCTTGAGAAAGAAAAATGGAGCTGGAGGAATCAGGTTCCTGGACTTCAGACTATACTACAAAGCTACAGTAATCAAGACAGTACGGTACTGGCACAAAAACAGAAATATAGATCAATGGAACAGGACAGAAAGCCCAGAGATAAACCCATGCACATATGGTCACCTTATGTTTGATAAAGGAGGCAAGAATATACAGTGGAGAAAAGACAGCCTCTTCGATAAGTGGTGCTGGGAAAACTGGACAGGTACATGTTAAAGAATAAAATTAGAACACTCCTGAACACCATACACAAAAATAAACTCAAAATGGATTAAAGACCTAAATGTAAGGCCAGACACTATCAAACTCTTAGAGGAAAACATAGGCAGGACACCCTATGACATAAATCACAGCAAGATCCTTTTTGACCCACCTCCTAGAGAAATGGAAATAAAAACAAAAATACACAAATGGGAGCTAATGAAACTTATAAGCTTTTGCACAGCAAAGGAAACCATAAACAAGACGAAAAGACAACCCTCAGAATGGGAGAAAATATTTGTAATTGAAGCAACTGACAAAGGATTAATCCCCAAAATTTACAAGCAGCTCATGCAGTTCAATATCAAAAATACAAACAACCCAATCCAAAAATGGGCAGAAGACCTAAATAAATATTTCCCCAAAGAAGATATACAGATTGCCAACAAACACATGAAAGAATGCTCAACATCATTAATCATTAGAGAAATGCAAATCAAAACTACAATGAGATATCATCTCACAGCAGTCAGAATGGCCATCATCAAAAAATCTACAAACAATAATTGCTGGAGAAGGTGTGGAGAAAAGGGAACCCTCTTGCACTGTTGGTGGGAATGTAAATTGATACAGCCACTATGGAGAACAGTATGGAGGTTCCTTAAAAAAGTAAAAATAGAACTACCATACAACCCAGCAATCCCACTACTGGGCATATACCCTGAGAAAACCATAATTCCAAAAGAGTCATGTACCAAAATGTTCATTGCAGCTCTATTTACAATAGCCAGGACTTGGAAGCAACCTAAGTGTCCATCAAGAGATGAATGGATTAAGAAGATGTGGCACATATATACATTGGAATATTACTCAGCCATAAAAAGAAACGAAATTGAGTTATTTGTAGTGAGGTGGATGGACCTAGAGTCTGTCATACAGAGTGAAGAAAGAGAAAAACAAATTCCGTATACTAACACATATATATGGAATCTAAAAACAAAAAAAACCAAAACAAAACAATTCATGAAGAACCTAGGGGCAAGACGGGAATAAAGACAGAGACCTACTAGAAAATGGACTTGAGGATACATGGTGGGGGAAGGGTAAGCTGGGACAAAGTGAGAGAGTGGCATGCACATATATACACTACCAAACGTAAAATAGATAGCTTGTGGGAAGCAGCCGCATAGCACAGTGATATCAGCTCGGTGCTGTATGGTCACATAGAGGGTTGGGATAGGGAGGGTGGGAGAGAGGGAGACGCAAGAGGGAAGAGATATGGTAACATATGTATATGTATTACTGATTCACTTTGTTATAAAGCAGAAACTACCACACCATTGTAAAGTAATTATACTCCAATAAAGATGTTTAAAAAAAAAAGAAAAAAAGAAAGAAATGTAGGAGAATGACTTCTCCATGGTGCCCTGGCAACTTTGCAAAGATCCACATGAGGCTTGAACCAGAGCCGTTCTGTGGCAGGAGGCCTTGTGATACTCCTAGAACAGAGGTGAATGGGAGGTTGAGGAGGTGTTACTTCAGGGCCGTCTCCCACCTGCCTTTCTGTCTCTCCCAGGAGGCTGTCAGGAGACAGTTTCTCATTTCTTCTGATGAAGTATGAGGATTTTGGCCACGCTTCCTGCAGGGTATAATGGCAGACCATCAAACCACTTAGCTTCCGTCCAGAATGGGCTGCTCAGCAACAGGGTAACCAAGACGTCGTCCTCTTTGGTGTGTAGGAATAGGCCCTGGCAGCTGGCATCTTTTGTTACTCTTCCTTTAGCTATCTGTGTAAGTAATAAACTCTCTAAATCTATAAGTGGTTTGTTGTCAAATCAGTCAGGTCTTGGCCTTGGCCTTGCCTTGTCATCTGTGCTTTCCAGGAGAAAAAAAAAATGTAAAAAGTACTACCAAAGTTTAGAAAAGAAGCATGGAAAGCTATACAAGAAATTCATTTTACAGGAAAGTTCTTAGCAGCAGTAGGAAAAATGCAGTAAAGGAAATGGTCCTTGTTTTTAACTCCCACTGTGTCTACACCCCTGAAATATGTGCACCATCCCTCACTAAGTGAACACTGTAGTGTGGTCTCTCAAGCAGGCTGAAGTAGATAGTCGTACCTGAACAAGGGAGTGCCAGCAATAACCAGGACTAGAGGTCATGATGCCTGCACGGAAGCATACTGGTTGTTCTCCCTGTTCTTAACTTTTTTCATTATTGTTTTTTCTATTTTAATGTTCAATGTAATGAGATAGAAATAAATTTTATTAAAAGTAGATTCTTTTTCTTTTCTTGTTCCTATATTCCAATTGACATAATGAAGGTTGCGATAATGACAGGAAAAGGCTTTAAGCCAGGGGAGAGTACAAGTTTCTAAAACTATGTTTTCTCCTTGCCCGTATAAACAGAGTCAGGCCTCAAGAAAATGCCTTGGATTTGTTTTTAATATTCTCTCTGCAGAAAACTCTAAACCATGGAGGAGGCATAATCACAGTGAAAGGGCAGCACTGTAATTGACATACTATTAATATTTACTAAACTCATGTGACAGACTTTGTGTTATGTGCTTTACTAAAAAACAAAAGCAAAAACAAAACAACAACAACAACAAAAAACACACAAGCAAAAATCTTATTTCTTATGACAACTTTTGTGGGATAGTTGTTCGTAGACCCTCTTACCACATTCTTTCACATCTATTTAGTTTGGCTGGTGACACAGACAAAGAAGAAAACCAGTAATTTAGACAGAGAGAGAAAAACCTTAGAATACACACACACACACTCATATACACAAACATACATAAATTTTGGCATTTGACTTATCTCAAGGAATACGATATAAGTGAGAGTGTTCATGTTTTTAAGATAACATCTAGAATAAAATTTCAATTAAAGAACACCTTAGGTTGCTTCCGTGAAATATGCTTTCCTAAAGGAAATGTAAATGTATTCTTTTCCATATGAGACAGTATTCTTTCTTCTGAAGTATAGTTCCCATATGCTTTTGCCTATTGAGTGACTAAGAGTGAACTTCATTTACTCTTTCATTATTCCTTTAGAAAGATTAAGTTGTTGCCACCACTCAGTAAAGATTTGTAGCAAATTTGCTTTCACCTATACTGAGAAACAAACTAACAATAACTCTTAATCCAGAAGTTACTATTGCTTCTGTATGTACCACCCCATCCCCCAGCCCACCGGCAACAGTGACTGATAGATGTTATTATGAAGTAAATGAAAGCAAAACGGAAATGAAGCCAAACAAAGCCTGTGAACATGAATTTTCTCACCCTGCCTTTGACACCCTAGCCTCAATTAAATGCTCTGACTTGAATTGAATTGAATGATGAAATATTACATGTGCCATTAAGTTGTTACAAAATGCCTTTGGTTTTAAATCAAATGTCTCAGACAGAAAAGCACAGAATATTCAATCATTCATTCACTCACCAGCAAATATTTCTTGAGCCCTTACTATACACCAGGCTCAGCCAATTAAAAAAACAAACAAACAAAAACTAGGAACTGCTGCTGAGTTTGGATTCTTGACAATAGCTCTAAGGCCTTCTTAAGTAGCCTAAGAAATGAGAAAATATCTCCAGAAAGCTGAACTCTCTACTCTTAACTCCAGTGAATTTAGAAGAAAACTACTGTGGCTCTAGAAGAAAAACTCCATGTACTATGTTCTTAGCGGAAATTCCTCCATTTTCTATTTGTCACTAGGTAAAGGAAAGGCAACATAACTTCATTAGTGAGTCAGCTGGTTAGAGCACTTAAATATTCTTACATAGGCCAAAAGACACAGGACAAAGAGATCACTGCTGTTCCAAAAACTTGCCAAGTATGGTGATATTCTAGATTTCAGGAGTGAAAAGAATGTACAGTTCTACAATGTATTAATAATCAGAGTGCAAAAACAAAAGTAGCTGTTGATTTATTAGTCATTTTTTTAATGTGCAAGTCATTGTGCAGAGAGCTCTGCTTATAATCCTGACTCTTGTGTAAATAAGGAAAGGTATCTTCTGACTCTACACAATAAAGGCACAACACATTTTTCACTAGGAAACTCTATTTCTTTATCTATATCTTTACTGGGATGCTTGGGCAGCCCTGTGAAGATGTGTAAGACCAGAACTACCTTACACGTATGACTTAAGAAACACAGGCCCATGAAGAGGTCACTTACATATTTGGCAACAGAGACATTCAAAATACAAATTATCATCAAACCAACCAATTAGAGCAATAGTTGTCAACTGAGGGTGACTTGGCTCTCAGGGGACATTTGGCAGTATCTGGAGGCGTTTCCGCTTATCACAACTGGTATAGTGTTGCTCATCTAGTAGTAAAGGCCAGGGATACTGCTGAACATATTACAGGCACACGACATCCCCCATGGCAAAGAATTATATGGCTCCAGATTTCAATAGCTCCAGGACGGAGAAACCCTGAGTTAGACGAATGGCACCATGAGTGTGGTGAACACTGACTCTTCACTGATTGTCACTCAGGCTGCTAAGAGTATAAAGTGCATAAGGAAAGTTACACTAAGAACAACTGTTTAATGTTTCTGCTACTGAACATGTAAGGATAGCTTTACTGATTACAAATAGAAAATTTGCAAAAATTCCTGAGATAATGAGCAGGAAAAAAAGGGGGGGAGGTTATAAGGATATCCAATAGTCTCCCATCTTTAGAGTAATAATTGACTGTAGGAAACAGATTCTAGAACTTTTATCTTCTGTGCTCGTATCAGCTACATCCAAATTATTTATTGAATGTCCATGATGTACAGAGCCCTAGAGAAATTTAAAAGTATGAAACTTTTTAACTTTCAGAAGAAATGGAAGACATGTTCCAGCCATCAAGTTCATTGACCTCACCTGTGCTATATCACCTTCCCTCCTTTGGTGTACCGTTGTGAGAAAAAAGCTAAAATTCTGCCAAATAACATTCACTTAGACATAGTGCCTGGGCTATCAGTTAATAAGATAATAATTGTTATAACCTTCAAAGCAACATGACTATATTACAAACTTTGAAATTACTAAAGATTTGATTCAAGATTTAACATCTAAATACATCATTTTCTTTGTTTAACATCTAGGTCCATTTTTCCCCCTTGGGAATACTGAAGAGAGATGACACATTTTGCATTGTGTGGATTTGGATTTGAAACCACACACACATTTGTGCACACACACATGAGCCTAGAATTATTGCCATTTTTCAGAATATTGCTAACACCACAAATTACTACTCTCTACTCTGATACCCAATTTTTTAAGTTACATATATTTCTGTTGCCTAACTTCAGCACGTTAGAACTGAGAAGTAATAGGGAGATTTGGTTTCTTTCTCTTTTTTCTTATTTAGAAGTAGAGGAAAAAACATAATTCCATTTTATTTTTAATCTTGAATATTCTTTAACAATATTAAAATAATTTGTTAAGGCTGTCTGAAAAACAAATAAGGAGAGCTCTGCTTTCCTTGGAATATCAGTGTCCTCAACTTGGACAGATTATATGATTCTTCATGTTAAGCCTCAGAAAGGGAGCTACCATTTGAACTTCAAAACAATGGTCTAATTTGTTTCTGAACTGCAGTCCAGCACTAAATATGACACAGTGCCAGGCATCATATTTGATTTTAGTCTGGGTCAAGTTATTTAATGGAGTTTTAGAGATTAAGGAAGACAGAAATCGCTTCATGTATACAGGAAACTAGAGATGTAGTAACTTGTTACAGAAACATGATTGCTTTAATCTTTCTTTCAAATGCTACTGTACACAAATTGCATACATATTTAACAAAGATTTAAACATTTAGCCAACATTAACAAATATTTGCTAAAAGTATTATTATTTCTGCTAAATCTGTTAAATGATCCAGCTAACTAAATGAGTAATTTTTCAGAATATTTATACATGTCAACCCTAGTATATAACACCTACAGTACAGTACATTAATTCTCTAAAGTGTCTTCATAGGTCAATGGAATAATAAACCCCAGTCTTTCATCATAAAGATAGAATGCTGATGCAATTTTCTTGTGACTCTAAACCATATGACTTCTACCCTGAAAATATCAAACAATTTATACTTCAAAGATAAATTATCAACACATAGATTATGCTTCCCAGTGTTGGGAAATGTGAAATAACAATGAGGCAGTGGTCAGAAAGCTATATTTCTGTTTATATTATGTTACAGACATGAAACTAAACCCTGGGACTTAAAGAAAAATTCAGATGGTTTTAGAGCATTTATATCTATGCCTCTTTCTTTTGTTCCAGTTTATTTGGTTTTCATAAGATCCTGTTTATGAGAACCTTTTCTGTAGAGTGCCTTTAGTTTTCTTGATCTAGTGACATGAAAACTAGATGAATATAAAGGATATGGTGAGGGGGAGAAGAAATACCATTCATTTGAGACAATATAAAATTTCTTCCTCTACCAAATTATAGAATTAATGATTTTTGACAATAATTCCAGGACCAAAGAAATTCTTTAAGGGCTAATAGAAAAATATATCTGGTTGTTTAACTTGTCCTCATTTATTATAAACCCAAAGGTTCTAACTACAGTGGACAGAATTTTTTTTATTCTACAGAAAGAGAGAATTAACAGTTTAAATTGCCTCTAATATATCCCCTACAAATAAAAATACTAGTACGAAGCAAAATCATAAACCCAATATTAGCACATCTTACTATCATGGAAATTAAATAGATTTATAAACCACTGCGTGTAATTTTAAGTATATTCTTTTGATATGTATTGTTATACCAGCTTATAAACACTCCTTCCAAATATTTATTGCACACCTACTATGTACCAGACATATTGGTAGCCTTAGCAATGCATGGCTTACCTCTAACCTAGCACTTTTCACATATTACAAGAATGATTCATTCTCTTATCTGCCTTTTCAAGTAGACTTATGTTTCTTAAAAGCAAAATCACTGTCAGCACAGTCCTTGCCAGTAACGACTTCCCAGAGAAGGAAATATCTGAACAAAATTTCAAAACTCCCTAATGGTAATTATACTATTAATAATAATTATAATACTAAGAAAGAGGAGGGAAAGGAGAAGGGGAAATCTGAAGGGATTCCTCATTGCCAGTGTTTCTTTTCCTGTTTAATCCTTATCATAATTCTATGAGGTAGGTAACATTATAGACCCCATTTTACTTATTAGTAAATCAAGATGCAAAGGCATTAAGTAACTTGATCAAAGTTGTCTGAGAAATAGAAGTGACTGGGTGGAGAGAGGCAGAGGAGGGAGAGAGTGGTGTCTATGGCCCATCCGTCAGGGGCATTTGGATATGAATATATGGTCCTTGGAGGCCAGGGTATGGAATGTAGACATAGATTAGGAGTCCTTCACTTACATGTGATAGTCAAATCCTTTAACACCTTTAATGAGGACAACAAAGAAGAATAAGATAGGGTGAGTAGAATAGTTAAAGAATACAGAGGGGAGAGTATCATGAAAACAACCAAAGAAGGAAATGATGTCAAGAAAGAGTGATTGAAGTGTCAGATTCTGCGAGAGAGATGAAGTAGGATGAGAAGGGAAAGTACACAATCATTTGAGAACTAGGGGTCAATTTGTAAAGTCATAGAATTAACTTTTTAAGCTCAGAGCTCTGGAAAGAGACAATGCAGACATGGAGTGAAAACTCTTCTCTCAAGCAACTTGGATACAAAGGAAAGAATGTAGAAGTAAGGACAATGTAAGATAAAGACATTTTATGCGTTTAAGATAGGAGATATGTAAATATGTGTATACAGTGAGGATAATTCAGTAACTTCCAGCAACAAGGGAGAGATATGAGATGGAGAAAGGAGGTAACTAATACAGGATGTTGGGGATCATGGGGTCCAGAGCAAAAGTGGAGAAATTGGAAAGAGCTGGAGCCCCTGCAAGGGAAAGCCTCTGAAAAAAATGTGGATGAGTTATGCCATAGCTAAGTAATTAAACAAGTAAACATACTGGAAAAGAATATACGCCCTTCATATTAGAAACAGCTAATCTCCTAATACATACAGGGCTCCTTGAACTCCATAAAAATATCACCAACAATCAATAAATACAGACATACTATATGAGCAGACAGTTCACAGGAAAGCAAATACAACTGGCTCTTAAACCAACATATAAAAAGAAACGTAACTTCACTCACAACAAGAGAAATGCAAATGAAAAGTATATGGAGGGTTATATGTATATGTATAGCTGATTCACTCTGTTATAAAGCTGAAACTAACACACCATTGTAAAGAAATTATACTCCAATAAAAATGTTTTTTAAAAAAGTACATGGAGATACTGCTTTTAACCCATAAAATTGGCAAAAATGCAAAAGTTTGACAACTTTGAACTCCTATGTTACTGTTGAAACCTTAAGGAAGGGAATTTTGCAAAATATAAAAACTACAAATTCATTAACCCTTTATCTTCAATCCCATTTCTGGCAGTTTATCCTATACTGAACCAAAAAAAGGGCTTGGGCTGCCAGGATTCCTTTCATTTTTCAGATTCTGTAACTTCTTGGACCCCAAAACTCATGTCATTTGAAACACTTCCTGTTTTTTAGTAAGAAGATATTTATATCACTCACGTACAAAATAACATATATACAATGTTATTTGTTGCAACATTGTTTACAATAGTAAAAGATTAGAATTTCTTGTGTCCATCAATACTGAACTGACTAAATAGCTTATGATACAGACTGTGTAGCTGTAAAAAGGAAATTATATATATATAATTTATTATATATATGTATATTCTGTGTAGTGGTATATTATCACAGTATATGATATAGGGTAGATGGTTAAAAAATTTTTTTAAAGCATTATGCAAAACAATGAATATAGTAGCCTTCATATGTGAAAGAAAAGGGGAAAAGTAAGTTTATATATTTGTATAAGTTTGTATTTATATGAAGAAACACAGGTAAAAACCTAAACAAAGGTTACCAAAATAGCAAGAAAGGGAAAAGGGTTAATGAGAACAGATGTGAGAATTAGACTTCTCAGTGTATAGCTTTTTACATCAACCTGATTTTTGAATAACTATGTTAGCTATTAAAAAAATAAGGGCACTGAAATAAAAATGAAACAAAATCTATTGTTTGCACTCCTAACCCGTTTCATGATCTAATTAGTGAATGCTGCATAAAAGTCGTTCTCAGGCATAATGCTCCAAAACATTTTGTCTCTATTAGATATGAAGTATTCTGTATGATAAAATATTAAAGCTTAGGAATGATTTAAAAAATAAATTATAGTAGAGCCAATGTTTTCTCCAATACTCTCATGCACTTGATGTCCAATGTGCTTTCTTGACTAGGAGAGAAAGAGGAGGGATTACAACTGCTTGCTGGGAATTTGGAAGTTATGTTTTTTAGGTCTCTAATGGCTACAGGGAAGTCCATAAACTGGAGGTACCTTGGGAATGTGACTCATATGTAAATATTATGGTCACATTGATTGCGGAATGGCAACAAGGTTAGCAAATGCTGCTCGAGTGTACCGAAAAAAAACAAAAAAATAGATACTTAATCTACAAATCTCAAATTGTTGGTATCACACTCTTACAACGTGAGACAATTCCTAGCAATTTCTACCATCAAAACAGGAAATACAAGTGCTCACCAACACATTACCCTGAAACCCAGAAGGACATCAACTGTCCAGTTCCCTTTTGTTCATGTTCTGAACTCCTTGGACACAAAGTCCAAGTCTTTGGAAATACACTTTGCTTTTTAGTAAGAAGAAGAATACAGTAGTCCCCTCTTATCTGGGGGGATACATTCCAAAGTCCCCAGTGGATGCCTGAGACCTTGGATAGTACCGAACCTTATACATACTATGTTTTTTCCTATACACACATACCTATTTTAAAGTTTAATTTATAAATTAGGCACAGTAAGAGATTAACAAGAATAACTAATAATAAAAAAGAACAATTATAACAACATACTGTAATAAAAAAGTTATATGAATGTGGTCTGTCTCTCAAAATACCTTATTGTCCAATTTAATACCTTTTCCATCTTAACTAAGCACTTATCACGGAACCATGGCCGTGACTTTTGCAGTCTGAGGTGCGATAGCAAAACTAGCATGAATTTCTTTTCCTTCTTCACAATTTCAGAGTTAGAAGATTCGTTCTTACCATAGATCTTAGCAACCTCGGCACACGATTTTTTTTTTCCTCTTCTTATTAAGGCAAGAACTTTCACTTCTCACTTAAAGGAAGCACTTTACGGCACTTTACGGCTCCTCTTTGGCATATCCGAATTGCCAGCGTCGCGACTCTTGCACTTTGGGGCCATTTTTAAGTCAAATTAGAGTTACCTGAACACAGCGCTGCCACAGCGCTACCTCAGCGCTACCTCGACAGTAGATCTGGTAAGCAAGATGGCGGCTGAGCGACTAACGGGCGGGCGGGAGCGAGACCGCGCGAGATTTCATCGCGCTACTCGGAACAGCGGCACAATTTAAAACAGAAATGTTTTTCTTCTGGAATTTTCTACCAAATCCTTTCAGTCGAAAGTTGACTGTGGGTAATCGAAACCGCAGAAAGCAAAACCGCGGATCGGAGGGGACTTCTATATTGACTCTTGAAACCATAAAGTTCCATAAGCCAAATAATTTTTTTAGTTTTGTATCCAAATAAATTCTGAGGGAGAGAAAAGGAATCACTTTTCGTAGAAGTTATTTATATATCAGTCCCAAAGAATAAGTACTTTCAACTCTGCTGCGGAAAGCTCTCAGCTAGTGGAAATTCTGCCCCAGACATTTTCCTCCAAAAAGTGCAAAATAAATGAACAAAACCTGTCTCAGTATGTGTGACAGCTTGAATTCTCAGTAGCAGCCTTAATTTAGAGTTGCAAATTAACTTAGCTCTGTATACCCAAGAACTAAAAGAAATCGAATAGTAAATAAGTGAGAATTTACCTCCCAAATGGAAAAATTGATCTACAGCACCAGGTCTGATATGATTCCTTAATATGTAAAATTAAGGATTTGGGACTAGATTAAGTCTACAGTTCTCACTGGTTTAAACATTCTATGATCCTTTTTCCTCTTGGTTGAGCTAGGAAACAAAGCTGCATTTTCAGGTGGTCCTAACTCATGAGACCAACATCTCAAGTCATGCTACTCACTGCAATAGACAAGAAAATATAAGGTTTAAACTTTTATGCCAAGAAGAATTTTCAGAAACATATTCTTGAATGTAGGGGAGCCCTTCACAAAGCAGAGCTTTGAGAAATGAGAATCTTCTTTTTGTTCCAAGTTTTTCTGGGCTTCAGAAGCGTTATCATTGTTTGTAAGGTTTCTTTTCACAATCCAAGCTGAGAAATACCATTATGAGGGGAAAAAAATCAGAGTAGGCTAGCAGTGTTCCTCTAAGGTGGTCTGCAACTTTTGCCCTTTCTTAAGTGAATATTGAAAAATCTGGAAAAAAAAAAAAAGCACAGCTGGAAGAAAATAGGTTTTATCTCTTTATTAACTTTAGATGTTTCTCACAGGAAAGAGAAAGAGATTGCTGGCAGAAAATAATGAAAACACAAGGGCTGTGCTGTGTACTGGACGAATTGCTCCTGAGACAATAAAGGTGAAATGCAGATAAGGAACATCAAGATGCAGCCTATTTGCTTTTTTATTTAAAGAAAATTATGTTTCCATTCTATTCCTATCCATCCTGGCTATGAAGCAACTGTCAACCCAGAGATCTGGAAGCTCCAATTAAATAATGCAGACTTAATTACTTTGGTGCCCTTTAGGTATCTAGTGCATACTGTAGATGATTGCACTGTTATTTTATCACTGGGAGATACAAAATAATAAGTCCATCTTTAAAAGACATGGCCTTAACAGGACTAGTATTTTTAATTTTAGTGTCCAGAGTACTGGAATAAAGGAAATTGCTAAATATAACCTACAGTAGAAATGTGCATACATTTAGTCATTGCAAGCACTAAATCACTTGGGGTATTTCTTTCAATGCTGCATGTTAACAGAAGCAGATTTCCTACCTGAAATGGGAACTTTATAATAGTCATACTGTTGTTAGAAAAGGAAGGAACTTCTTGGGCCATCTCTGTGCCATGCAGTCCACTGAAACCACAATATCAAACATTTCATCCATTTTAAGATACATTTTATCACATTTTAACATGTATCAAATCAAAATGCATCTTAGGTTAGGGAGTCAATCAGTTTAATTGGCAGTGTTTTCTTTTTTTCTTTCAACATAACAGTACATCTTTGTGATCATGATAAAAGGTAGATTATTCATGACTTTGTTGTCTCGTATGGTAAGAACCAGTCTTAAGAGAGCATTACTTATTTCATGGAATGCACCAAACAGATAAAGAATTAAACGCAGCATATGTGTTCTCCTAGCACTAAAGGATACTGATGACAAAACACAAGGTAGAGACCACAACACAGTATCCTGTGGTAAGCTGAATATTGGCTTCCAATAGAGGTCCACATTCTGACCCCCAGAATCAGTGACTATTTTACTTTACCTGTCAAAAGGAATTTTGCAGGTGTGACTAAATTAAGGGTGTACTATAGGGAGATTATCCTGGATCATCTGGGTGGGTCCAATGTAATCATAAGGGTCCTTATAACAGGGAGGCTGGAGGATGAGAGTTAGACAAGCTTAAAGCATGGAAGAAAAGGTTAGAGGGATGTACCTTGAAGCTGGATAAAGGGCCCATGAGCCAAAGAATGAAGCGATCCTTTAGAGGCTGGAAAAGGCAAGGAAACAGATTTTCCTCTCAAGCTTTCAGAAGAAATGTAGCTCTGCCGACACTTTGATTATAGCCTGTTAGACCCATTTCAGATCTCTGACCTCCAGAACTGTAAGAGAAATAAATCTGTGTTGTTTGTAGGCCTCTAACTTTGTGTTTGTATATTTTTTTACAGCAGCAGTAGGAAATTAATACAATCCTCTATAAGAAGTATCCTCTGAAAAATACAAAATATGTTTACAATCCTTCTGGTTAGTCTCAAAATACATGCACATATTAGTAATTTTATTCCTATTTTATAAAAAGATGCAAAGCTCAAAAAAAGATGAAACAACGAATGGATAGAAGGATGAACAGATAAGTAAGTATATAATAAAGCAAAAATAGCAACATGCTAATTGTAGAATCTGGAAAGTAGATATGTGGCTGTTTATTGTACACTTTTTCTTTTAACTTTTCTAAATTTTTAAATACTTTATAATAAGATATTGGAAGGGGGAAATGATGCATATTTGACAACCTTAAAATAGAGCTGATGTCATTCTGTAAAAAAAAAAAAAAATAGCTTTAGCCAAGTGACTGTAAAAGTATAAGCTTCTGCATGGCTAGTACCGTGTAATTGGGTTAAATTACAACTCTTGTATTAGTCCTAATTTTCAGTCATGCAGTTTTTAATATATAAGTTAGAAAACTTAAATGAAAAACCATGTTTTTTTCTTCATTAAAAATAATTTTTTTACTAAAAAAGAACTTCAAAGATGGTAAAAGGAATCACATGGAGAATTTAACAATACGTGCAGAGGGATATGCTTGTTGGCATTCTTATGCTAGCAAAAGAACTCTAAAAGAGCCTTAGTGTTTCCCAGTCCTAGGGGAAAATGTGAAGTAGAAATATGCCTTTGCGGGCTTCCCTGGTGGCGCAGTGGTTGAGAGTCTGCCTGCTAATGCAGGGGACACGGGTTCGAGCCCTGGTCTGGGAGGATCCCACATGCCGCGGAGCGGCTGGGCCCGTGAGCCACAATTGCTGAGCCTGCGCGTCTGGAGCCTGTGCCCCGCAGCGGGAGGGGCCGCGATAGAGAAAGGCCCGCGCACCGTGATGAAGAGCGGTCCCCGCACCGCGATGAAGAGTGGCCCCCGCTTGCCGCAACTGGAGAAAGCCCTCGCACGAACCGAAGACCCAACACAGCCAAAAATAAATAAATAAATAAATAAATAAATAAATAAAAATTTAAAAAAAAAAAAAAAAAAAAAAAGAAATATGCCTTTGCTTCTCTTCCTGTCTCTCCACCAGTACCCACTCTCTTGACTTCTCCCTCTCGCTCTCTCTCTACAGAAGGATTTGCTCTGTATCAGGGTTGGAAAATGAACAGTAGTTATTCCTCACACCCAGTTTGTTCTTTACCAAGATGGCTTCCTTTTAACCGGCTTCTCTTAAAATTTTTAGTGCCTTCAGTATCTACATGAATGAGTTCCAGGTCCTACCACGTGCCGTACAGTATCTCTGAATTTCTGAAACAAGAAGCCAGACCTCCTTCCAAAATCAGTTCATGAAGTTAGCAGTGCAGGCTATACATGGTCAGTAGCTCCTGCTACCTGGTTAATAAGTGAAATCATGTAGAAACTGTAAAGTAGGCTATTGTTTTTGGATTATTTCTATGTCTTCTTATTCCCACTTACGCTTACAGTCTACAGCACTGCTTCTGAAATTTTAGGAAAAGTAAAACAATTAATGGAACAATAATGTATAAAACTTTTATCCCACCTTTACATTCAAGGACTGATTTTAATTATCAGACTTATATCTCAGTTGGTTAATTGTATTTAAATTTTTTCATATTCCTGCTACTTGTTTCATTCTATTATCCTCTTAAAATTGCCTATAACCTACAGTCTTTTCAGAAATTAGCCCATTAAACAAAGGCACAGACCATTAAGTAACTTAACTGCTTGTTCAATGGACTTTACCAGTTTATTTTAGATTATCCTACTTTAAAAATTCACTTAGGGCTTCCCTGGTGGTGCAGTGGTTGAGAATCTGCCTGCCAATGCAGGGGACACGGGTTCAAGCCCTGGTCTGGGAAGATCCCACATGCCACGGAGCAACTGGGTCCATGAGCCACAATTACTGAGCCTGCGCGTCTGGAGCCTGTGCTCCACAACAAGAGAGACCACGATAATGAGGCCCGCGCACCGCGATGAAGAGTGGCCCCCACTTGCCACAACTAGAGAAAGCCCTCGCACAGAAACGAAGACCCAACACCGCCAAAAATAAATAAATAAATTAATTAATTAATTTAAAAAAATTCACTTAGATGTACAGCCAACATGTAAACTACTCTGCTTGATCTCAACTGGAAACTGTACTTGATTTTTAAACCTCTTCCACATCCTTCTTGATTACCATTGATAACATTTTCCTCCTTGTAGGCTTTAAACTGAGCTCCTTCAGAACAGCCCCTCTTCTATATTCACCTTTTTTATAAGTAATGTAAAGAATAGTGTCTCTCTCTCTCCTTTCTTTTTAATTGCATTGCATTAAATACCTCAGCTAGGCTCCAAGCACTACTCAGCAATTCTTCTATTTAACTGTAATTGAGGCTTTACTGTATTTGCCACAATAACTGTTGGAAAATGCATATCAAGGCCCCTAACCCACACCTGTCATCCTTATTCTCAGTAAATAACTTTGCCATTCACCTAAATTACAAGGAAAACCAAAACCGTCTGAAGCAAATTCCTATTCTGGTATCCACCCATCATTTCAAATTTTCTTGGGGAAATCTATTCTTTTCAATTCCTCTGTGAGCTTAAGGCAGGGATGTCATTCCATTCCAAGACTAATCCTTCCACTGCATAGGAAGAAGCACTGTTTCACCTGTATCACTTACCCCGCAAAAACAAATGGATCTCCCCTTTACACCCCATGGCCCACCAGAAACAATGCTGAAATATTTAAACCTGACTTTACCAAAGGCTACAGGATCATAAAAGAAAAAAAAATTCCAAAGAGGTATGTGTAATTGGAGGATCTGATTTGCAATACAGTTGACTCATCTTCAGTTTATGGCCCACTACAGAGTTCCCTCTCCTGAGCTTCCTAAACCATCTACACATAAACCAACAGCATTCAGAAGCAATCTGGACAGAAAATGTCAAGACAGGAAGAAGATGGCTTCTTTTATAAGGGCACTAATCTCATTAGTGCCTGCTTGCTCTAATCACCTCCCAAAGGCCCCCACCTCCAAATACCATCACATGGGGGATTAAGCTTCAACATGTGAATTTTGAGAGGACACAAACATTCAGTGTGTGGCATAGTGGATACCTATGTACCAGATAGTCTGCTAAGCAATTTAAATGCATGGTCTCATTTAATCTTTACCATAACCTTAAAAAGTAAGCTCTACTTTTAGCTCCATTTCACTAGTGAGAAAATAGGGAGACAGAGAGGTTCAGTAACTTGCCCAAATTCAAACCAGTAGTAAGAATAGAGGCAAGGCTTTATGTGTAAGCATCTACCAGTGTTCTTGCTCTTGTCTCCTTCCTGAGCTCTATAGCAACCCTTTCATTTATAAGCACTTCATAAACATTGGTCAGCATTAGAATTGAATTAGCCCTTCCACTTAAAGCAAGGTAAGTTTTATCTCTCAACTGTATTTTAAAAGAAAGGAAAGACTGGACTTTAAAAACAAAGGATATCAAAAAGCCCACTGCAAATCCAGGACCTCAACCAATACAATTTACAGGAAAAAGCATGGTTGGGTTCATTTAGGATATCAGCATAAGGGTTATTTGGCTTGTAGTAGTTAAAAAAACTTTTTATGAAATAATAAATTAATAAATAAAAACTTATAGGTCACTGACATTTTCATTAGACACACACACACACACATTCATGAACAACTAAGTTATGTTAACAAGTCTCTGAGCAGGGTATATTACCGTGTTGTCATTCTATTTAACCTTATCAGTATACAGTAGTGCTCTCCATAGTATTTTACTTTTCAAGCTCTCAAGTTAATTTAGAGCTATGTCTTTGAAAGAGTCATCTCTTGTGTGGCATTCTTGATGAATGCCTCGCAACATTGACAAATATGAGATAAACTTTAACTTTCTTAATAAATATAAAAGATGAGGGCTTCCCTGGTGGCGCAGTGGTTGAGAATCTGCCTGCCAATGCAGGGGACACGGGTTCGAGCCCTGGTCTGGGAAGATCCCACATGCCGCGGAGCAACTGGGCCCGTGAGCCACAACTACTGAGCCTGCGCGTCTGGAGCCTGTGCTCCGCAACGAGAGGCTGCGACAGTGAGAGGCCCGCGCACCGTGATGAAGAGTGGCCCCTGCTTGCCGCAACTAGAGAAAGCCCTCGCACAGAAACGAAGACCCAACACAGCCATGAATAAATAAATAAATAAATAAATAAATAAAAATTAAAACTCATTTTAAAAAAATAAAAATAAAAATAAATAAATAAATAAAAAGATTATCTATATTTTTGATGGACAATATGTGAGAAAAATTGGACCCAGACAGGAACAAGTTGCTGATGAAGCTCTCAGTGATTTTTATGTTTAAAGATTCCAGGATCAATTGAACTTTTTGTTTTGGCGAAAGCAATTTTCTTTTCTCAAATAATTAGGAAAGGGTATAATATCAAGGCAATAGTTAGCAAGTCCAACCACTTAAATTGAGCTTATGAGACTGGAATATAGAATGTAGAATATACAACATATAAACAAGAGGCAGAAAGTAAGGCATTTTACTGGATGGGCAATTATAATTCAATATCAAATGCTTTTTAAATATCTCATTTCCCAGATTATCTGCATATAATTGTTTCTGTTTTCCTTTGAGTGCATTTTAAAGTAAAACTGGAATTGTGAAAACTACATTAACTGCTGAACAGAAAAAAAATTTTGTTTTCCAGTTGTTTATAATAGATATATGAAATGAGTATTTCATCCTCTTCTTTAGCTCATTCCAACACCTCTCCACTTTTTCTGCAGCGTCTTACTTGTGCAGATACCAAAAAATGCATTAGAATATAGAAATCATAAACACTTTTTGAATTCACAAAGTTTACATTTTATTGACTTTTTAAAATCAATTTGTTCCTCTCCTTAGTACTAGTGGCTCAGCACATCAGTTTAAGAGAACTGTGCCCTGATGGATAGAGAGTCGGATCTCAGCAGCTTCTCTTTCTACTGGAAACAATGAAATTTAGGGTGAGCTATTAGGATGCGGGGTGGGTTGGGGGAGGATGGAGGACAAAGGTGAGGGCCTGCAGAGAAAATATCATGACGGATTCTTAAGCCTGCAGGAATTTATGGGATAATTTCCATCCTTAAAAGAGATCTTTGAAGATTCTCATGCTTTCTTGTTGCCAGCAGGGTCTTCTGTTAAAATAAGATAATTTCTGTGTTGGTTTTTTTTTTTTTAAAGATTTATTGATTTATTGATTGATTGATTGCTATGTTGGGTCTTCGTTTCTGTGCGAGGGCTTTCTCTAGTTGCGGCAAGTGGGGGCCACTCTTCATCGTGGTGCGCGGGCCTCTCATTATCGCGGCCTCTCTTGTTGAGGAGCACAGGCTCCAGACGCGCAGGCTCAGTAGTTGTGGCTCACGGGCCCAGTTGCTCCGCGGCATGTGGGATCTTCCCAGACCAGGGCTCGAACCCGTGTCCCCTGCATTGGCAGGCAGATTCTCAACCACTGCGCCACCAGGGAAGCCCAATTTCTGTGTTTTTGAACCTCAGAAGAGCAATAGGAAAAAGAGAGACATTGGCACATTCTTCCTAAGACACCAAACTAAACAGAATGACAGCCTGAGTTAAGGACAGACAAAAGTGGCAAGCTTTGTACATGCCATGGCCTCAGATATCCTGTCATAAATTCTGCTATGTGGGTGGTATTTATATGCTTAAGACAAATGTCTGTGTGAGACAATTACATAAAGCATGATAAATGTGATCAAAGTTTATTGGTGAAGTACTTAAGGGAGCAGAATTCTTTTTTTAAATGTCTGAGAAGTAATATGTCAGTTACATGAAGAATGGTGCATGGGTCTAAAAATATTCCAAGTCTTAATAAAATGAACAGTGCCCATTTTTTTCTGAGTAAACCACAAAGCCGAGGGGCCAAAAAGCAGGCATGATGATGTTGCTAACTAGTTTCATGAAATGAAAACTATATTACATTTTAAAATATATATATTTCCACAGGTTTTATTATTGAGCCCTCGACACATGGCACAATTTTGTTTAAATATCTGTTTCTTGTTGAGTTTATTATTCAGAGTTATATCTCTATGTGATTTAGGCAAAGACTGAGAAACCTTTATTAATGCCTAAAATATGGCTCATCTCACTCCAGTGACATGAATGCCAAAGCAAAAAACAAAAATCTGACATTGCATTTTCCATCAAATAGAAATAGAGATTATCTATAGTAAATGCAGTTTTTTCCAGGAGCTTATGGGAAGGGATTTGTATGTATCTGACAGAGATCTGAGCATCCTTCATTGTGTGTGCGTGTGTGTGTGTGTGTACGCTTGAACATATTTTAAACAAAAATGCCATCCTGCTCTCAATGTTCTGGGCCTCCAGGTAAACTGACCAGAGACATTACTCAGCAGGCCATGTCAGGCCATGGAAAGCACAATGAGTTGCCAAACGAAGGGCAGACATCCATGACCACAACCTCTTGTTTCCCCCTCCCCTGCTTTCTTTGGTGTTCTTTTATGCCATTCACGTGGAAATTCTGATCTTATTCTTCAGAAATTCCTCAGGTTTTAAGTGTATGTCTATCTAATAGTGCATATATGCCCACCTGCTTCCTCTCAACCAACAGTCTGCCTCCTAGTCTTCTCATGAGCCTGTCGCCTTTACAGCCTTCTGTGCTTCCCATGTCCTCTGTTATGTATAAATTCCCAGCTGCTCAATATAGTAAGAGACATGACAGTACTTCATGTTTTATGAATTTCAGTGTACTCCTAGTTAGAATATAAAAATAAGAGGAGGTAGGTTAAAGCAGCAATTCTCAAAGGTTTTGGTCTCTGTATCTCTTCATACTCTTAAAAATTATTGAGGAACCCAAAGAATTTTTGTTTATATGGACAATATTTATTAATATTTATTGTATTAGAAAGTAAAGCAGAAATTTTTAAAAATTTATTTATTCATTCATCTCAAAAATAACCATCGTAAACTCATTACATGGTAACACTAATAACGTATTTATGAAAATATACCCTATATTTTCCACAGTGAAAGAAATACAGTGAGAAAAATGTCATTATTTACATTTTGGCAAAACTCTTTAATGTCTGACTTAATAGCCAGCATTAAATGTAAATTCTGGCTTCTCTTAATCTACTTCTACAGTTCATCTCTTGTGGTACCACGTCTTATAGATTCTGGAAAACTCCACTGTACACTTGTGAGTTAGAGCAAAAAAGACAAATAACCACCTTGTTGTGGTTTAACCTCACGACTGTGGGGTCTTTTATAGTTTGTGTGGCATAATCCTGAAAGTGTCTCAGCATCCCTCAGCCATCCCTGGATTTCATTTTGAGAATCTCTGGGATAAGGAACTTGAGAATGGAACCATTGAAAGTACAGTGCTGTGTCTCTTAAAGGTGAATAAAGAATAGAATCCTCTTGAAGTAAAAAATAATTTCACAGACCCTCCGATGATTCCTTAAGTCATCTCCAACATAATATAAACTAAAAACTAGCTGGAAATTCCATTGCATAGCCACTTGGACAACTGTTAAATTCAAATTTAAAATTATAATGTAAATATAAACAAAAAAACCCTCAAATTCTTAACATTGACTTGATGTGACAGATGATTTTTGCTGAAACAAAATCGCCCCTTCTAACAAGAATATAATACTGCTCTGGTAGCAAGGTTCATCAGCATGTATGTACTACCCTGTGCCATGTGTAACACATTTCTCTCTCTCTCTTTTTCATTGGAACTTAGATGCACGAAATTAAATAAGTTATAATCTTTAGTTAAGGACACATTCTCATCATTGATCTCTTCATGTCCCCCTTTTATTTAGTTATCTAGTTAATTTTTACAGTGTTATAAAAGACAGTAAACCCACCACTCAAAATAAAACTTAAGATCTGACAATAATTTACTCACAATACAGCCCTCTCATTCTATTCCCTAGACTCCTCCCACTCATGGCAACCACCCTAAACTCTGTACTTATCATCCTTTTTGCTTTTTAAAATATAATTTTATTTCAATACATAGTTTTACATATGCTTTAAAAAGGTTTGTGTATTTCTAAAAAGTACCTATTTTAATTTTATAGTTTATAACTTCATAGAAGGAGAAATGTGATATTGTAATATTTGGAGACTTTTTTTCCTTTATTATTAAATTGCAATATCTATCCATATGATATTCCTGCATGATGCTTCACTTCATTCATTTTAACTACTGTATAATATTCCATTGAATGAATATGTGTGAAATAAGTCATTTCTTTGACCATTTTTCTCTATTAAAACTGTAGCAAAGCTTATAGCATATCTGATGTTACATGTCCTTCACTTGACTCAAAAACATTATTTATGTAATAAGAAGAACATTGTTGAGCATTTACTATGTGGCAGACAATATTCTAAGATCACTATACATACCAACACCTTTAATATTCACACCAACATTATGAGATTAGTACTAGCATTTTCTCTATTTTACAGACAACGATACTAGCAACCAAAGATTAGAGTAAATTATAAGAGATATTGTCAGGATTCAAACCCAGGCAGTGGAGTTCCAGAGCTTGATGTCTAATTAAACCACCAGTATTTCTTTCTCTTTAGTTTACAAAAATGACTTGTGACAAACAAAAGCAATGAAATTACATGGCAGTCCTCAATTATTCCAGACTATTTTTACATTAATTATTTTAAGTTAGAATTGAAATAAAAATGAACATTTTAAAATTTGTATAGTTTTCTGGACATTCTAAAAATGTGTTTGTAGACACCAGTTTGAGAAATAATGTTATCATGGAATGACTGGTTGGACCTTCACTTCAGTCCAGGACTTAAGTCAAGTTTACTGTAAGTGGTAGAAATGCAACTGAAACTGGCATAACAATAAGATAATTTTTTGGCTCACAGATTTGGGAAGGATGTAGAGTTGTCGGAAAAAAAGAAAAGAAAAAAAGAAATGTTTCAGGAGATATAGACAAAGCCACAAGACAGCTGGAGATTTCAACACACCTCTTTCAACAACTGATAATACATTTAGACAAAAATCAGCAAAAATATAGAAGAATTTAAAGCATAATCAATCACCAGGTCTAAGAGACATTTATAAAACATTCCACATAACAATTCTTTACATTAAAATCAATTAGTCCATCTTGCATTTTAAATGAATCTTTTACCCCAAAATCATTCAGTAACATCACAGGTAGTCATTTGAAAAATATTGGTTCACTGAGTTATGCAAATCTTTCAAATGTTGACATGTTTTGACTTCATGGACCCCCCCTGAAAGGGGTAAGAGACCCCCAGGGTTCTAGGGACTACATTTTTGACAGCCACTGCTCTGTTAGAACAAAGTTTTTGCTTCTTTAAAGCAAAAGAAAAGAAATCTTTTCTTTGTTCAACTAGAATTTCCCAGCTACTAGAACAGTAACTAGCACACAATAGGTGTTCAACAAATATTTGTTGGATAAAGAATTAACGGATGAATGAATTAGCCCTGCAGACACTTGGTTGGAATTTCTTTACCACTCTATCTTTGAGAACAAAGAGTGCTGGCAATTTAAATAATCATTTCCTATCTCCAAACTGATGAGCTCTGAATCATGCATGTTCCAAGGCTCACAATAAAAAACAGAGGAAAAGAATTTTAAGATTCAAGATATCAGCTGAATAAAGGATTAATTGCAATTAACAACCACTGATAAAAACACCTATTGGACATTTAATAGCTAACAACTATCTATGACCACATTAAGGTAATGTATTTTGTCCTCCCTTTAAAATATTTTTTGCAAGTAAAGTATGTCTATCTATCATGCAGTCAATTATCTCCACAGCATGAGACCATTCCCAACATACACACATGAGAGTAATAACATGGTATACGGTTTGTTTGAAAGTAATAGGTACACTAGAATATTCTATTGCCATACTGACATACCTTTAATGTCCCAGTGTTAATGTCTTTAAGACTGTGAACTAACAATAGTGTATGAATGCTCCAGTATATGCTACTGATTCCATTACTTAGAATGTTAAATGCATTTGGAAATCTTTATTTTTATTTTATTTTCCTCAAAAATGCGGTGGGGGGGAAAGCTATAGGGATCATTTCTTGTCTTAGTCTGAGCACCCCTGTGGAGAGGATCCAAGCGTGAAGTTTCCTTTGAAGTGAATGGAATCTCCACACTCAGATCAGTTCTGAGAATATATAGAGGAGAACAAGAAACTGGCTGCCTGAAAACAGACATTAGCATTTAAATGAGGCTAAACTTAAAAGAAAATTTATGCGCCAAAAAACACTAAGATTTGAAAACTAAGATACAGGGCTTCCCTGGTGGCACAGTGGTTAAGAATCCACCTGCCAATGCAGGGGACACGGGTTAGAGCCCTGGTCCGGGAAGATCCCACATGCTGTGGAGCAACTAATCCCGTGTGCCACGACTACTGAGCCTGCGCTCTAGAGCCTGCGAGCCACAACTACTGAGCCTGCGTGCCACAACTACTGAAGCTCACGTGCCTAGAGCCCGTGCTCCAAAACAAGAGAAGCCACCGCAATGAGAAGCCCGTGCTCTGCAACGAAGAGTAGCCCCCGCTCGCTGCAACTAGAAAAAGCCCGCACACAGCAACCAAGACCCAACACGCCAAAAATAAATAAAATAAATAAATTTATATATATAAAACAAGAAAACTAAGATACAATTTTTCAGCAATCCTAGGTCAAACGATCTTGTATTAGAAGCTGGTCTTTCTTAGGTCTAACACAAAGAAAACAACAGTAGCAAATATTCAAAAAGCTTAAAGATTAGGTTAGAAATAGGGGACTTGCATCATATTGAAATAGCACAGATGTCAAGTATTCCAACTTTGGAGACAATAGAAGTCTGGCAACATTCATGGATTGTATATGTCCCATATACTGATTTTCATTATGTATTTAATATTAGCAGCCTGGTAAAGTAAAAAACAAAACAAAACAAAAATAACCAACACAAAACAATATTCCAGTTAAGAATTCAAGCGTAATTCTTGCTGACGTGAGTAAATCCAACATAGGAAATATAATCTTCTTTGAATGTAAAATGTATCTGCCACCTATAAAACCAAAATAGAAACCAGAATCAGAGTTATTTCAACAGTATCCATCATCTGTCAATCAAGAGTTAGTCTTTGAACAACACCACTGTTCAAGACCCTGTGTTCAGCTGAGTTTAAGACATGGTTCTTGATTTTGATGTTTATGCATAAAAAAACAGCTAACTATACAAGGCAATATGTGTTGAGCACCAAAAATTCTATGAGAGGGCTTCCCTGGTGGCGCAGTGGTTGAGAATCTGCCTGCCAATGCAGGGGACACGGGTTCGAGCCCTGGTCTGGGAAGATCCCACATGCCGCGGAGCAGCTGGGCCCGTGAGCCACAATTACTGAGCCTGCGCGTCTGGAGCCTGTGCTCCGCAACAAGAGAGGCCACGATAGTGAGAGGCCCGCGCACCGCGATGAAGAGTGGCCCCCGCTTGCCACAATTAGAGAAAGCCCTCGCACAGAGACGAAGACCCAACACGCCAAAAATAAATAAATAAATAAATAAATAATAAATTAGATGCTTTAAAAAAAAAAAAAAGAGTTTAAAAAAAAAAATTCTATGAGAGAAGAGGATCATAGTAAGCTAGGATGGTCTGGAGAGGCTTCCTAGACAGTTCTTGAAGGACAGAGAGCACTTAGCTCAGCAGGGTGAAGTGTTGAGGTCCTCTTTATAGAGGGAGGTGCCCAAGCAGACACTTGGAAACAGGCTAGAAGAATGAGTTTGGAAGATGGGAAGAAGACCAACTGGATTAGAGCACAGGGTCCTGTCAGTACCTGCTGACAGATGAAGAAGGAAAGGAAGGTTGAGATCAGAATGTAGAGTGCTGCATGCCAGACCTCTCATGGCAAGTCAAAGATCCATAGACTCCTACAGTGAAGGGGACAGTGGTGACGATCAGGCCCAACTTACCAGGTAACCCTTGATTCCCTCTTTAAGCATCCATGACAAATTATCATCTGGTTTCTGATTGAAGAATGATGCATAATTGATGGGCATATTGTTCTAAAAGCAAGCTCCTTCCCCTGGTTTTTCTCTTTGCATACATCATGAATTCATATAATATGAACCCTCAAATTGTGTTTTAATGACTGAATAATCTACTTCAAGGAATGCAGATGATAATAGCCAGGGAAAATTTCATAGAAAAGCAGGTGTTAAAGAGAAAACCACAGGCCTAAAATGACATCACTTGTGCTAAAGCCCATGATACCAAACCTAGATTTAATACCTGACCTGACTGCAGTTTCAGCCTTCCCTGGGAATGTAATCTTAGTCCACCAGTCTAGAATTTTCTGGTTAGCATTAGTGAGATAATCTGTCATGTGGGCCATCTCCATCCCTCAAAAGCAGAAGAGGTAATCTGCATGACAGATCTTGCCTTTCCCCCAGGAGAAGGTGAACTGGCCTGAAACAATTCTTTCTTTTCTTTTGCTAATAACTTCTTTGCCCCACCCTCCTTCTATAAAAACCTTCCATTTTGTACAACTCCTCAGAGTGGCTTCCACTTATTGATACTAGATGGGAGGATGCCCGATTCATGAAGCATGGAATAAAGTCATTTGGATCTTCAAATTACATCAATGGGCTTTGAAGAATGGGTAGTACTTAGGAAGCAGAGAAGAAAGAGATGGATTCTGGGCAGGGAGTTTTAGTAGCAAAAGCTCAAAAGCAAAAAAGAACAGGCATTACGGGAAAAAAAACTACAAAGATCAGTAGCACAGAGGATTTTCACTGAGAAGTCCAAAGAGCCTTGAAAAGATGTCAGGAGTTTGGATTTGTTGATGTAGACATTAAGTTGCTATAGTAAAATTAGCATTTAGGATGTAAGGAAAGCATGCCGAAAGTAGCATTTTAGGTAGACCAGACTAACAGTAGTAGACAGGATAGACTGATTTAGAGAAGAACTGGAGGCAGAAACACCAGTTAAGAGTCTTAGAAAAGTAATACGGGTGCATTAGTGCAACCACTTTGCAAAACAATTTGGCGCTACCTGGTACAGCTGCACAGACACGTACTCCACGGCACAGCGATTCTGCTCTTTGGTGCAGTCCCTAAAGAAACTCTCACATATGCATTAGAAAACCTAGATATGAATGTGTGCTGCAGTATTATTTGTATCAGTAAAATCTTGGAAATCTCTGAAATATTCATTAAGAGTAGAATACATTGTAGCATATTCACACAGAGCAATGAAAATGAGTGAACTACAGTTCCATCAACATGTAAGAACCACCCAATCATAATGTTGACTGGAAAAAAGACAATTCACAAGAGAATGTTATATATAATCTTGTTAATTATATAATACACATTTAAATGTATTAATATATTTATGTGTATACACATATATAAATTCTCTTGTGAGAATTGTATATATTACTTTGTTAATTATACATACACAGTTAAATATTTACTTACATATTTATGTGTGTATATATACATAAATTCTCTTGTGAATTGTTTAATAGCATATTTCACTTTTATTAATTTAAAAGACGTATAAAACAACTATATTTCCTTTAGGAATACATACAAATGTGGAAAACCTATAAGGAATGGTAAGGGAATGACATAAAGTTCAGGGTGTTGTTCACCTCTGGGGAAAGGAGGCGTGTATGACTGAGGAGAAGCCCACAGGACCTTTCTGAGGTTCTGGCTACATCCTACTTCTTAAACTGGGCGTGGATAGTGTTAGCCAAAAAATAATGCGGGAGGATGCAAATAAGAAAAGAGTTTATTTGGGGTCTTAAGAATTGCAATTCAGGAGACACAGATTCGGGTAACCCAGAAGGAGTGTTCTGGGGAAGGAAAAGAGTCAGGGGCTTATAAAGACAAAAAGCCAAAAAGCCACGAGGTTGTTGAAAGTTGCCTGGCAAGAATTGTGATTGACTGTGACTTGAGTCAGAAAATATTTAAAACAACTTAAAAAAATCACAAGTTGTTTTAGGATAGGAGTCTGATAAGTAGATAGACTGTCACCAGTTATTTTAGGGTAAGAGTTCAATAAGTATCTTGAATTTCTGGCAGGTGTTCTGATGACTTCATCAGGTCAGAAGGTCGGATTCCTTCCAGGCTGAGACATGCATAAGTCACACTTCCTTAATGACCTTCCAGCTCCACTTTACAGGGCCTGCTTAGCTATACTGACTCCATTTTGATTTTCTTTCACAACAGCTGAGTTTATTTTGTTATTATTTAACTGTATAGGTCCATTTTATATGCACTTTAGTAGTTGTGATACATTTCACAAGTTGAAACTTGAAAACAAATAATAAGGACTTGATCAAGGGTGGTCATAGTGGGCATATAAGGAAGTACATGTGTGATGTGTAATTCATGATCCATTTGGGTAAAATTATAACAAGAGTTAATTTTCAACTAGCAATACTGGTGCAGAGGTTCTCCAAACATGAGCTGTGACATACTGACCTTCCATTCCACTCCTCTTCTGTCCCACCATCTCCATACCTGTAGTTGATTCCCTAGATACAGATTTGCTCTTTTATGTTTCCAAAAATATTTATGGAAATTAAAGACTCATGCTATGTCTCCCAGTGATATTCTGATTTATAAGAAATATATATACTTGGTCATTCAGATGACCAAAAAATATTTCTCATATATATTTGGTCTTTATCCACAGTTTTTGGTGCATAGCTCCCAAGCCCCTTGGAATTTCCTGAGTAATAAGAGCAATGGGAATATCTTTTGCTATAATATTTGGTCTCTTGTCCTCAGTTCCAGAAAATGCTTTCAGAGCCATAAAGTTGAAATGGGTGTCTTGTTGTTCATAACAAGCTCCTTTCTACCACAACTGGTTTTATGTTAATGAGGTGACTTTGGGAAAGTACCTAAGGATGGCAGCTGGTTGCCAGGGGAACCAACTTTCAGTACCACCCCTTGACTTTCAGGGAAGGGAGAGAGGTTGGAGGTTGAATCAATCACCTCCTGGCCAATGAATTAATCAATCATGCTTATGTAATGAAGCCTCCGTAAAAACTCCCAAAAAGAGGGGGTTCAGAGAGCTGCCACGTGCCACCATACCGGGTTCTAAGCTCCAGAAGGACGGAAGCTCCTTGATGCATAGGCCTCGCCCTATGTAACTCTTCATCTGTATCTGTTAATATCCTTTGTAACAAATCAGTCATCTAGAGAGTAAACGGGTTTCCTGAGTTCTGTGAGCCACTCAAGCAAATTAGTAGAACCCAAGGAGAGGGTTGTGGAACCCTCTGACTTATAGCCAGTTGGTCAGAAGTACAAGTAACAACCTGGACTTGCCATTGGCATGCTGAGTTGGAGGGGGTCCTAAGAACCTCCATTTGTAGCCAGTCAGTCAGAAGAACAAGTAAAAACCTGGATTGTGAAGCCGGCTGTAGTGGAGGGCAGTTTTGTGAGGCTGAGCTCTTTACATGTGGAATCTGACAATATCTCTGGGTCGATAGTGTCAGAATTGCTGGTATCTGAGAAGTGCTTGCTGGTGTGGGGAAGACCACACACACACACACACACACACACACATTGAAATTGGGGTCCAGGAACCTAGATTACTCCCTCTCTCCCTTCCTCCCTTTTTATTTCACTTTCTTCATCTGATATTCACTCTAACTAAATGTCAATCTCATGCAAGTTACCGGGAGTCAAAAGTGAATAGCCATGGGTCTAAGCTTCCATTCAAAATCTAGTGGGTGCACTGCTTTTCTATTGCTGATGTAACAAATTACCACAAACTCAGCACCTTGGAACACACAAATGTTTTATCTTACAGTTCTGTACGTCAGAAGTCCAAAGCAGGTCTCACCAGGCCAAAATGAAGATGTTGGAGGGCTGCACTCCTCTTTGGAGGCTCTAGTGAAGCATCCATATTCTTGCACATTTAGGTTGCTGGCAGACTTCAGTTTCTTGGGGTTGTAGGACTGAGGCCCTGTTTCCTTGCTGGCTGTTGGCCAGGAGTCATTCTCAGCTTCTAGACCCACCTGCATTCCATGACTTCAAAGTCAGAAATGGCAGTTGAGTCATTCTCACATCTCATCTCTCCTGCCTCTTCTTCCATCATTGAATCTTTCTGACCAAGCTTCCTGCCTTCCTCATCCACTTTGAAGGACTCATATGATTAGATTGGGCCCACCCAGATAATGCAGAAAAATCTCCCCGTCTCAAAGTCCTTAACCTTAATCACATCTGCAAAGTCCCTTTTGCCAAATAAAGTAACATATTCACAGGCTCCAGGGATTAGGGTGTAAACATATTTGGAAGCCATTATTCTGCCTACCACAATGGATGTTTATTAAATTGTAAAATGAAAAATAAAGGCCACATACTTATTAATGTATAGCCATGGACTGGTGATTAATGAAGCAGCCAGGGTAAGAAACAACGAGAACTATCCTTTGAATGATTATATTTTTCTAAATTTTCCCCCCCCCTGGGAAGACAGCAAGATGCAGTAAGTGAGGAACATAGCACAGTGCCTGACACATAACAAGCATTCAACAGATAGGCTATCTCTTGTAACCCAAATGTCCTCAAAAATCAATTATCCCACCCTCAGATGCCGTCTCTTTAATACTCAAACAATAATCCAATCCTCCACTTTGCTGGATTGATAGGAAGGACTGTCTTTTGCTATGTTCCCCTTCCCAAGCAATTCAAGGACCACTACATGTTCCACAAATCAGTCCTGGGATTCTTCCTTGCCTCTCCCTCTGCACTGTGACCCAGGGCTGCTCTTCAAGTCACACCACCATAATTTTCCCACTGCTGCAGATGTCTGTCCCAGCTCTTACCTAAGCATTGACCCACACCTTTCCCTTCAATCTCTAAAACTCAGCAAAGCTAGGATACAGGGATGAGAAAATGGATACAATGCAGACAGGGAAACAAACTCGGATATTTGTTATGGCTATTCACAGAGTCTACTTCCTGTACCCCTATACAATGACCCCCCCACTGACCATTTCTCTCTGATTGCTCTGCTGCTGGGACCAATGTGGCTGCCACTGACCAGAGTACACTTTGACCGGTTCCTCCATACCTGCTTCAGGTATTCAAGCATTCAGTGTCTCAGGTGTCCTTTCGGGAGGTTCAGGCCTTTATCTCAGGAGAGTATAAATGCCCACTGGAGCACCCACCCAGCACAGCACCCTCCTACAAAGGCAACAGCATAGTACCTGGCTTCTCAAGCATCAAGAAAATGCTGGCATTTAAAAATAGTTATTTTGGGCTTCCCTGGTGGCGCGGTGGTTGAGAATCTGCCTGCCAATGCAGGGGACACGGGTTCGAGCCCTGGTCTGGGAGGATCCCACATGCCACGGAGCGGCTGGGCCCATGAGCCATAATTACTGAGCCTGCGCGTCTGGAGCCTGTGCTCCGCAACAAGAGAGGCCGCGAGAGTGAGAGGCCCGCGCACCGCGATGAGGAGTGGCCCCCGCTTGCCACAGCTGGAGGAAGCCCTCGCGCAGAAACGAAGACCCAACACAGCCATAAATAAATAAATAAAATTAATTAATTAAAAAAAAAAGTTATTTGTTGTAGCCATCAATATTTCAGAAACATAGGGCTCTAATCTCAAAGCATCTCCTTGTATTAATTTTTATACTTTTTTCATAAAATAATCTCATGTTAATTTTGAAAGAAATTTCCAGTCCCCTAGGCCAACCTCTCACTGTGTATTGGAAAAAAATCAGACCCAGAGAGGAGAAATGATGTGCATGTCACATAACTCGTTAGCAACAAATGCACAATAATGAGAGTCAGGTATTCTGACTTCCTGTAGGCTACTTTGAAAAGCTTTTTTTTTTTTTTTTCCAATTCATGTTAAAAACAAAAATTTTCAACACCCTTATGTAGTCTTCTTCTGCTTCTAAATATGACTGGAAAATCTATGTCATTTTTTTATACATCTAGGGCTTTTTCTTATTGAAACCAAATCTCCAATGCCATCCCACTAAGAACTTAAATAGAGATGCAAATCTACAGCTGCAAAATGAAAATAAAATACAAATATGATGAGAAAGAAAACTGTGTAGCAAATGTACCTCATTTTCAGTTTTCAAGTCACTGAAAAGAAACAGAATGCTATGACAAAGGGTAGAGATTATGCCTTTTAAAAATAACATCAATCATTTTTCTAACAATAAATGTTTTCTAACAATAAATGTATTACATACTTATTTTGGAAAGTCCAGAAAAGTATGATAGATTTTTTTCATATTCAACAAAATTGAGATCAAACACTCAAATATCTTTGAAGTGTCTATCAGTCCTTCTAATTTCATCTACCTGTGCTAATAACTGAATATTTTTCACGTGAAAAATATGTGGGATTTCCACTTTTTATCAGAAATTAAATTAGTCCATCTGGCAAGAAATTAATTTCTTTTTTTTTTTTTCTTTTTGGCTTGTGGGATCTTAGTTCCCTGACCAGGGACTGGACCTGGGCCCTCAGCAGTGAGAGTTTGGAGTCCTAAACACTGGACTGCCAGGGAATTCCCTAAATTAATTTCTTATTTAAAAAAAAAAAATCAAAGTTTGTGGACCAGTGTTGGAGACAGTGATTTCCAGAAATTTCTAGTGATTCAGTGGTTATTGTAGCCCTTGTCTCTGCCATACCAGCTTCTCACCCTGCTAGTAACCTTTCCAAAAAAGGCAGTGGAGAAAAGCAGTATTTACTCAGACTTTACTTGACCTTGTAATCTCTACTGTCCAGTCAAATACTATTAGCCTCTTCAGCTTCTCCAATACATACATTTCCTATTAATTGATTTCCTTCTTATATCTCCCTGTTCCACCTCCCCCTTCCTTAATCCCATCATACTAAATTGCATATGGGGAAAGTTTTTATAGCTTACATTATAATATTATATATAAAACCTATCATGTATTCTCTTTTGGGTCAGATTTATTTTCAGTCCACAAGCATATTCAAAGTATTAACTACTTATGTGATATTGCTGGCAGCATTTTAACACTCTTTTTTTCAGAATCAAATATTTGGTTCTTCATTATTGCTGAATCTACATAAAATTGATGATCCTGGTTGTCTTTGTAATTATTTTGTTTCTAAACCTTGGACTTTATAGAAAGAATTAATTATAACATGTGTCTGTTTTTTAACTGCTAAATTGGATAATGGTTTAATAGCTCAAGGGTATTACTTGTGGGAATTTAAAACGTATAAGATTCACTTTCCCCCCAAGTCTGTTTTTCTGCAGTGATCTATGGCTTTGATTTTAGTAACAAACTCACCAAAATGAGAGTAGGTCATGGACTTTCATTGTGAGCCAGCCTTGCTATCTTAGCCAGAAAGCTAGGTAGAGAGAACATAATTTGGTATGAAAAACTTACCATGCCAAAACAAATTAACAACTTTCTTGATTAAAAAAAAGTAAAAAACTGCACCTAATAGATAGATGAGCTCATATTAAATAGCATATTAAACAAGAATGGTTTTATTTTTATTTGCAAGGTGTTTATACTCTACCAACTAAGCTATACTCTAGCTTAGTTGCTCTGCGGCATGTGGGATCTTCCCGGGCCAGGGATGGATTGAACCCTTGTCCCCTGTGTTGGCAGGTGGATTCTTAACCACTGCACCACCAGGGAATTCTCTCAAGTCTATTTTAAAGTGTCACAAGATAAAGTAATGTGAGGTATTCAAGAAGGCTCTGCATACCTAATTGGGCAGAGCTTTCTGCAAAATATTTTGGTATTTTATTTATATGTGCATCATTCAGTGAAAGAAGGGAGAGTGGGAGTTTGCCTGAGAAAAGAGAGAGAAAGTTTTCACATTGGCATTACATCAAGGGAGTTTGACTTGGTCTAACTATCTCTTATTGCACTTTTCACATCTTGAGGCCTCTTTGATGCATAAATTTCTTAAAAGTCTAGCCTCATTTAAATAATTTATGTACTTAGAATGCCATTTCTAGCCTTGTTCTTCTGCACACCCCAGAGCTGATCAGAGTGTGGTGATCCCTTTGTTTTCAAAGGAGACTTCATGTTCACATTCTACAGGGGTTAGTAGAGGAAGACAAGAAAATAGTCCCATAATATTTCTGTCAGTTAATGGGAAAAATGTTTCCTCCTGTATATATCATGATAGGTAATTGAATTAGTACACAAGTAGGAAAGGGTTTGCTATT
This sequence comes from Balaenoptera acutorostrata, assembly GCF_949987535.1. Classification (NCBI taxonomy): domain Eukaryota; kingdom Metazoa; phylum Chordata; class Mammalia; order Artiodactyla; family Balaenopteridae; genus Balaenoptera; species Balaenoptera acutorostrata. The sequence goes on from NC_080065.1 coordinate 87,009,228, forward strand.
TCATACTCCTATAGTTTTTTCTTAACACCATGAAATTAAAGACATGCCAGCATGGAGCTGGGTATTCCTGATCACTTTCAAATAAGCACTGTAGTATATTATTTCTTTTATGTGCTTTTATAGCACATGCAGAGCAAGATAATTGACCCCATGACAGATGTCTATATTTCAGAGGAAAATTTATTTGCGAAAGAAGAAACATATATTACTGATTTGACATGGGGCTATTCATTATGTGGCCCAGAAGGTGCTTATTGACAACTTGTGAATTGAAATTAATATTTTCTCTTGTCGTTCTGAATGTGTATGAGTAAATTTTACAAATTTACTTCAAATTTTACCAATTTGAAGCTTATTCTACTATTTGAATGTAACTTTCTGTTCTCAATAAAAGTTGGGAGCTCTTAGATATTACTTGAAGTGCTGTGTAATGAGGAAGGGTGCACTTTTATTTCTTTTCAGGGAAGTCTACAGGCCAGCACATTCCTCAAATTGCCCAGGATAAGTTCTGTCCACTGGACCCATCTTTACAATGAAATGACTATCAGAAAAGTCTGAAGATAAGGAGTACGAGAAAGAAAGATTCTCCATGGAGCTTCCTTTACTCTGTTACTTGTGTTCAAAATGCCACTCTTTTCCAAGACAAAAACTAGCAGGCAACAGCATCTGAAGACTCTGACACTTTTGTGTGAGGTGGACTGGCTTGGAGAATTGGCAGTGTTAGGTGAACAAGGCTGCTGTGAAGGGAAACTGAGAAAAGGGGAGGTTTATGGATGAATGTCCATCTGCACCTACTTTTAACGCTGCCTGAGACCAATTCTGCTGCCTGTAAATGAACTCTCTCAATTTTTTCTTTCCTTTTTTTTTCTACCCGAATTTTTCCCAGGGGAAACTGGGCTCTTTATCCCCATCAGCTGACTAGATACTTCTTGCAGTAAGATTCTATCATGAATATAAAATTAAAATAACTAATAGATACAGAGGGATTACCATAGTCAGAAAGGATGTAAGTTTAATAAGGTTTCATTTCAGAGACGATTTTTCTTCTAGCGAGAAGAGAAAGAGAAACTTTATTCAGGCAGGTCTCTTCTAGCCTCTTGAACTTTCAACGGCTTAGCCTTTTGTGCACTAGAGGAAATAAGGGAAGGAAAGGAGATTTTACAATTAAATTGGAAGTAGTCTTTACAAAAGAAAAACTGGGACGCTAAGGACTGGTTTTGTAATGACACTTCCAGAGTGCACAGCCAACCTCAGGTGAGGTGGAGCCCTGAGGCCAGGAGAAAGGAGTCTTCTCCTTACCTGTGAATGCCAAGTGGTAGGGGTGGCTGGCATCACTAAGTACATGCTAAGCTTGAGCCTTCAGTGGCTGGACTGCACACAGACTAGAACGCCCTAAGGCTGTAATGTCTGACCTCCAGGCTTGGCGGTGGCTTCCTCAGGCACTTTGGCTGTCAGCGCAGCTGAAGCTGTCGCTGTGCCCACCAGGACCTTGAGGGTGTGAGAGAAGGCTGCCATCAGGTAACGTTGGATGTGTCATCCCAGCCATTCTCCTACATTTTAAGGTAAAAATGTGGTCACCCACTGAACAGGAAAATTATCTTGACATAAAAATGCACAGAATTTATCTTAAAAATAACAACCACCACAGCCATAGGACTCCTGTCCATTCCCATTTCCTTCCCTTCCCACAAAGAGTGACTTCTTATTTAAGGGAGGGTCCCAACTGCTTGCTTTAGTTAATAACGCAGGCCAGGGGGGAGGAATAAGTGTCTTATGGGATGTCTAAACAAAAGAACAGCCCAACGAGCTGTAAACTGACCCAGCTCTGTTTCCTTGCATCTTGTCAGCGACCATCATTTACAGGATGGATTTCTCATCACTGGCCAAGAGCTTGACGTCATCAGCCTTCTCTGGAATTTGGGAAGTGGGGCGGGTGAAGGCCTGCTCTGAGTCCTGAAGTTTATCCTTGACTCACCACCGCTCGCTGAGAATTCTTTTGGGAGGCGGTTCAGATTTTGCAATCTATCCACTACAAGCACCGGTGTTTTCCCTATAGAGAAATGGATTTTCTTCCTGGGAGTTCCCCGATGGCTGGAGAGCTTTGCCTCCTTCATGCAGCCAGCCTCTCACCCTCTTAGCTCGTTCTCACTTTCCTTCCTCGCCTTCCACTGGCTTCTACCTCACCTTCTTCGAGATCCCTCCTCCAGGTCTGCTCCTCCTCCATCCCCCAGCCCGAGGGCCTCAGAAGGAGAAAGTGCCTGGAAAGACCAGAGCTCACTGCGCTGGGGATCTGTGCCGGGAACCTGGATGGGAGAGGTTGGGGGAAAGGAGGATAGGACTTTGGAAGATGATAAGCGGCTGGTGCTGGGAAGGAAAAGGCGCGGTGAACGCACTCTACAGGTTACCTTCGGGGAGGTAAAGGCACTGGCAAACACCTGCCCTTGAACTAAAGGCGTATCAATTTGTGTGAGGTCAGTAATGCACAGCACCAAGCCACTTGGGTAGAAACCCTTCCGACTGGAACATCCCAGATCCCTGGCTTCCAGTTTTGTCCTGCTTCGGGGTGAGGCGGGGAGGGGGTTGATTTCTGGGTTCCCTGCCTGCAGTTTAGGGGAGAAGCGGTCAGAGTGTGCGCGTTGGGCGCACTGCGGGATGAAAAGGGTTTCGAAAAAAGAGATGTGTAGAGGTGGGAAACCAAGCTAGGAAAGGGGGTTCCCCGCGCCAGGCCTGGGGTGCGGGCACGGAAGCACTGCGAAGACCTGAGCGAGGTGGCCTGAATCCAGCGACCGGCAGGCGTGTGCATGTGAAAGAAATTGCACTTTTTCCACAGGTTCAGCCCCGGTGCCCCGTTTGCCGGTTCTGCATACTTTCTTTGCCGGAGTCCCTAACCCTGGGCGGGAACAGGAGGGAGGGTCCTCGATTCTCTCGGGAAAAGTCCTCCCAGCCCCGCGCTGGGCGGAGGGAGAGTCCGACATTTTCCTCGGCCTCTCTCCGGGCAGCCGGCGTGGCCACCTCGCAGGGCTGCTTTTAGCGACTCGGGACTCGGGCGGAGCAAAAGGAGACTTTCAGGCCGGGCCTTGACCCCCTTCCCCGGGCGAGAGTTCCAGCTCTTGGCCACCTCCTGCCCGCTCGTGAGTCCGAACACCCAGGACGGCGATCCCCGCAGGGAACCCCCGGGACGCTGCGCGCGACCTGGAGCTGACTCTGCGGGGACCTCGTTCCCAACCCCCGCGGCCCCGGCGCGCGAGGGGGCAGGGGCGGAGCGGAGGCGTCGAGCACGGGGCGGGCTCAGGGGCGGCCGTGAATCGCGGAGCCGCCCCGGGGGAGGGACCGGGAGCTGTCCCCCGGAGCTGAGGGCGAGCGGCGGACGCGGTTGGGCCCCGCGTGCGCCAGGAGGGAGCTCCAGCCGCCGTCGCGGCCGCCGCGTGCTCGGCCTGTCCCCGCCCAGGGGGCCGGAGCCTCCCAACTAACTCCGCCTGCCGCGCCCGCCGCTCCGCCGTCCGCAGGCTCCCGCTTCCGTCTCGGACTGTGCTCGCCGCCGCGCAGGTTGGTGCCGCCGCTGCCGCCGTCTCCTCTGCCGGCCGGCGGGCAGGGCAAGGGCGGGGGTGGGAGAGCTGAAGGGGGCTCGGGAAGTTGGCAGATGCTGGGCGGGGACGGGAATCCTGCTGTCTCAGCTCCCTCTGCTTCCCCGCGCCCGAGGCGGTCGTTGATTTCCTCCCTGGCTGCTGGGGTCGCGGGGGATCCGGCGGCGCGGCCGGGGAGGGTCTCGGGCACTGAGCCTTCCTCGCACTCCCCGAGCCCCTCTCTGACCACCCCTCAGCACCACCACAGCTGGGGCTAGTTGGTAAGGGGTCACCCTCCCGTCCTCCTCACCTTCGCACTTCTCCTGGCGCCCTCACCCTGTGGGTAAAATTGTTCATTCGGCCTTTCTGCCCCCAACTTGGACAACTCTCCGTGCCGGTGAGAAAGGCTCCCCGGTTCCCAGACCCACCCCCGAGACTAGTTTCGGGTCGCAGCGGGGGCGCCGCGAGGGTAGAGCTGGGCTGAAGCCGAGCAGCGACCCGAGGTGCCTGAGTATCGGCGAGTGCCGGGAAGCGCTGGCAATTCCCTCTCCTCTTCTCTCGAGTCCCGGCCCAGCTCGGCGGTCCTTCCTGCCGTGGAGTATAATACGCTGGGTGATCGCAGAGGCGGGATGGAAAGTAACCACCCCTCGGATACTTGGAAAATAGGGATTTAAGCCTGCTTTCAGTCACATTCTTATCTGTGTGGCCTTGGTCGCGACCCTTTGGACACACTATGTTCTGTTCTGTAAAACGCGGGTCTGCTTTGCCCACCCCTGAGGTCGTTGTGACGATCCAGTGGGATCACTTAGGTGTGTTACTTGATCTTGAGCCACCGGTCTCTGGTCTTATGAAGGTGCCTGATGGCAGGTCCTGTGTTCGTTCTCATCGTCAGAGTTCAGGTCCTTCAGCTGAGATGTAATTAGGTCTCTCTAGGTGATTTGGCCAATAGCTTTGTTAGGGTAAAAACTCGTGTTCCTGTATCTGATAATTAGTGTTCAGAATTGAAATCATCTCTTCCCCACCCAACGCAATCAATGTACAAAGCTAGGACCTTACATATTTCTGTGGTCATAGGATTTCAAATAGCAGAAGATCGTTATTGGCACAAGTCTTTGGAAATAAGAACCGTGCTTGCTTCAGATGTTTGCCAATCTTTAAAACCTTTTTTCCATCTTAAGTGCAAATTTAAATTTGCTTTTAATTTTAACAGTTCAGGAAGTAGACTTTTATTTTAGTAAAGTAAGTTCAGATATTTAGCTCAAATTACTTGTGCCCTATCATTTGTAAATTTTCAGTTTAAAATCACAGGCACAAAAAGCATTGTTAGCACCACTCTTATCGCTTTATGAAGAAAACAAGTAAATGGCCTAAGAAAGTCAGCTTTAGACTTGAAGTTAAAGAGCTATGGCCTGTCTTTCATGAATTCATGATTTAATAGGCATTTCATGAGTTCCTGTATTGTGCAGTGCATTGTGCTATGTGCTTTTAAAGAGAGATAATAGAATATGTTCCTTGCCCTAGAGGGACTTCCAATCTAACTTAGAGACTAATATTTTTATTTCATATTTTTATATAAACATCATGTATTCTAACAACTACATATGGCAAGTAAAATGATGCCAAGAATACATTACTGAAGGCCCTTTAAGATCATTGTTTGGTGAATATACTTAATAGATTGGGAAAAAATAAGTTTAGATAAGCCAGTGTTTTCTGAAATAAAATTTCAAGTGCTTCTACATCATCAAATGGGAGGCATACTTGGAAATAAAATGAATTCTGTATTTTTAGAATGAAAGCTCAGAAAAGCATCCATGTATGTATGATGTAGTAATCAAATGTTAAAAGCTATAGAAATTTCAATTCTAACTAGTCAATAAGTCAATTTATGGTGTCCATATACAATTTTTTCTCAACTCCTTGAGAAAGGAAATTATACTATAATGCCTAGAAAAAATACAGAGATGGAATAAGCTGAAACTTGAACACTTGAACACAATGGCCTGGCGGGCCCTGGATTGATTCTGGAAATTTGGCTTAAAAAGTTACAAGATTCTTAGTGAGACTTTTTTTTAAGAAAATCACTTTAAAAAGTTTGGCTTGGTGCAAAGAATGGGCAGGAATCCCACATGGAAAAGATTGACCAGACTAGGTTGTATTTGGTGTGACTTGGTGACATTTCTGATTCTTTTCCTGCTCCTAGGAAGAATTCATCCATCTGCAGGGTATGTGTAGAATTTCATAGGCTTAACATACCACCAGTACTTGGGTTTGAGAGCTTGGGTTCAACTCACATAGTGAGGCTAGGCAGGTTTCAGGGCAGCCTGAGGGATATGAAGTTAACTTTACACTTGGCCTTATTGCTCAGTACCTTTGTTTTCCTATTTGTGAAATAAGATGAAAGATTGTGTCACTGCCTTGGAACTGTGTGGTTTGGTGTAATAGTCATGAATATTGAGCCAGAAAGCTTCTTGTGTGTGTAAGAACTTTCTTTCCCCCTTTAACTCCTTTAGCCAGTAAAAGCTAATTGTGAAAATCACATACAAATAGCTGAAAAGAAGGGCTCTGCATAAAGTTGGTAGTGGTGTCCTGTGCTCTCAAGTCTCGTGAGAGAAGTTTCCATCATTTTATCTCCTACAATTTACTGATGTAGAGAATAAGACCTTCGTCTTATCCAGGGTTGAACAGCTAGTGGCAGGAGTAGAACTATAATTTCAATTGCCTGAAAATAGTTCTCTGGTTTCTCCTTACCCTGTGTGGTCTCTTATCATCCAGGACACATTAAAAATCTCACATTTATAAGTTGTGTATGGTTAAGAATTTTGGCTTTGGGTTCTGATGGGCATGGGTTTGAGTCCTGCCAGGCATTTACTAGTCGTGTAACCCTGGGTAAGTTACTTAACCTCCCGAGTTCTCAGTTTCCTCATCTGCAGAGTGGGAATAAAGGAAGTACTTAGCTCAAAGGACGGTTGTAAGGATTAAATGAACTAATTGATGTGAAGTGCTTAGCACATTGCCTGTTACTTAGTACATACCTGAAACTCAAGTAGTTATTTCAGTTTCCTGAGGGGAGGGGGATGACAATGCAAAGGTCCAAAGTTTTAAAATAAATAAGTGCATAAAAATATAAATACAGCACCACTCTCAATATTTTGAATTGGCCATTCCCAATGGCTTTGTTAATTTATTTAACAAGTGTTTATTGAGCTCCTACTATGTTGGGCCTTTTCCTAGGCAGTGGCATACAGCGGGATACAAGACGGTCACAGTCACTCTCTTATGGTCTAAAAGTCTGGGGAGGGATATAGATTTGTAAACAGAAAATTATGATCGTATGTGATTTGTGTGTGGAGTAATGCAGAGAACCACGGAAGGTAGGATGGGATGGTGTCATACTGTGCGTCACATCATCACTGGGGTTGGTGGTAGTCAGGGAAGACTTCCCATGAATACACTAAGACCTGAAGAATGAGTGATATTTAACAACTGAAGAAGTTGGAGGACTGAAGAGTGTTCCAGACCAAGGGGAACAGAGCATGATGCTTAGAATGGAACTCAGGTAGATAATGTAGAAGAATAAATAAGTGAGAGCTGGAGAGAGAGGTGTGGCAACTGGAGAACCCAGGCTCTGTCTAAAGGGAACAGTAGATACTCAGCTCCAGCCAAGCGTTGTCAGGTTGGGATGCAGGCCAAGTGTTGCCAGATGCCCTGATTTTTTTAAGAGGAGCTTACAATTCATATTTCATAAATGTGAAATGGCCCAAATGTTTTTAAAACTATGGTGTGGGCCAAAAACCAGACGCATTTTGTAGTTGGTATTCAACTCAGGGCCACTACTTTATGACCTGTATTTTAGGAAATGAAAGAAGTTTAGTGTGGCTAAAGGAATGCATCTTAGAAGAAGAGGCAAGGGAAGAGCCCACAGGTAGGGGCAGAGCCACATCATTCAGGGCCTTGTGGCACTTGCCAAGGAGCGTTGGCTTGATCCTAAGAGCAACGGATAACATCAAAGACTGAAACAAGAGTGGCATGCTTAGATTTGTGTTTACAAGGTATTGATACATTCTGGCTACTGTATGGAAAATGCCTGGGAAGAGGCTGTAGTGATAACCATTTAGGAAGCTATTGCAAAGGTCCTAGCAAGAAATAAATATGTCTAGAAACAGGGTATTCAAGCAGGATGGAGAGAGATGGGTAGATTTCAGACGTGTGTATGAACTTCCACTGTTGGGAGATAACTCTCCATTAGTCACTCATGTTTCTGCACGTCTTGTGAGCAGAGGCACTGACTGTTTTCATTCCAGACTGTCTTTTTAAGGACTTTTATATAGCAGATAGCTGTGGAAGATAGAGGTAGCCTTTCTCTATGGAGCAAAGGGCAGGTAGGTTTACTGTCCATTGTAAAAGATTTGGTACTCTAAGCTCAGGGGTCCACTTCTCTAATGCAAATCATTTAGTGTGTAGGTATGCTATGCTAATATTCCTGCTACTGCCTTTTCTGTGAGTAATGTAATCCTTTGTCTCTGACCTAGGAATCTCATTCCTTGTGCTGGCGTCCATGAAACTGTGGTGTGCTTATTTGTTAGCACTAGCCACCAGTTTAGCCACTAGCCACATTGTTTAGATTTGTTTCAGTTAATTAAAATAAAAAATGTTACTTCCTCAGTCACACTAGCCACATTTCAAATGCTTAATAGCCACATGTGGTGGGTGGCTACTATAGTGGGTAGAGCAGACACAGAACATTTCCATCATCGCAGAAAGTTCTGTTGGATGTTGTTGGTTTAAAGCTTCAGATTTTTTGTCTTCTTGGATGAGTAGAGGCAGAAGTTGTTGATTATGACAGCATACAAATGATGCTTGTTTTTGTGTTAGGTTCATCGGGGTTCTTTCATACAAAGGAAATATTTCAGTTTGAATAGTTAGTACAGTATTTAGTTCACACCTGCTGGGGAAAAAACAAGTAGAGAATTATCTGCAATGTCAACTTGGAGACTGGGCAGACTGGAGCCATGTGGCAACGTAAGTTCTCCAGATTTATGGCATTCTTCAAAATCATGTGTGACCGCGAGATAGGGATCTGTGCTAAGAGGAGCTTGAACTTCTGAGCACTGTCTTCAGCTTCATCTACTGGCCATGCTTAACATCAAAGGACAAGATTGGCACGTTTGCAGCGAGGTTCCGCAACACAGCCAGTCCAACAGCCAGTCCACGGCAGCCAGCTGTGCTGCCTGCACTCACGTAAAGGATGGAGGACAGGAACAAGACTTCCACATGGCTCTTGCTCAGGGAGTTTAAGAGCACGGCCTCAAGAAAAGAAGGAACTGGACTCAAAAGAAAAACCAAAAAACAAACTCCAAACCCAGCAAAACACAGTAGTACTGAAAAGCACAACCTGAAGTGGCACAGCAGAGATGGGGGAGGATGCCAGGAAACAATAAAAGCAGTAGATCCCTGCTTCCCTATCCGTTGCGGGAAGCTCATTTTGAGGAGGGCATGGACCACAAGTACTGGAAAGTGAAAGCACAGTGTTCTTTCTGTCATTCTGTATTTCTGTCAGCCCAGCCAACAGCTGCTGCAGCCACAAAGGACAGTGTTTTACCTGCATTGAGCGTGCAGTTGACTGCTAGTCCTGTCTTTACAACATAAGCAAAGCAAAGGACAGCGGTAGAAATGTTAAATAATAAACACAGGGGCCCTTACAGAAGAATCATACTACCACCTGCTATTTCCATGGGTAAAAATGCCTTTTCAAAAATTTCAGATATTACAAACTTCGTTTACCTATGCTGGAAGAAATTTGCTTCAGAATAGTACCTATTTGTAGTGTGGTAAAATTTTACTTATATGAAGACTAATTCATATTTTTAAAAATCTAAGTTTTAGAATATTTTAAGGATTGAACGTATTAAAGTGCTTACGTACATAACCCAGAACCTGCTAAGCCTGTTACCTTGTAGAACTGTTTTGAAGAAAGTTTTTATAAAGAGATACGTTAATTTTGAAGTAGAATGATGATTGTTTGCATGTAACTGGAGGCTTCTAGAGTGTTTAAAGAAAACTTATGTGGGTTATACATTTACCTCCTTTTTAAAAAAATTTTATTTATTTATCTTTGGTTGCCTTGGGTCTTTGTTGCTGCACGTGGGCTTTCTCTAGTCGTGGCGAGGGGGGCTATTCTTCGTTGCGGTGCGCGGGCTTCTCACTGCGGTGGCTTCTCTTGTTACGGAGCACGGGCTCTAGGCGCGTGGGCTTCAGTAGTTGTGGCACGCAGGCTCAGTAGTTTTGGTTCACGGGCGCTAGAGCGCAGGCTCAGTAGTTGTGGCACACGGGCTTAGTTGCTCTGTGGCATGTGGGATCTTCCCAGACCAGGGCTCGAACCTGTGTCCCCTGCATTGGCAGGCAGATTCTTAACCACTGCGCCACCAGGGAAGCCCACGTTTACCTCTTGTTTACGATACTAATTGCATCAACAAACCCTTATTTTCACAGATAATCCTTCTCAAGTTTCAGTAACTTTTGGGAGAGCCAAGGTCAGGTGCTATTAGGGTTTGTACCAACGTAGAGTCCCTTACATAAATGTCTCAGTCAGTGAGGTTTTACTCCATTTAGTGTTTTAATGCTATTATACTTTGCTAAATGTCTTATTTTTTAAATTGTGAATTAAAAATATTTCTGTAGGGATGGAAAAGCTTGGTTGTCCCCCCTACATTCTCCCCTCCTCGTCCCCCTAAACGTGGTAACATCAGTTGTTCAGTGTGCTTTCATTTTTCTCTTTCTGTTTGGTTTGCCATAGTTCCTAACTCGTGCTTCAGGCTTGCATTTCCTTGTGCCTCCCTTCTCTTCATGCAGAGAGCATGAAATTAGAAATAATCATTGTCTGTTGTACTTCTGAAGATTAGAATTTCACCAGTTTCATGCTGTCCGTTCTCAGACCGGGTGTGGTAAATCATCTTTGGAAAACTGGCTCCAGTAAAACTGGAGTATGCAGTTGAAGCAAATGCAGGAGACTTGCTGTTTATTGCATGAGTCACTTATGGGTTCAGATGGAAGGAAATGATACCAGATTGCTTTTCATGCACGTCATTATTACATCTTATTTTAAAATAGGCCTGAAATAAGGAAATAAAAATAAACTGATAAGCTCTTTCTTTTCCCCAGAGAATTTAGAATTATATGGGTTCTAGTGTTAGGTGATTAAAACAGTAACAATGAGGGTCACAAATTAGGCCTTGTCCTTTAACCTGTGATTTCCTGTGGTGCTGAGAACTTTTTAGGGTGTATATTTCTCATCTTGCACATGAGTGATTTTAATCAGGAGCAAAGTAGGTTCTTTCTATTATAAGCCATTTCCTCCATGGCCCTTGCCTCACTTAGCTATTACTGTATGCCTAATCGACCACAGTGAAATGTCTTTAAAACATTTTCTAGGGGAGTAAGGACTTTGGGGAGAATTTTTATAAAGGAAAATGCCAAGAAGGAAAGTTTGAATGGTTTCTGTGCATAGTTAAATGTTTCCAGAGAGACTGAAGAGTCAAGGAGTTTGCTAGTAGGATATGTAAATGTAACCTTTCACCTAGTTACTGTCATTACCTAAATCATAACTATGTAGTTTTAGCAAATTCTTTGAACTGGTTCTAGTTCTTTAATGAAACAGATTGTCCTGTTCCTGTTCTTTTCCAGTCTACAGTCACTGCCATTTCAAAGTTTGCATTGCCCTAGGCTTTCCCTCTCTCCTGTTTTTAACAGCAGCTTGTCATCCTATTACAGATGTTCACTAATATCTTTGTGTTTGGCTTTACTTCAGTATTTGTGGAAAGTTTTTATATCTGTGTATTTGATATTGACTTCTAGCTTTTTGGTTCCTAATAGGGTACCTTCTTTCACTTATTCAACAAATATTTATTCAGTGCCAAGCCATGTTCTAAGCACTATTCTTGACCCTAGAAATTTGAGAGTGAGCAAAACATTCATGGTCTGTGCTATCATGGAGTGAAGAGTCCAAGATAAAGACAATCATTAATCAGTTTTTTAAAAAGCACAGCAATTAACAATTACATAGTTACAAACAGAGATAAATGCTCTGAATAGAGCAATACTTTTGTGGGCTTGTATAACAGCAACCCAAGGAAGTGACACTTGCTTGATAGCGGAAGCATGAGTAGGAGAATGTGAGAGAGGGTGGGAGGAAGGGCGTTCCCCACAGCAGAGGGAAGTTTGTGCAGAGGCCCTGCAACAGAAGGGAACAGAGTGAGATCAAGTAACTGAGGAGAATTCAAGGGAGAATGGAATGAAATGAGGCTGGACACCTAGGCTGGGTCCAGTCAAGAATTTGTTCTTTATCCTAAGGACCGTGGAGAGTGTTTTAAGTAGGGGCTGGTGACCCCATGAGATTCGTGTGTGGGTAAGATCATCTGTAGGGGAATGAATTGGAGGGGCCCAGGTTGGCAGTGGGGAGATGTTAGGTGGCTTCTGCATTAATCCAAGTAGAATGACAGGATGTACTAAGCCTGTTGTGTATACTGGAAAGTGGCAGTGAAAATAGATTAAAAAGTGTTTTAAGGGATAACATCAATTATACTTGGGAATAAGATGGGATTATTTTTTATTCATTCAACAGATATTTAGTGAGTTTTAAACTTTATGCCAAACTCTGTGCCAAGCTCTGGGAATACAGCTATGACCAAGATATACAAGATCCCTGCACTCACAGAGTTTACATATTAATGGGAATGACAGCTAATAGGAAATAAAAAATAAATATAATTTCAGATAATAACAAGTCCTATAAAGAAAAACGAAGCTGTACAAGGGAATGGAGAATGACAGAGGAGAGTCCTCATATAGAGGTGGTCAAGAAAGATGTTTTTGAAGAGGTGGCATTTCAGCAAAGACCCAAATGAAGTGAGGGAGCTAACCATACAAAAAATCGTCTACCCCACAGAGGGAACAACAAGTACAAGGTCTTGAGGCTGGAACGGGGACCCCTCACCTTCCAAGAATACCAAGGAGGTCAATATGTGTAGAAATATGGGAGGAGGGAAGAAAGACAGATGTCGAGGATGCCTTGCCAATACTTGAAACTTAAAACATCTAAATAGGCTCATTATATTCTCTTCAGTCATAAGCCACACAATCCCAGGTTGCTTGGCCCCTAACCTGTTTTTAACACTGCTATTGGAACAGCTTCCTCTGCACACCTTGCTAAAAACCTGATGGTGATATTTGCATGTCCATCCTGTCAATCATGACCCTTCAGTCAGCTCCGTGGAAGGGCTCCTCTCCTACTTTAAGCCCACTTCCCATTAGAACCCTCTCTGGACTTCTCAATTAGGCAGTTGAAGGCCCTCCTCCAGTGTTTGTTTAGACCTTCCACATAATTTATTGTTTTTCTCCTTGGTGTTACATTTATTCACCGTGGCACCTCTTTCCTTCCTGTTAGTCTGTTTCCATCTCTTCCTTCAAGACCAGGTTCACAGGTGAAGTGTTACCTTTTCTACTGGTTTCTTCTGATTGATTCCACCTTACCTGGATCACTGAGCCCCTCAGCCTACTCAGTCTGTGTGATGTCATTTTTTTCTTCCTTCCTTGTGTCGCTTGAAAATGCACTGCTTAAACGTGCCACCATTGTTCCAGATTAAGATATTTATGATCATATTCTTTCTTCCTAGAAAAAAATTGGCACTACTGCCAGCTCTGCTATGTGTATATGTGACATTGGCCAGAGCATTCACCTGACGGAGGTTCAGTTTCCCTGTCCACTCCCCTATTTCTTCCCCAGTGTGGTTGTAAGGAGCAAATGAAGTAAAACATGGAAAATGTGTTTTAAATACATGCAAGACATTTTTTAATATTTTAGATGGGCGTATTTCATATCCTCATCTAAATTGCAGGTTTTTCACACCAGTTCCCACCAGCATGGAATTATGTGTGCTGCAGGAGTTCTGTGAGGTGTCTCGAGCTTCCAGCCACACTCTGCAAGCTGGGGACAACTCAATCCATGGCATGCGTATTAGTCTCCTAGGGCTGCTGTAACAAAATGCCACAAACTAGGTGGCTTAAACAACAGAAGTTTATTGTCTCATAGCTCTGGAGGCTCTGAGATCAACGTATTGGCAGGGCTGGTTCCTTCTGAGGACTGTGAGGGAGAATCTGTTTTCGTCCTCTCTCTTGGCTTCTGGTAGCTCCAGGCATTTCTTGGCTTGTAAATGGAACTCTCCCTGTGTCTTCACATTGCCTTTCTTCTGTGTCACTGTGTCCATGTTTCCTGTTTTTATAAGGACACAGTCATTGGATTGTAGGCCACCCTTGTGACCTAATCTTAACTTGATCCTCTCCATAGACCCTATTTCCAAATAAGGTCACATTCACAGGTACTAGAAATTAAGACTTTAACTAATCTTTTTACAGAACAGAATTCAACCCATATTAACATGATTCAATACACATACAAGAAAGGGAAATCACAAACTTGGTGAATTAGCTCTGTATTACTAGAATGACTCACAGAGATGAATTAAGTATGGAAGAGCTAGTTTCCTGTATGATGTAGGGCAAAATAAAGGAAATACTTGGTAAAAAATATGTGTGAAATCTGAACATTCATAAATACTTATTTCAGAGTTCTGCAAGTCCTGTTAATTTCAAATTGGTTTAAATTAGAGCATAGAGGGCCAGCCAAGAGAAGGAACAAAAGAACCCAGTAACTTTTCTTCCAAATTGTAATAGTACATTCAGTTATTGTACTGATGTGAATGGAAAAAATATGCAGTGCATGTGCTTATTCATACAATCTTTATGTGAACTTTTTTGTGTGAAAAATTTTATTGCTTCAATTGATTTTTTTTTTTGGCCCAGCATGCTTCTCTTTGACTTTCTGAAAGGCCACATGTGGTCCTATGACAAAGTGACCCTTCTCTGCTAAACACCCAGAAGGGTCTGTTGTTTTTCTCCTATTCAGTGCCCCAGCCTTGTTGATAAAACTCATTCCTCTCTTAGACTTAAAAATCTCATTGATATATTTTTTTCTCATCAGTTTTTTTTTGTTACTGTTGTTTTGTTTTGTTATTTTTTGATAGTGCAGGGGAGAGTTTGATGCATTGTTACCAGTTGATGTTGGAGAATACCTAAGTAGTAGAGTTTTATCAGATTTGACATTATGATGTTACATTTTATTTGGTGAACCTGTGTTAATCTTCATATGCTCTCTTACTGTCATTTAGGACAGCCTTTGCTTTAGGGACATTGAGGAAGGCACCTGAAGCTGGTGTGGTGGTATTTTCCTGTGTACCTGGCTGACCGATTTGAAAGTTTAACCATTTTTTGTTTCCTAACAGTCTGGCACATAGATCACATCTGAGAAGCTTACTGTAGGAAGTCATTCAGACTTAGTGAATAGAAATTGAATACTTGACCTTTACCTAAAAAGTGGCTATTTTTTGTCAACCAGAAGAGCACAGCTCCTATATTCCAAAAAACTACATGATAGAGAAGGTTTTTAATTGTTACACTTCCATTAATTTACTTCATTATTATTGCTGCATTGAGATTTTCCCTAAAGGAAAAATCAGCCATAAATTGTTATTTCTGCTTATAGTTTTTTTGTGAAAAAACAATTTAAAGTCAAAGACAATGAAATCCAGGTTTCAGTGTTATTATAGAAATAAATTTCTTCTTGGTGTCTTATCAAGTAGGTATTACCTGGAGAAAAAAATATTTTGATCTTACTCTTCCAAATCTAACAGGATACCTTCTTTCTGAAACTGTAAAAGAGTGAAAGAGTTATATGAAAAGGATAAAATAATGGACAGGAGATTAAATTTATTGCTACTTAATCATCATCATCTGCAAAGTTTGATTCTTCCTTGTTCTTAAGTAAAGTTTTTTGGCAAATATTTTCCCTCCAAAACATAAATAGAAGGTCAAAATAGTTACTGAAGTGACCAAGAAATGTGTTGAAGAGAGAGTGTTATCAGATAGAACATTTCATGGGCTGAGGAGCGAGGCAGTGAGGTGGTGGGGCTGGGTGGGGGGAGGGTTAGGGCAGGACATTTTAAAAAGTGTGTTTATTCCTGGAGTCTGGAAAGACCTTGTTTCTGACCATTTTAAATGTTCTTTTTGCTGTTTTTGGTTTTGCAATCTTCCATTGTTGTTCCAAGTTAAAATATTTATATGTATGTTCTTTCTCCCTGAAACATGAACTTCAGGCCACACCTGGGACCATCTGGTGTTTTGTGTAATCTCAGCATCTGGTGGAGGTGTTGGACCCTGGGGGTGCCTAGCTACTAGGTTCCAGGACAGTCATAACCTCACTGATACCATTTACCCTATTTGGTGAATTCCCTACACATTTTCCTGAGATACGAATATAAAAATATATATATACTTGAAAACTACAGGGACTTTTTTGAAGTGGTTAAGTGTATGGACTTGAGAGTCAGACAGCCTTGGGGTCAAACCCCAGGTCTGACATTTACCAGCTGTGTGACTTTGGAGAAGTGACTTACCCTCTGTATGCCTCAGTTTCTTCATCTCTGAAACCAAATAATAATAATAGTAAACTGGCCCTTATGGTATTTATTATGGGCCAGACACTGTTCTGGTATTAAGTAGTGGGGCAAGGATTTGAATCCACGGACTCTGCCTTAGGGGTCTGTGTCACCTGGGAATAAATGAGATGATCGTGTAGTGCACTTAGAATGGAGTCTGGCACATAGCAAGCACTCAAGGCTACTGCTTCTCGCCACCCCTATTACTGCTACACCTGCTGTGATGGCAACGACTGCTATTACTGCTATTAATTTTTTTTCATTGAAGTATAGTTGATTTACAGTGTTGTGTTAGTTTCAGGTGTATAACAAAGTGTTATATTCTTTTTCAGATTCTTTTCCATTATAGGTTATTACAAGATATTGAGTGCAGTTCCCCCTGCTATTCAGTTGGTCCTTGTTGTTTATTTTATATATAGTAGTATATATCTGTTAATTCCAAACTTCTAATCTGTCCCTCCCCTCGTTTCTGCTTTGGTAACCATAAGTTTGTTTTCTATGTCTGTGAGTCTATTTCTGTTTTATAAATACGTTTATTTGTATCATTTACTGCTATTAATATTGTCCACTCTGATTCATACCTAACCACATTTTAATAGTAGTTAATAATTTTCCCAAATACTCTCTCTGAAAAATGGCATTAGTAGTGTCTCTCTCATGTTTTTTTCCCAGCAATGCACTAACACTTGCATTGATTCTTAAAGGGGTTTCCATTTGTTTTTAAACCTAATATTTTAGCAGGTCCATGTAATAAAGTATTTTGTACAGTGCAACCACTTAAAGGTTGAGGCTATGCAGGTGGAAAAAAAGCTACAGGGCTTTGGTTAAACTTTTTGGGAGTTATAAATTGCTGGTGGCTATTGTAGATTTTCTCCAAAAAAGTTAGGCCCTGTAGCAATTTAAAACCTTTATTTTTCAGTACAGTGTATGCTTGATTCCAGGGTGTAACGTTTGAGGGTGGTTGGGAGCTATATCACCTAATAACTATTTTGCCCAATTCTAAAAATTATCATTCTATTATAATACTCATTTAGGATGCCTTTTAAAAATGAAAATAAATCCATTTGCCAGTTGGGAATGAAATTGAAAATCTTTGTCATTTTTGCTCCATTCTAAGCAGGAGAAACATAGAAGTTAAGAAGAAAACAGTTTTATTTTTTAAAGCATAGCCTTTCTGGGGTTTAGGCTCACCACTGTGTAATGTTAACCAAGTAGTTTTTCATCTATACAGCATACTTGCTGGTGACGATGTTTCTGGCTCCTTCCCACGAGCACTGTGTACTTATGCCTAGTGGCTTAGTCTAGAGTTTTCAACTAAGGAACACAAAGGGAGGAAAGATTGGGGGAGGGACCCTTTAGCATCCTGAGAAGAGGAAATTGATGTTTACACTGCTGTCAGCTAGAATTTTGAAGCCTTTCAAAAAGAAAGTTACACTGTATGCCCCAGATTTTATAGAGAGAAGCCTAACACCAATTGGAAAATAACATTCCGGAAAGTTTTATGACCTGAGTGGCTCAGGTCCCCCTCAGAGGCTGCAGTGCACTAGAAGGTCTGTGGCTGGGTTTAAAAGAAGAAACGTTGATGTGTTCTCATTCTGGTAAACTTTGGACAGCAATATCATAATAATTGCTTCCACTTATTGAGGTAGTTTTGTATGGAGGAGAAGAAAACCAGCTTCCTAGTGTTAGACATTATGGGCAAGTCTTGGCTCTGCCTCTTACTAGCTATGTGACCTTGGGCAAATGACTGACTGTCTCAGTGCCTTGGCTTTATCTTCTTTAAAACAAGGGATTTTCATGGAGTGTGGTGGTTCTAGTTATTCTTTGAGGTGATGTGTATAAAATGTTATATGCATAAAAAATGCATACAAAATGCCTGCTACATGGTTAACTGCTCAGTAAATATTAGGTATATTTATTATTATATGTTATGTACTTTACCTAGAGTACCTCTGATGCTTTCTATAACCCTGCAGTGTAAACCATTATCCCTGTTTCACAGAAGAGAAAACTGAGGCACAGGGGTGAAGCGCTTTGTTTTGAATGTGAAGGCTTGTGAAAATGGTCTTTCTCTTGCCATCCCCCTCATCCTGATGGCTGTGCTCTGCAGTTGCCCATCAACACCAAGTTTATAAGATAGAGCAGAAATAGATTGATTTCTTTTTTCTCAAAATTATGTGCCAGGATGCTTATGAAGTTCACGAGATACACAGTGTCCTCAAATTTGGAAATATGTAGTTCCTTTTCCAAGGAAAACATCCTCACTTACTTCCAGTTTGACTTAATTATGTTTGTCATAATGTTACATAAATACATTCCAATGCAGAATAAATGTCAGTTTATAGCACTTATGTCGTTATAAAAGAATGCAAATTTACAAATTAAGTGCCAACAAAACTATACAACCAATAAAAATTCAAGTAATTACATTAATTTATGTGACAGATATGTCGTTTTGCTGAAAGTAAACTCAATTTTGGGCTCATCCATGCTCTGGATGGATTTTGTTTAATCTGCATCTGCCTTTTGATTTCATGATATTAATGTATTATAAACGTTTGAATATCTGTAGTTTCATATGGTTCAACCTAAAATAAAGTCTTTTAAAATAAATATGTTACATAACTTGGTAGTAATCATTTTAAGGTATAGTTTGATAGTTCAGAGTAATAGAATTTCAGGAATACCAGTTTTAATGGGTGTTACTTGATAAAACATGAAAAGCTGTTTTATTCCCTTTGGTGTCAGTGTTTAAGTGTAGACTTCACCCTGGTCTTGGCCCTGAGCTTAGGGTGTAGAATCAGACTTCCTGGGTTCATCTTGCTGCAACAATATGTTTTACATAAAAATTTCTGTGAATTTTACATTTCTTTGTGATAAACTAAAACTGCTGGGTTAACAAATATGAAGCTATGAAGTTCTTGCTTTGTATTGTATTTGATTGCTATTTACAGTCAGCATGTAGGAGAGAGCCCAGTTTACCACATCCCACATCAGAAATCAGAAAACATTTCCTATAAAGTGCCAGTAGCGTAAATATTTTAGGCTTTGCAGGCCACATACAGTCTCTGTAGCAACTACTTAGCCCTGTTATTACAGCACGAAAGCAGCCATAGACAATACATAAAACTTTATTTATGGAAGTTGAAATTTAAACTTCATAACAATTTTCATGTGTCACAAAATATTATTCTTCTTTTAATTTTTTCCCAAAAATTAAAAAACGTGAAAACCATTCATTCTTAGCTTGAAGGCTGAATAAAAACAAGAGCAGGGCATTTGACTTGAGAACCTGTTTATGGAGGCCTGCCCTAGATGCCATTTGATAGAGTAGAGAGGGGATCTCTTTTTCCCTTTTGTTTGTGGAGGCGTTTTGGTGTGGTGATTAACACAGTAACTCTGAAGTGAGACTGGAATGTGACCTATTTTTGACTCAGTTTTCTCAACTGGAAAATAGGGGAAATTTTTTCTTTGTACCTCGAACATTTGCAGGAGATGAAATGAAAGACTGGATGTATAATGTGTAACACAGAGAAGTAGTCTGTAGCTTTTGCTCTTATTATTTCTATAATTACTGTTGAGGTTATATAGTTTTTCATGTGCTCATTGGCCATTTAAAATTTTTTTATTAGTTCTTTTGTGAATTCTACATTTATATCTATTATTTGTTCTTTATATATTGACACAATATTTGTATATTCAGGTTATCAACCCATTGCCAGATATTTTGCAGATTATTTTTTTTTCTGCTTTTTGCCTTCTGGTTTTGTAGTGGTGGGTTTTTCGGTTTTTTTTTTTTTTAAAAGATAAGATCTTTCATTTTTATGTATTTCAGTTATTGAAGGTAATTATTTCAGTTATTTCAGTTATTGAAGGTAAGTTCAATACATTTATTTTCATTTTTATTTTTATAAAAATATTCTCAATCAAAGGTTAGATATTGTTTACCTATATTTTTAGTCTAGTCATTTTATTTCACATTTTATAATTTCACATCTTTAATTCTGAAATTAAATTTTATGTAAGTCATAAGTTTCTTTTTTTTTTTTTTTTTTAAAGTTTTGCCCGAGACTGACTCCACATTATTCTCAGCCTGAATTAAGTCAGCCTTTTGATCTTTTTTTTTTTTTTTAAATCTATTTATTTAGTTATTTATTTTATGGTTGTGTTGGGTCTTCGTTTCTGTGTGAGGGCTTTCTCTAGTTGCGGCAAGTGGGGGCCACTCTTCATTGCGGCGCGCAGGCCTCTCACCATCGCGGCCTCTCTTGTTGCGGAGCACAGGCTCCAGATGTGCAGGCTCAGTAATTGTGGCTCACGGGCCTAGTTGCTCCGCGACATGTGGGATCTTCCCAGACCAGGGCTCGAACCCGTGTCCCCTGCATTGGCAGGCAGATTCTCAACCACTGCACCACCAGGGAAGCCCTGTAACTCATAAGGTTCTATATGTATATATTTTACATAGATTTTACAAGTTAGTTCAGCATCATTAATTGAATAATTATTTATTCCCCGCTGATTTAAATGCCACTTTTATGAGACTCTAAATAATTTAGTTGAATGGAATTTGGCCTGAAAAAAAAATTTAAAACAAGGCTGTCAATATGACACCATGCTCTGGTCTTTAGTATTGGTAATTTGGTATAATATGAAGCATTTTATTTTACTTTAAGTATTTTTATCTACTTTTAGTTGTAGTAAAAAAACACGTCACAAAGCTTACCATCTTAACCTTTTTTAAGTGTATAGTTCAGTAGTGATAATACAACAGATCTCCCAAACTTTTTATCTTGCAAAACTGAAATTCTTACCCAGTAGACAACAACTTCCCACTTCCTCCTCCCACTGCCCCTGGTAACTACCATTCTACTTTATGTTTCTATGAATTTGACTACTTTAGATACCTCATATAAATGGAATCAGACAGTATTTGTCTTTTGGTAACTGGCTTATTTTATTTAACATAATGTCACTTAGAACTTTTTGCAAACATTTTTTCCTTTTTAAAAATATCTTGCTAATTCTGGGTCAAATAGAAATGTTTTAAATCTAGTCTGTAATCTGATGGGATGGTAAATGTCCTTTATGTTTTGTAGCTTTGGATTTATCTTAAAGAGCATGCATACATTTTGTAGAAAAAAAGTGCTGCAAGAATTCTGTTGTTGGACTTTCAGGTTGTTCCTGCTAATCTCTTATGGTAGGACTCTTAAGCTGGTCAACAGTCCTATTCTGGCTCATTTATTGAACAGCTATTTACCAGGTCCCCTCTGTGTGAAACTCGGTTATCCCCTATCGTAGAAATTTGGTTTGCCCCAATATGTCCTTTTCATTGAATACTCAGTTGTCATAACTTACTGTTGTGGTTGACATTTAGTTATTCCAGCTTAAAAAAATTATGATCTGTTAGAGCAGGAATTTTCAGCAGGCTGAAAATTAATAAGAAACTGCAAAGCAATAATTAGCAGAAAACACTTTTTAAGATGAACAAAACACTTAAAAACACATGAAGAGTTTAAGCCTACCCTATTATGTGCCAAAATTGCCATTATATGAAAAAAAAAATCAGTGAACAAATTAAATAGCTTTGAAAAAATTACCATTTAAAAAAATTAAAATGTGATACAAATTCATTGCATGACATTAAGAAACTGAACATAAACTAAGAGGGAAAAAAATCAGAGTCAATTACTGTTAACATATGAGTATATGTCCTTACAAATTGGTGAGTTGATAATACAGAATAGAATCATACTCTGCTTACTGTTTTTTAATCTCTCATCTGTTTACTCACCATTTGTATTCTAATCTAATTTGTGGGCCCTTGTCTGTTGCCCCTTTTTCTTCCTTTTAACTGCTCTGGTAAAAATGACCTAATTTTCTTATTTTTTTCTTTTTCAGTCATTTCTTTAAGGCCTGTCTCTTTGACCCTCCATCCCACTTAGTTTTTCATACACCTGGTTGTGTGAGTCTGTGTGTGTGTGTGTGTAGGTCTTTGTAGTGGGAGGTATAATTGAAGTTTGATCCCCTCCCCACTTTTCTTAAAACAATTTAGACAACAGCCTATTTCTTCCCCATTGGTCTGTGACTTTTATCATATGTGAATATAGAGCCTTCCTGGAAAGTTTATAAGTTTATTCTTCTGCATTGATGTATCTGTCTATTCTTCAACTACTGCATTGATCTTATTTTTGTAGCTTGAACATAGGTTGTAATGACTGGTAAGTTGTACTTCCTATCCTTTTTCTTTTAGTTAACTTTCCTTACATTTAGTATTCCTGATCATTTATTCTTAACTAATGTTGTGTATCAGAATTATCTGGGAAGCTTTGGCAAAATATACGTAATCTTTGCAAATTACAGGTTAGTAAGTCTAAGGTGGGACACAGGCATGTGTATTCCGAGAAAACTCCGTGATGGAGTCTTATGTGTGTCCATGTTTAAGAACCACAGTTCAGCTACATTAGTATTGTTCTACTCTACCTTGATATTTTTAATGGAGCTGCATTAAACTTAGCAATAATTTTTGGGAGAAATAACATTTTTACAGTATCTAGTCTTCTCATACTGGGTAACAATATGTATTTCCCATTGGTGCATAACTGCATTTATAGTTCTCAGCAAAAATTTTGCTGTTTTTCTTTGTACCCCACACATTTCTTATGAGGGTTATATTTGTTCGTTTGCTTTATTTGTTTGTTTATTTATTTAAAAAATTTTGTGTATGGGCACTGTTTCCCTCTTCCTCCCTCATATTTTCTATTTTGTTTTTGTGGGTATGTAGAAAATTTTGGGGGGGAGCGTGCAGGGTTGTTTATATTGTAAAGTCTTTTTCTTTACGTGGAGCATCAACCTAATTGAAATGGATCTTTTTCAAAATCGACATGTAACAATAAAAATAGTAATATGAAAATGCAAAAAATGAAGCAACATGTTAATTGACTTATTAATCTAGAGAGAAAGGGAATTTTGTATAAATTGGAGACTGTTCAAGTTACTTTTTCAGAGACCTACCTTGACTACTCTATTTAAATTAGTAAACCTTCACCTCTAATTCTTGATCCCATTACCCTGCTCTCATTTTTCCCCATAGAACTTGTTATTGTCTAACATATTATGTAATTTACTTAAAAATTTTTCCCTTTATTGCTTGTTCCTACTAGAATCGAAGCTTCATTGGGCTGGGATTTTTAGAACAGTGCCTGGAACATAGCAAATGTTCTATAAATTTTAGTTGACTGAATAAAACGTTAGTTGGAGAAAAATCAAGTATTTAAGTGAGGGTTTCTGAAAATACTGACTTAAGTGTGTGAGTAAGGGTGAGAAATTTGATTCTACTAGAGAATTTAAAAATTAGCCCAAATTTGGCTTTTTCTTCCCAGAAGAAATCTGTGGGTAAAATGCACGTTAAGAAGATAGCTTTTCAGCTGAGAGGTAAGAGATTTATATTTGAATATGTGAGGAACAAGGGTGTTGCTGTTCATTCCCAGGGTCCTGTTTACCATGTGGAGGTCTCTTATTTTCTCTGAGAAATGGAGAAGATGTTGGTTTAACCTCTTATTTTATTTCGCCTACAAAATAGAGGTCATTGAAGTTATCTTTCTCCATTTTTAGAGATGAAAATAAAAGAGAAAGAGAAAAGCTGTTTTACTAGATTAGAGATTAATATGGGATGGTTCTGTTTATTTCTTCTGTGGTGCTGTAAATGCAAGGTCATCTGCCAAATTTTTATCTGACCTTGAAAGACCTGCAGTCATTTATTCTGCAGGCAGAACTGTGTTAATTGTGACTTAACATTTGAACGGCATCATGCCATCTTGGGGTAAGCAGACTGGGTATCTGCTTAAATATATATACATATACATAATATATATTTAACACAAATATAAAAATATATATTTTTAAACATATATTATGTATATACCCCACTGTAATTTAGAAGGGCAATACAAATCAAGGAGTTTATTATAACACAATAATATTTCATTATGTAAATGTTTAGTTACAATTACACAAGAAGATGTGATGAAGTATCCAGGAGTACCTCGTGGACCCCCCACTAGATAGAACAAGTTCAGAGGAGAAAACCTGCATCACAGAAAATTAAAACGAAGACTTGGGAGGATTGCCTTTCAGCTACTCAGCTTCCCACATGGGTTTTGTTGTTGTTTTTTAAGATTTGATTTGTCTTCCCCTTTAATACTTGCATATTGCTCTTCTGACGTCTCCTTGATTTTACCCTCTACTTGTGTTTATATGTTTATATTTGTTGTCTCCCTTTTCAGGCGGTAACGTTGTCAAAGGCAGACAGTTTGTCTTCTACTTTATAATTCCCTAGAGATTCTGTACAGTGTTGTAAACAAGAAACAATTAATGTTTGCGTCACAAGTAAACAAGAGGGAAAATTAAGGTTTCAGGAAGGAGATTGTTATATTACCAAAAATCATATTAAGGAATCAGAGTAATCAAAACAGGCATTTGGTCTCCCGGGCATTTAGAGTGAAATGAAAACTGGACCCCATATGAATGGATACAGTGAGTTATGGGACTGCTCAAGTAGATTGTTGTTATTGTTTCCTTCAAAAGCCTGGTCTGTGGCATTTTGTTCCAGAGGAAATTCTAGACCTGTGGTGATTTAATCTTGCCAAATTAGAAACCTCTGAAATGAGTCATTCTCATTTTTCTTCATTTTGTTTTTACATGGAAAATTGCATAGACAAACAACCCAATGAATGAAGCTTAGCTTTCCTATGGGTTGGCGATGACAATCTCCTCAGTTTGGCCTTGTCATGGTTCCCATGGTAATATTTTATATGTTGATGCTGTACAGGTCAGGTTTGTGTGTTTGGAGGGAATATTTTGTGTGAACGTGAATGGAGCAGTCCCTAGAACTCAGATGTATTGACAGCATGGATCTAAGTTCAGAATAGAAGAGAATGACCTGTTGTGGAAACCCCCTGAACCTGCCATCAGAAGACCCTGGGCTCCTCTCTGGGCCTCCAGCTTGACTTCCATTGAGTGAAGGAATTGAATGAAGTAATCTGTAAAGCAAAGATTCCCAACTCTATTGGATCCAGTGCCTCTTCTTTATAGCATATGTTTTGTAGTACCCTCTTTACTACCGTGAAATGAAATTCATATATAATATAACCTGCCTACATGCATAATTTAAAAAAATGTATATATACAATCTCTAACTGTAACATAAAAGAGCAATACAAATCAAGTAGTTTACAATAAAATATGTGTTCTAATATGTAAATGTTTAGTTATGATTACATGGGAAGACATAATGAATTATTCAGAAGCTTGTGCCTATATGTAGAATAACAGTGTATGTGAAGGCTACAAATGCAGATTGATTTTTGTTGCACTGGCCACTCAGATACTACAAATGGTGGTGTTGTTGGTTATGCTGTTTTTCCAGAATGATGAGCACCTCTTGGAGAAGTTCCAAATCAAACAAAATAACCATCTTCTCTTGATTTACACAGTTTCATTTCTAAACATAGAAGTTTTAAAACCGTGCAAAAAATTCTCTGTGTTTGTATGCAAAATGGAATTAGATTCTAGGCTTACGTAATCATAAACAAGTTTATCACCTGTGTGATTCATGGGATGTTTGAAAGTTGAGTAGAATGTGGTACAGTGCTTCATTAAGAAGTAATGCACCTTGCATGATGTATCTCTGGACCCCTGACTGTTCATGCCAGCAGCTCTCTCCCCACACCAACCCCGATAACCAGATTTCCAAATTGCTCTCTACGGGGCAGTGCTGCCTTCACGGAAAAACCGTTGCTCTAGGGCAGGAATTCTCAACATCAGCACTTTAAACATTTTGAATCAGGGAATTCTTTGTTGTGGGGTCTGCCCTTTGCAGTGGAGGACGTTTAGCAGCATCTGTGGCTTCTACTCATTTGGTGCTGGTGCACTCATCTAGTTGTGATAGCCAAAAATGACTCCAGACATTACTACATGTCTCCTGGGGGGGGGGGTAAACTTGCCCAGATTGAGAAACACTACTCTGAGGTCTTTACCAGCTCCAAAAATGTGAACTTAGGATACTATAATATTCATTAATATGCATAAAAACATTGCATACCACATAATAGGTATTATTAATTTTTCTGCCAGGCTCTGCTAGTAATGGATGCTTTTGCTAATTCTTCATTCTTGTTTTTCTGGCCATTTAACATTGGAATTATTTTACTGCCTGGCTTTGGAGGGGTGGGAGGTATGTACAGCATAGGATGGTAAATTTTGTAGTATGAGCGCATAGAGAATGAAAATTTCAAGAAAAACTGCCCCGGGAAGGCCCTTTTATAAGTAGGAGTTCACCAAATTCCTTTTTGACAAGTTTGACATTAATGTTAAAGGTTACAAAATCAGAATTCTAGGTGTGCAAGAAGTATTAGAAATTCAATGGGTCCCTTCTCATTTTACAGATGAGAAAAGCAGTAAATGCTAAAGTGCAGTCACAGCTTAACTGTGAACCAGGACTTTAATCCATGTCTTGGGCACCCCGCCTGTACATTACAATGCCTCTCAACCAGGCTGTATTTGTAAAAAGTTTTAGCTTTCTGCAAGCACCGACTCTTGATAGGAAATAAAAGACAAAATAACGGTTTTCTTTAAAATCTTGGTCTCCATTATGTATGCCAGGAAAAATAAATGAGATGGGTAGCTATCATATAGTGGGTCTTGCATTCATAGATTGAACCCAGAAATGTTTTTAATACTAATGTAATAACAATACTTTTGTGGTGCTTTGGTGGACTAGGCATTGTTCTATACGAACTGTACCTTTTAATGCTTACAACAACTGTATTAAATAGACGCCGTTACTATCATCCACCTTATGTGGACGAGGTACCAAGAGTAAGAAACTTGCTCAAGGTCATAGAGTTCATAAGTGGCTGAGCTGGGCTCTGAAGCCATGCAGTCTGTTGCCCATGTCCATGCTCTTGTCTCCTCCCTAGTCTGCTCTAGTCTACTTGCTTTAAGCCTTAAGCATTGAACTGATGAAGGACAGATTGCTGTTATAGCTTGCTTGTGAAATTGACATTCTTAAGAGCTAAACATTTGGAGAATTTCAAACCTGAACACTTTCAGAGCACATTATATTTTCTTCAAAGATTAAATCATTCTTCACTCTTCTCCAACATTTATACCAAAGGTGAACTTGCTCCTTATGGATATAAGAGCTTCTTTCATCTTGTCCATATCTGAAGCACAGTAAAGCAGAACCTCTGGCATGAAGGTCGTAGCAAGGAACCAGGATCTGAAATGAAAGGATTATATAAAGTCATTTTCCTTGTTTGTTTTACCTTTCATTTTTCCCCCTGAGGAAGGAGAGAAGTTTTTGAAATCCTTTATTGCACAATGAGTTTGAAGTAGACACAAATAATATATATGATTGACAGCTATAAAGAAGAAAGAAAAAAAATCCAGCCCTTATTTTAGCAAGACACTTGAAGGAAAAACATCTATATTTATTGAGAAGTGGATGCAAACTTTTCACACATAATATTTAAAAATGAAAATAGCATCACAGGGTTTAGAAATATTTCCAAAGTCAATATTAGGTTTTTAAGTTTCAGGTAGGAGAAAAGGCAGAATCAATTAAGTTCTGGATTCCCAGCGCTTGCTCTCTGTCTCTAATTTTATATTTTACTGGTGATATTGGCACAGGCAACACGTTGGCTTCTTTTTTCCACTTAACTCTTATTTTTAAGAAATTGTGCTCTCGTGAAAAATATTTCTTTTTTAAGTTTTCTTTCTTTCTGTTATTCTCATCATATTGTTTGGTTGTATCTGAAACTCTAATGGGTCTCCATTTCCAAGTTTTTATTTCCTAGTTGGCAGTACCGCTTTTACACCTTCTCGCAGATGGAGACTTGGCAGGAAAGTTGTACATCAGGGTGTGTTTGCGTGGGGGGGTGTGAGGGCAGGAAAGGATGATGCTCAAATAAAAAGCAAGAAAGTTTTTCATTCAGTATAATCTTAGCCGATGACATTTATTACTCAGTTCATCCATTTGCCTTATGAAATGAATATTTAAATCTGTTGTCGTTATCAGGATTGGTTACACATTTTGTAGGGCCCGGTTTGAATTGAAAACGTGGGTAGGCCTGCCAGATTTAGAAAATGAAAATAGAGGACACCTGGTTAAATTTGGCTTTATTTCAGCTCTATTGAGGTATAATTGACAAATAAAAATTGTATGTTTAAGGTCTATAACTTGATGTTTTCCTGTATGTATACATTGTGAAATCATTACCACAGTCAAGTTAATTAACATATCCGTCACCACATTTGGTTACCATTTTTCATGTGTGGTGAGAACACTTACCTACCCTTTTAGCAAATTTCAAGTATATAATACTGTCTGCAAACCAGAATTACCTGGAGGATTGAAAAAAAAAAAAATCCTGTGCCTGTATGTATTGATAATTGGTTTGGGGTGTGGCAGGGTATTTTATAAAACTTCCCCTAGTAATTTTAATGCACAACATCAGTTGAGAAGCTAAAGTGTGTTCTCTGGCTCAGTAGCATTAGCACCACTTAGGAACTTGTAGGAAATGCCGATTCTTGGGCCCCCTCCCAGTCCTGTTGAATTGGAAAGTTGGAGGTATCCCCCCAGCAATCTGTGTTTGTTTTAACAAGCCCTAACGTACTTTAAAGTTTGGAACCTTTGTGACAAACAACTGGAAACTGTTAAAAGCTTCTGAAAAATTGTGTTTTAAAAGATAATTCTGCTAGATGTGTGGGGAACTTAAGGAACAAACCAGAGGACAGGGCAACCTGTTAGAAGCTGCTATCTTTATAGGATCGTGGGTGTGGGAAGATGGGGCTAAGAACTAGAGCAGTGAATAGAGGAATGAAGGGAGATATTTCAGAGACAGAATTGGTGGAATTTTGTTATTGAATGATTGCATTGAGGTTGAAGGAGAGAACTTGGTCAAAGAAAGTATAAGTTTCTTTCTGAGTGGATTAAGCCATGTTATTAAATAAGGCAGGAATATCTTTAGAAAGTGTAAGCTTGGGGAAGTGATAAAAGTATTGAACATGAGGTGCCCTAAAGCATTCAGGAGATGTCTTGCCTAGTTGAAAATTTGGTTCTAGAACTTTGAAAGCAAATGGAGATGGGGGTATGGCATTGGGAATTCTTACTATGGTATTTACATTTTAAAACCATTCATTCTAATGGTTATATATGCACTAAATAATTTATTTTTAAACATGTCCACTTCATTTCAGATTGAGCCAAAGATGATGAATTTTAAAGTCTATAATCTCTTATATTTGGATCATTCATATGAAGTTATTTGTAGTAATTAATAGAATCTGTAGAATACGTTAGCAAAATTATAATAAAAGTTACTTTTTATAAACTTACTTTACATTCTTGTGTCAGGTGTACACCAAACACATTCATTTTCAGAGAAAGAATTGAAATGGAAAAAACGAGAATAAATCTCTCATTGCAGCTGTTAAAGGAGGGAGTTTTGTGTCATGATTAAGCCTGTCGGTCCTGGAGCCAGCTGAGTTCCATTCACTTAGAGGAGGTCTGACTTGGGACACGTTACTTAAACTCCATGTGCTTTGGTTTCCTCATCTACAAAATGGCTAACTTGACATTACCCATGTTGTAGGGTTTTTTGTAAGCATTGAATGAGTAAATACTTGTCAAAGTACTTTGAAAAGTGGTTAGCATTTAGTTAGTAATCTGTAAATGTAAGCTCTTATTAATATTGGAAACAATTTTTCTCAGTCTCTACTTAGTCTTATTTTCTAAATTGTTGCTATTGATAGTTTCTGAGTCTTTCTTATGTTATTTTTGTCAGCTTTATGAACTTCTGAATATTGAAGGGAAAGATTACAAACCAGTAGATTTCTAGGAATTAAATTCTGAATCATTCATGGAGAAATTGTAGATATGTACCAAAAACATATGGAAATTTCTAAACATATAGAAATTAAAATGTACGTTTTAATTTAGACACGTTCTAGATCTTTGGCTCAAAGTTGAGGGTTAGGAGGAACTGGGCTCCAAATTCTGTACAATTTTAAATCGTGTTTCATTAATCCTCATTCTGAGAATAGTCAGTAGCAAGTCAATAATTTACTCTGAACAGGAATAAGTAAATTACTACTCTTTTGATGCATAGTGTAAAGGTCAAGAATATATCGTAACAGTTTCTGCATCAAAAGTTATATAAAGGAAAGCTACCAAGCAACGTGTGATTATAATTAGTAATAACAATGGTAATTCCCACAGGATACATTTGACCCTTACAGTACAATGAGAAGGAGGCAGTGCCTCTGGGAGCATCTGAGATTTGTAAATTAAGGCTGTTCCTCACCACTCTTGAATTATAATGATCTGAATTTCATTTAAAATCTTCCCTCGGTTTAGAAATCATTATGCTGGTGTAAAGGCCAAGGAGAAATGCTTCATCTTTAACATTTTACTTATCCTCCTCAAAGTAGTGGTACAATCCACATTTTTCAACCTATTTCAATAGGGGTTGGCAACTGGCAGCAGAGGGATAGATGTAATTCAGGATACTACGTCTAGGCCCTGTCAGATCCACAGAACTCTTGTAACTTGGGCATATGTCCAGGCAGGTTCTAAATATATCTAACACTCTCCTGTGCTACTTGGAGTTCTTGTGTTCTGGGAATGGTCCACAGTTGGGACAAACTTCCTAGGCTCAGAAAAAGATATTGAAAATATGCCACTTTATGGTACAAGTGTCTAACATCGGCCCTGACAAAGACCCCAATCAGCTCTTCTCCTGGAAGGAAACTATTGTGCAACTCTCATCAAGGAAATCCATATTTCATGATATGGATGGGGGCCAGTAGCAATTTTAGAGGTGTGGATCCCTTAGTGAATGAATGGAAATGTTGGGCTTTACATAGATAAATACTAATATTGGATATTCTCAGAAATACTGGGTATTTCCAGTATCTATTTGTAGCTCCCCATCTAAGAAATTAGAATTCTCTAAGTCATGATTTAGCATGTATAGTAAGTGCATAAATCAGGATTTATTAAATGATACATATATATAGACATTTCAAGGTTGCTACTATCATCATTGGCAGTAGGCAAAATAGATACATTAGCTTTTGGTTTAAGAACTAAAATTATATCACATCTGTGAAAAATCTTTTGCTCTTTCTCACTATAAAAATACTTGAGGGTTTGCTGTGCACCTGAAACTATCACAACATTGTTAATCAGCTATACTCCACTATAAAATAAAAAATTAAAAAAAAATACTTGAGGGAAGTCCTATTTCAGTTAATTTGTACTTCCACAGCTCTGATTGACTTCAAACAAATCACTGGACCCTAGTAACAGAAATCATATGTTTGATGTCTTAGATGAGAAATGAACAGATAGGAAGTAATTTTCTTTTATAATTTAATCACATAATTCAGCCTACTTTAAATTGTTAACAAAATGTGGCAATTTATGTATTAAAGATAAAAATTTATAATAAGAAACCGCCCACATACTTTACTTAAAGGGTAATTACCCTTCATATACTCCATAACTCACTAGCTTTGATGAAGGTGGCAGTGAGTTATTATGGTCTTTACTTTGTCAGAAAAACTTTAATAACTTCATCATGCCACTGGTGTCATAAAGTTATGGATTGCATGCAAGGCATAATAACTTTTTCTTTTTGATAGGAACTACATTTCTCTTTTCAAGTGGTCAGTAATTCACAGTTAGGGATTCAAAAATGGTGGCTTTGCATCTCTAGATGATTTCTCTACTCACAACAGCAATGAAATGCCTTATTGATATTTACATACTTTAAAAAAACTACTCATATATTAGTGTGAGTGGAATCCTTCATATGAATTTTTAAAAATAAGGTAGAATTCTTTTGTAACACGACTGAGTAACAGATGATAATATCTGTATTATGGGCTGTGTTACGTCTGGTTTTTATGATGGTATGAAATCAGATATTGTGTTGAGAGAGGCTCATAATTTTATCTGAAACATACAGCTTTGTTTTATTTCATTTGGCTGGAATTCTTCCAATTAAGTAACTATTAGTTTAACAGAAAAACTGAGAGCATTGTGGTGGCATTATTAAAACAAGTATGTGTTATCAGGATATGTGAGATAAGAATGTGTTAATAGTTGGAGGGGAACATATCAGCCACAAGAACATAATGGTTTGGTGGTTAAGTGCCCTGATGGTTGACACTCAAGGGCAGAGGCTAGAAGGTGTGGGGAAACAGGAAGAATATTTATAGATGACATTACTGAAGGGCGATGCGCTTTGCTAGAGGGAAGTTGGCTAACACTGGAATTATTGGGAGATTCACCTTCAAGTCATAGGTATGAAAAGTATTTTTATTTTTAACTTGGGCCTTTGAAGCGTACAATGAAAGGAAATAAAATAGCTGTTTTGCTGCTAAAAATTCAGTCTAGAGACTGAATTTGATGATACTGATTTTTAAAAACTCAAGAAACACGTTTATTGAAAGTTGGTATTTTTAAAAGCAAAACTTATCTAGGAGTTCCACTTCTGGGTATTTCTCAAACAATTTGGAAGCAAGTACTTGAATGGGTATTTATACACCAATTTTCATAACAGCGATATTCATAAAAGCCAAAAGGTGTAAATAACCCAAATGTCCATCGACGGTTGAATGGATAAACAAAGTATGGTATATACAGACAGTGAAATATTACTCAGTATTAAAAAGGAATGAAATTCTGACACATGCTACAACATGGATGAATCTTGAAGACATTGTGCTAAGCGAAATAAGCCAGACACAAAAGGACAAATATTGCATGATGCCGCTTACACGAGGTACCTGGAGTGGTCAACTTCATAAAGATAGAAAATAAAATGGTGGTTGCCAAGGGTGGGTGGGTGGGGGTGGAGGATGGGGAAAGTTGTTTAATGGGTACAGAGTTTTAGTTTTAGAAGATGAAAAAGTTCTGAAGATGGGTGGTGGTGATGGTTGCATGACAGTGTGAATGTATTTAATGCAACTGAACTGTACACCTAAAAATGGTTAAAAAGGTACATTTATGTTATGTATATTTTACTGCACTAAAGAAAACAAAACTTACTAAAATGGTAATATAAAGTAATAAAATGCTTCCAGTTAGAGAACAAACTAATGAGACAAATAAAAGGGTTAGCTAACTATTCATATTCATAAATAGTCAGTAGTCATCATTAGACTAAATTTGGGAAAAACACATTTTCCTTATCTTGTATATGATCCGGGGAGTGATTTGCCCATATTTACAAATATTGTCTTTCAGTACTTGACATAATTCTTGGAGCATGGAAGATGCTCAATAAATATTTGTTGATTGATATTTGTTTATTTAGGAAATTATAGCATCACGTGCAAAATAATCAGCTTAACTGTAACTCGTTAAGCTTACTTATAAGCTCAGTGAACAGGTAGCAAATATAACCTTTAAAATACAGGCAATCAAAAATGTAGTATAGATATACTAGATTATGGCAACTAATGTATCTTAGTTATTATAAAATATGCCACGAATTTTTGTTGTTGATGTAAAAACAATATTGATGTTATCTCAAGAAATGAGCAGTTATTTGCCTGAAAGACTGCCTCTAGGATAGCTAGTGCTATTATCCCCATTTTATAGCTGTACAAAGATCATGGTGGATCTCACGGCCATCTTCGTGCTTATTTTACTAAGACAGTAGCTTCTTTTTATAAAAATATTTTATTTTTATTTATTTTTAAATTATTAGCATCTTCAATTATTTATTTATTTATTTGGACTGTGTTGGGTCTTTGTTTCTGTGCGAGGGCTTCCTCTAGCTGCGGCAAGCGGGGGCCACTCTTCATCGCCGTGCGCGGGCCTCTCACTATCGTGGCCTCTCTTGTTGCGGAGCACAGGCTCCAGACCCGCAGGCTCAGTAGTTGTGGCTCACGGGCCCAGTTGCTCCACGGTATGTGGGATCTTCCCAGACCAGGGCTCGAACCTGTGTCTCCTGCATTAGCAGACAGATTCTCAACCACTGTGCCACCAGGGAAGCCCCCTATTTATTTATTTATTTTTTAATCTTTTTGGCTGCACCCTGCGGCATGTGGGATCTTAGTGCCTTGACCAGGGATCATGCCCCCTGCGTTGGAAGCATGGAGTCTTAACCACTGGACCGCCAGGGGAGTCCCAGACAGTAGCTTCTTCATCTAACCCTCTGGTTCTTATGAGGATGATTTGACTCTTATCCTGGGATCAAAGTGGTGGTGTGGAAAACCTATCTAAACAGCGTGGTATTAGGTTACCTAACGCTGCTTCATAAGGCTGCTTTTGCCAGGCAGAGAAGTGATGCCACTCTCTTCATTTTGTGGACAAAGAGTCTATTTTAAGCCTCTTATAGGAACATTATTTTCATTATTCTGAACAGTGTTATTCTAGTTGTCAGAAACTGAGTATCACCTGTAAAAGAGGTTATACAGTTTCATTTTTGTGAGTAACTATGTTTTCCCCCCCATTGTTTCTTGAATTATATTTGTTCATTATGGAGTATTGGCTAATGCAAAAAAAATTACCCATTATTGGGAGTTCCCTGGTGGTCCAGTGGTTAGGATTCTGGGCTTTCATTGCTGTGGCCCGGGTTCAATCCCTGGTCGGGGAACTGAGGTTCCACAAGCCATGTGGCACAGCAAAAAAAAAAAATTACCCATTATTTTACCACGCAGAGATAGGCACTGATACCGTTTGTTTGCATGTCAGCAGTTTTACTGTTCTGTCCATGCATATGTGCACACACATTAACAAACAGAGACACAAAACGGGGAGACGTAAAATTAGGATTGTAATGATTATTCTATTTTATAACCTGCATATTTTTTCACTGAGCATTAAATAGTGACATTTTCTCATATCCCTAAATATTCTTTCACAGCTGCCTTCTAAGTAGCTGTATTTCCTTTGATTTTATGCCTGCACCAATCCTCTATTAATAGGATTTTAGAATATTCTTTTTTTGCTATTATAAGTGACACTATGATGAAAATACTTTTAGATTAATCTTTTCCCTGTCTCTATTTATTTTTTAAGAATAAATCCCTAGGATAAAAATTAAGTAAAAAGATATGAACATTTTTCAAAGGCGTTTGATATATGTGTGTCAAATTGTCCTGCACAGAAAGACTGTGCAGGTTTATACTTTTCTAATGGTCTGTATCAGAACACCCATTGCCCATCCCAGAATTAGGGTTTTTTTTTAACACCAATTTGAGAAGTGAAGAATTGTAATCATTTATTTTAATTTGCATTGGTGGTGAACATTTGTGTATGATTTTTTTAGCATATGTATTTCTTCATGTCATGGTTAATCTGATGTGTTCCTTTTTTCTATTTGTGAGATGTGTTTATGTGTTAAAGACATTAACCTGGCTGTATGTAGTTTCTTTTGCAACTACTTTTTCCCCAGTGGATTTTTCTGTTTTCAACATTTTGCCAAGTATTACCAAGGGAAAAAACAAAAACAAAAACAAACACAACAGAAACCTTTCAGATAGATTACTTAACTCTATTTGGGGTTTGTTTCTGAATACAAGATAGATAAGGTAAATTACCTTCCTTCAACCTCAGGTGAGAAAAACTTACCTTGTCAATTAGTTGTAAAGCATTCAGTTTTATGATATGTAATCAGATAACTTGGATAACTTGTCTCTAGGGTTTTATCTAGGATATGCTAGGCGTTTCTCGTTTCTCGAAGGAAAGTGTAGCTGTAGTGAACATTTCCATTTGGGTGTGCTCCATTAAACCAAGTATTGCTGAAACGCAACAGCAGTTGACATTTTTACTGAGCAATATGCAAACATTGAGAGAAGTTTTCCCCATCCTAATAAGGAAGATAATAATAAATTGATTATTGAGTATTTCTTACAGCAAAGTATTTGAGCAACTCTCTGGCCCTTTTTTCCATGAATGAAGATTACAACCATTTGTTGTTTTGGAGTTACAATTTATATTTACACATAGTATTATGGAATTTAGGAAATTCACTTCAGATATATCAAAGTAAACATTGATGTGTGTATATATGTGGGTTTGTGTATATGTTAAAACATATGGGAGGTGGCACAAGTAATGCCAAAATCATTGAGAAAAACATTAAAGATAAATGAAATCTTTATTGTCATAAATTGCTCTCCAATTCAATAGTGATAAAAGGCATGTGAAGAGACTATAAAGTTACTTTCAAGCATTTACCAAGTTCTAGAAAATGAATGTATTGTATAAAAAACACCTGACAAATGCACAAGCCTTTTTATCTGTTTACCAAACAATTGATTATTAAGATCTCTTGGCTTGCATAAGCTTTCAAAAACAATATGATATATGGTCACCCATTTGCCATTGACTGGCATTATGAAGAGTTGGAAGGGGGCAGTATACTAACATAATTTTATGGCAAATTTAGTAATTTGAAATCTCTTCTAAATACACTCGAGGTGCTCCCTATCTAAAGGAGCTCTACAAACCATAATTTTGTCAAGTGAAGAATTTGTAGCACGTAATTACCATTGGTTTATTCTTCTTGCAAATCAGAATACAGTTTCACAGTTTTTGAGGCTTATGGTAATCTCATACTGGCTGATAATTTGATTGTGAGCAGGAAATGTACTTTCTTTAGCCATCTTCGGAAAAAAAAAGGTAACACAAAAGTCTCCAGTAGCAGATAAGAGTTGTGCCAAGTGGAGTTTAGCTTTAATCAAGTAACACGGAGATAATTTTTCTTTTCTCTAAAAAAAATCTCCCCTTTGGCATCATGGTCGGTTAGGCGTCTTGGTCCTCATAGGAACAGAATACATACATTTTTTTCTTTCTACACTAAAATAATGTCTTAGACCTATTTTTCCTTTCTTCCTCTTAAAATTATGTAAGATAACTTACCTGAACTTGTGAATTTTTTCTAGAACACCTGCTTCTTTGCTTTTAAAATTCCTAGAAAAAACACATAGATACATATTTAAATATCTATATAAAGTGTCTAGGTTTTTCTGATTTTAATGCTTAAATCAAAAGCTTTTTGTAAATGGAAATTTAAAAAATTGTGAAACTCTTGGAAAATCTTTTAAAAAGTTGGTTAGTGCAGTATTTTAAGTATGTTATATACATATATATTAATATACTTCAGTATATTAAGTACATAAGTAGTGGTTTTATTTTAAAGCTTATTTTATTTAAGTGATGTAGTAATATCCTTCCTCATTTAAAAAACTGAACTAGTGGGCTCCCCTGGTGGCGCAGTGGTTGAGAATCTGCCTGCCAATGCAGGGAACACGGGTTCGAGCCCTGGTCTGGGAAGATCCCACATGCCGCGGAGCAACTAGGCCCGTGAACCACAATTGCTGAGCCTGCGCGTCTGGAGCCTGTGCTCCGCAACAAGAGAGACCGCGACAGTGAGAGGCCCGCGCACCGCGATGAAGAGTGGCCCCCACTTGCCGCAACTAGAGAAAGCCCTCATACGGAAACGAAGACCCAACGCAGCCATAAATAAATAAATAAAAAAAAACTGAACTAGTAAAAGATTGTAAAAGAATTTTGAAAATATTAAATGAATTAACTATAGGAACACTTTTATCCTAGATTTATATACAAAATTAATTTATCAGTTTTGTAAAGTGATTAGAGTTAGAGCAGATGATTTTTACATTTTGAACTTAAAACTTAAAAATTAAGCAATATGTGAAACATATTGAATGTGTTGTATTATATTTACCTGAGAATTTCTGCCTTAACAAATTAAAGGCCCATTTCTTTCTTTTTTAAAATTCATTAAAAATATTCATATACTCACTGATCTCTAGGGGAACTTTGACTAAAATTCATTACGTATTTAATACTTTTGAATTTTTTTCCCCCATTTTTATTTATTTTTTAATTTTATTTATTCTTTGGTTTCTGTTTTTTTTTTTTAAAACATCTTTATTGGAGTATAATTGCTTTACAATGGTATGTTAGTTTCTGCTTTGTAACAAAGTGAATCAGCTATACATATATATATATATACATATATATCCCCATATTTAGAATGTACGTGAAGTGATTTATTTATCCTTGGCTAGTTACTACTTGAGACTCTATTTTGTAAAGTTAATTTAAATGATCATTTAAACATGAATTACTGTTACTGGTTTTCTTCTGTTTCTGGTGTATTGAGGGTCATGCAGCCCTATGACGACCGGGTAACATGGAGGTGAGAGGGGGAGGCAAGACATCATCTCAGTGAAGGTCAGGAAGGGTCAGCCTAGAGCGGAGGTGTGCTTTGGGCAGGTGGAAATGAATGTTTTCCTGGAATGAACTGGCAGAAGTAGATTCTTACTGATTTAGATACATTTCTGACCAACTGAAGGGAGGAATTATTAAACCCAGGGTTGAATAAAGCATTTCAAGCATTTTGTAAGAAGTGATTAAATCAGGGAAGCTTCCTATTTTAAAATCAGAGAGAAGATATCAATGTAGACTTTTAGGAAAAGTTTAATTTTTGTAGAGAACTGAAGACATTTTGATGAAATACGAAATTTAGTAAAATTTACAATTTCCCCACC
The DNA here is from genome assembly GCF_949987535.1 of Balaenoptera acutorostrata. NCBI lineage: Eukaryota > Metazoa > Chordata > Mammalia > Artiodactyla > Balaenopteridae > Balaenoptera > Balaenoptera acutorostrata. Next base: position 87,047,935 of record NC_080065.1, read on the forward strand.
AAAAAATTGAGTGTATAATTTTTTTTTTACTCTTCAACTGTTTATTCCATAATCAGTTACTGTAGAGGATAGAAACCCAATTGTATACAAGTTAAAAGCAAAAAAAAAAAAAAAAAATTAAAGATTGTTAGTTTTAAAAATACATATCGGGCTTCCCTGGTGGCGCAGTGGTTGGGAGTCTGCCTGCCAATGCAGGGGACGCGGGTTCGAGCCCTGGTCTGGGAGGATCCCGCGTGCCGCGGAGCGGCTGGGCCCGTGAGCCACAGTTGCTGGGCCTGCGCGTCTGGAGCCTGTGCTCCGCAACGGGAGAGGCCGCAATGGTGGGGGGCCCCCCGAGCGCCGCAGTGAGGAGTGGCCCCCGCTTGCCACAACTGGGGAGAGCCCTCGCACAGAAACGAGGACCCAACACAGCCATAAATAAATAAAATAAATAAAATAGTGTTTAAAAAAAAATACATTTCTATTGATCATGTAAAATGTAAATATAAACATTGTGCCCTTAGCTTTTTGCTTGATAATCATGTGCTTCAAAATCTGGCACCATCCTTCATGGGATTCACAAGTCCTATTTCCATCGTGTTGTTTATTTAGGTTCTGTAGCTTTTCTCAAAATTAAACAAGTGTTCAGCTGGTTCCTTCAAACACTGACAAAAGAAGATACAGAAAAGTGGTTGGAAAGGGAGAAGAGTTATCCTGCCCAGATACTTTCCCTGTTTCCTCTTTTCTGCTGCTTTCTTTCTCTTCACATACTTCGATAAAACTCAAAACTAATTGAGATTTTTGGGGGAACCAAGTGAGACAAGGAGAAAAGTTTACAACTGCTGTCTGACCCCTAGTACTAGTGACACTCAGTTTTTTGAGTACCACTTGCAGTTTAAAAGTGCGTATCAGAGCCACTCTTGCTGCCTTACTTTGTGTGTACAGTTTGCTGTTAGTGTTCCTACTATCTGTTTTGTATCAGGCCTGCTAGCTAATTTCCTTGTTTATTAGCTAAGTGATTTTCTTAATGGCTATCCTTTTGACAAACGAAGAAATCTTAGCTGCTCTGAGAGCGAAAACTGAGTTTGAAAAATCATGGTGAAAGGGATAAGGAACATCTGTATTCATGCTGCCACTATGTTGTTGATATGGGAGAAAATCTGGTGACTGACCTTGATTCTTGACTGAAGTCCCAAAAATACGCATAATTTGGCGTTTACCCATAAGACAAATAGCAACAGTCTCCAGTTAAAGCAGGGATTCAATTTCCTTTGGGTTGGGTGTGGAAAAGGGAATCTTTTCCAACCTTATTATCAGCGGGATTAGTGAATTTTTTCCTGAAATATTTTAGATACTCCATTTCAACAGAAGCATTTTGTTTGAATTCATATTTTATTAACCAGGAGTTATTTTGTTTAATTTATACTTGGAGATTTAGAGGCCTGCAATATTGTTTTTAAGGGAGAAATGTCTTTTTATTAAATAATCAAACAAAATCCAAATACCCAATGTTGTCAACAAAAAACTCCTGTGATCTGATGATAGATTTTGGAATAGGACCCCTGGAAGCGACAGTGGCATTATATTGGGGAGCCAGTTCAAGATTTCTATAAACAGGTTTAGATTGGCTGAAGTCCATGAGAGGTGGAACCTCTAGAACTAATCGTCTGTTACCCCACTGATCCTTCAGGAGGTCAGTCATCAGGGGTTGCCCTGGATCCATGTTAGGAACCAGGTTTATAGTTGAATAGTCTAGGGCTCTTACAGACCCATCTCTGCCCCTACAGCCTGTGAATATGAATCTGACATGGCACCAAAATGTGTATTTATCCACCAGATGTTATCTCAGAGCTTGGGCAGTGAGATTGGGTATTTGCAGTTCCACGCAGCAGAAATCCATCTTTTAAGTAAGGCAAGAAAATTTGAGCTTCCTAGTTTTTAAGTAGGAGTCATCTTTGCTCTTGAAAACTGGGTTACAATTATGTTACCTCTTTATTTTTGTTTATTAAGCACCATAGTCGGCCAGCTAAGATTAGAGAAAATAGTGAAAGAGAAAGCATTTCTCCATCCTGTCATTGACTCCCCTCGTACTTTTGCCTTTTTCAGTTTCTTTCCCTTGGTTTCCTCATCCTATTTGGGACCTCACATTCTATAAACTATGTTTCCCTCATTGAAAAGTAGCCACCTGCTATCTGTATAACTATGAGCAAATTACTTAACCTCTTGGTGCCTTGGTTTCCTTACTTGTAAGATGGCAATAGGATATTATCTACATCATAAAGTTGTTATGAGGATTAAATGCATTAAGATGTGTCAAGCACTTAGCTCCATACCTGGTTGTACGAAGTGCCAAGTGGCCAATTAGCTAATAATTGCTAATAGAATCTATTAGTGGAAAAATCATAGAAAACCATAGACTTCATTGCCAAGTTTCAAAATGTTAAATAAGATAGACTTGTGAATTCTTTTTAATGTCCAGTAGCACAGGGGCTCCTGTTTTGCTTCTTCTGCCCAAATAGATTTGTAGAATGTCTTAAAGATACAAGAGGACTGTTGGGTCAGTCCCCAGAAGACTGTTGAATAGTGAGAATGTCCTAAGTATCCGAGGAATCATATTGAGTCTGTTACTTTTATTGGAAAAGGAGAGAATTATAGCCATATAGTGTTGAGATGGTTGGTTATTTTATGTATTCATTTCTCTCATAGCAGACACAGTACTTTGTTTATCTAATGTGAGTGTTCTACATTATATGACCATTATTAAATCTATGTTCAAATTAATTTCTGACATGGTGAGTGCATTTCTTTTTGAGGCATCACATTTTTAAACATTTAGAATATAGTCTCACCCATTTTACTTTGAGAATACTGTATGTGAAATAATTTTGAAGGACATTTTATTTCCTAGTATGTATTTTCATTAGGTGGCTAATGGCTTTTGACCTGCTGTAGCAGCATACAGAACTGAATGTCAGACAGAGTACTTTTTAAAAGCTGCGTTTTTGTTTTGCATAATGAAGCACAATAATTCTTTTTGAGATTGCCTTGAATATTTTTCCAAGTAGTAATTGATGGAGACATGTCAATTTGGTAAGAGAGAGAAGAGAAAATTGTGATGTTCTAGCATTTAGGTTTGAAGACTGTTTAAATATATTCAGATTGGTAAATACAAGTATTTTAATAAATAATATTATATCTAATATATTTATAAGTTAAAAGCCATATAAAGTACGTGGTGTCAACTTTCCACCTTTCCCATATCTTTGGACCATTGTTATGAAAAATCACACATTTTAATCCACTCACTTTTCTCCTTAGTAATTTCCATTTTCTTTTGAAACTTATACAGTATATTCCATGGCCTATTTTCATACAACCTTTCAGAATTATACGTACTGAATAATAATTCTCAAATGTTGTGTGAAAGTAGACCATGGCATGCACTATATAAATGACAGAGATTGGTTAGGGTTCGAAGGTTAGCAATTTCAGGTCATTGTCAAGGTTAGTTTCAAATTAAGTATTGGCACAAGTTTTTGTGCAATCACAGTCTTTGCAGTCATGTGCCACATAGTTTATACATTGAGTAACGCTCTGATTTATACTTAGTTGAATTTTTGAGGTGAAGATGTGTATGCAGCTTGGTTAATGCCCAAAGTCCTTGGTGGAGTGATGACTGTGAGAAAATGACAATATGAAGAGTTATATTTCCTGTACTGAACATATTAGAGCTGGCATTTTGCCACTGAACCATATGATGAGGGAGGAATATTGTTCGTATGCTTTGTATTTAAGGCTTAATTTCTGAGGCTGAGTTCTAATTTATTTATTCCCTTAGGTAATTACTGGTTTTTCGAGATGCAAAAGAAGTATATTATTGGAATTTTTTAAATGGTTAAACCTGTATCATAGATGTCCTTTCTTTAAATTTAGGACATCTAAAAATTCTCACACATCAAAGTAGCTTGTGATTCTCATTTGTGGCTAGAGAGTTAACCATCTTTCAATAATGCTTTGAAGTTAGCTTTTCTTCTTTTTTTCTTAACCCAGCATGGGTTCATGAATAAAACTAAACACTGATAGGTATAACGTATTATTGCTCTTGCCTATGGCTCTTGCTAATAAAAATTCAAATTCTGGTTAGTTTGCTGGAATCAAATCTACGTAGTATATGGCATACTTTTCTCCTGTTATGAGGCCCTCTCGTAGAAAATAGATGGGAGGGAAAGAAAGCATGGGGTGGAGGGAAAGGACAAAGCAATTCAGGGTTAAATATATTTTAGCTTTTCTGCCTATGTTGTGGTAAGTCTGTAAGCTGTACAAGAGTTTTTACTTCTTATTGCCTTGGAATCCTTAAAAATAAAATTCCTATTCCTTAGGACTAACCTCCAAAAAATTCCTATTCTTTAGTCAAAGTATATGAATATGCTGTTGTGTGGGTGAGGTAACAATAACAACAGTGGCACTAACTTAATTTGATAGTGTAGGTATGTGTTTTTAAATTAATTAATTTATTATTATTATTATTATTTGGCTGCATTCGGTCTTCATTGCTGCGCGCGGGCTTTCTCTAGTTGTGACGAGCGGGGGCTACTCTTTGTTGCGGTGCGCGGGCTTCTCATTGCGGTGGCTTCTCTTGTTGCAGAGCACAGGCTCTAGGCGTGTGGGCTTCAGTTGTTGCAGCACGTGGGCTCATTAGTTGTGGCTCGTGGGCTCTAGCGCGCAGGCTCAGTAGTTGTGGCGCACGGGCTTAGTTGCTCCACGGCATGTGGGATCTTCCCGGACCAGGGATCGAACCTGTGTCCCCTGCATTGGCAGGTGGATTCTTAACCAATGTGTCACCAGGGAAGTCCCTATGTGTGTGTTTTTAAATACAGCTAGATGAGACGCCTATCGGCTGAAAAATAGGATAGGTGATGAATAATAGGTAGGTGATTGCTAAAATAATTTGGAATTCTGACATGGCTAAAATTTTCAGCTTGCTTATAAGATGACCTAATCACTAAATCAAATAGGATTTGGCATTTTAACGAATAAGATGTTTTCCACCAACATCAACACAGAAGAGAATTGTGCCTGGATGCTTCCTTCCGAATGAGACATGAGAATTTAGAAACCAAAGAACATGCCAGAGCTAGAGTGATGACAGTACAAGATATTCCATCCTGGAGCCAGGCCGCATTGGGAAGACCCTTAAAGTGCAGTTGGGGGAATGCAATTAAGGAGCGTATTTAGCAAAATTACACACGTATATGACAGTAGATAGGAATATGGTCTTAGGAGTTAGAGACACCCAAATTTGGTTCTCAGTTTTAACTATAGGAAGGCTGGTCACTTTGGGCAAATAAGTTATTCTTTCTGAGCCTCAAATTTCTTAACTATAAAATAGGGATAGTGATGGTATCTAATTCATATTATTATTCTGAGAAATAATTACCAAAATTAAAACTTTTTAAAACCTATAGTGAACAAGAACTGCCAATTCCAAAGCCTTGGAAATCTGTTACATTTATATATTTTGCAAGTAATGAGACACACTGTTACACAGACCATAGCTGGCCTCAGAATCCTGCTCAACTCAGAACAGCAGGAAGCTCCTCCTATTTTGTAGAAGTTGGCACTCAGCATAAAACGTCTTTGTTTTCCCTGAGCCAATCCAGCGCTACCTGTCTTCCTTCTTTTTTTCTATTTTGCTGTCAGTCTCCCTAATGCAAGTATCAATTTACTTATTTGGAAAAGTGGGAATGGAGAGATTGGTTATCCATAATCATAATGTTCAGGCACTGTGGTGGGTGCTTTACAGAAAACTGTGTTAAGTTACTCCCACATTTATATTTCTAGCTCTGTACCCCAAGCTCCGTTCATGAATCACCTTATTACTTGACTCCAGTTAACTGTCTAATAGGTGTTTGCACTTATTGCTCACTGTTCACTGTCCTTCAGTTACTCTGGGCTTCCTCATGTTCCTTGAACATCTTGAGCTCGTTTCTGTCTTGGGACCTTTGTTCTTGCTGATCGCTATGCCTGGAAGGCTCTGTCCTTTTATTTGATGCATCTTGCTCCTTCTCCTTATTCAAATGCCATTTCTACTGAGACTGAGGTTTGTCTCTGATAGCTCTGTCATTCTTCCATCTAGTCAGTTTTTTATCTTGTCATCCTATGATGTGTTTCTTCAGAGCCTTTTCCCATGTATATAAAATTATGTTATTCATTTAATTGTTTATTATTTTATCTCCCAACCCAGAATGCAAGCTCCTTGAGATCAGTGGCCTTGTATGGTTTACTCAACACTGTATTCCTGATACCTGAAACTGTGCCTGGCTCACAGGAGTGCTCTGAACAACCTTCAGAGGTATGATTATTCTTTCCTTCGTTTTATAGTGGAGAGAAGTGATGATCAGGGAGTTTAAGTAGCTTGCCCAAGATCACAGGGATTAGAGGTGGCAGAGCTGGGATTTAGACTCAATGCTGTGCTCTAATAACCTATATGCCACAGTGCCTTCCTTTCCTTCGTTGAAGGTCAGGAACGTCAGTGGGAGGCAGGGGGCCGTGTTGGTTCTTGGAGCTTCCTTTGAGTCCCAGGGCCAGCGGTTAATGTTTCTACAGCATTGTCAGACAAGAGCTGGTCCTGATCACCTTATACTCTAGTATCCTTGGCTTATCTTCTCTTCCCTTTTCCTTCGACTCAGTGCCCAAGACACGCATGATTAATATTTTACAAGAATGCATTCAATCCTTTACTGCTTGGGAAAAACAGTGAAACACGAGATTTTAAAGAAGTTCCCAAAGGACTAGAATCCATGAGTTTGAACCCAGATGGAATCTTCCACCTGGCCCGGGTCCTTCCTTTTTATATACATGCTGTTTTTTGAGCATTTTTTACTTGGCAGTGGTTGCAGCTATAACTTTCTTTTTGTGAGTTTGTGCTAACAACACAGATAATGCTCTGGTTGTACTTGGCCCCTATTGACTAAAATAGTTCCACCTCTGTGCCTTTCTGCCCCATCACCCAACCCCCTTGCAAGATGCGGTGGTGAAGCTGGGCTATTTATATTGTTTTAACCAGATATACTATAGAATAAAATAGGCAGTCTTGCAGTGTTTACCATTAAAATGTATAAATGTGTTTCAACTTTTTGGGGAAAGAGAAAAAAAGAAAATTTAAACCTGGACAGCTGATTAAAATGGGATAATCTACTGCATTTAATAAGTCACACCTAGCCGATTATAGAGGGAAGAGTTATTGGTGCTCTTTACTCTAGGACATTTGGTGTGCGTTGCTGCATTTGACCTTTTAGAAGCTATTGACATCATTTGGGAACTGCCAGTAAACCTGCCTTAATCTGTTAAACAGAAGGAATCTTAGCATTGTGGAACTGACTGGTTGATTAATTTAAATCCAAACACACACAGTCCTGCCTGGATGCCCTTTGTGAGACCCTCGCACAAAAGGATTTCATTCAGAGGCATTATAACCCACATCCTGCTGTCAGACCCTTTCAGCTCAGTTGGTCTTCTTAAGCTGCAGGCATCATCTTTAACCCCTCTTATGCTTCCTTTTATTTCATGAAAACAATATCTATGTTTGGATTCATACAAATGCTCTACATTTTAGGCAAAGTTCTTTATTTGTATCCCAGGGAAAAGGTATTTTAAAGTTCCACTAATTGAGAGACTAAAATGGGAACTTATCTTAAACTGGCTTCTTTAGAGGAACTATATTAGAACTTAATCCAGTGCTTCCTTTGGGAATTATAATCAAAATTAGAATCATGAAATGTTGAAATAAGTTCTTGGTATTAGAGTAAGCCATCATCTATAATTCCTTTGACTTTTAGATTCAAAACATTGAAGGTTTTATAATCATTGTTTAGTTTTGGGAAAACATTAAAGTTAATTGACTCATGGGTGAGTTCAGTGGTAGTATAAAGATCCCGAATGTTTAAATGAAAGCAAAGTTTAAATTCTTTAAGGATAAAACTTTGAATAATTTCAGTCTATTACAGGGACTAAGAAAAGTACCCATACATTGGGCACTCTGATGGGCTTGGTTGCAGAAGAGGGCAGATATTTGTGTGGGAGAAACAAAAGCATTGCCTTAGAATGCTTTCCTAGCACATAGAATGTTAGACTGGAAAAGATCAACACCCTCATTTTGAACAACAAAAAAACTAAGGTCCCCACTTAATTATTCAAGCTCTTACTTGGCCAATTTCTGCTTCCTCATCACCCAATTACAGACTGTACTGGAATACAAATGAAGCCTTTCAAAGAAGGTGGTATAATTTGATTCTCTGTGGTTTTGTTCATTATTATTAATTGTAATAACTTTTTTTTTAAATTATATGTGACTATTTTGTAGCTTTTATTTATTTATTTATTTATTTAAGGAATTCCTTTATTTTTATTATTTATTTATTTATTTATTCATTTATTTTTGGCTGTGTTGGGTCTTCATTTCTGTGCAAGGGCTTTCTCTAGTTGCGGCAAGTGGGGGCCACTCTTCATCGCGGTGCGCGGGCCTGTCACTATCGCGGCCTCTCTTGTTGCGGAGCACAGGCTCCAGACGCGCAGGCTCAGTAATTGTGGCTCACGGGCCCAGTTGCTCCGCGGCATGTGGGATCTTCCCAGACCAGGGCTCGAACCCGTGTCCCCTGCATTGGCAGGCGGATTCTCAACCACTGCGCCACCAGGGAAGCCCTGTAATAACTTTTTAATTGAGAGCTTTTGATGTGCCAGTACGTTATGCATTATCTTTATCTTCCTAACTACAGTATGAGGTAGTACTAGTGTTCTCTTTTCGAAAATGAGGATCTGATGTTTAGAAAAGTCAAGGATTTGCCCAGAATAGCTGAATCATGAGATAAGATACTTTTTTTTTTTTTTTCCTTTGAGAAGGTAGGCTTGTAGCTAGATATAGGGAGGAGAAACGGGTAATAAGGAATGTTTCTCCCAAGCCTCATGAATTGCCTTGAGAATATTGTGGTGATGTGAATGACTCTGCCATGGGTCACTGGTAAGGAAGAAAAAGACTGATGACTGATGACTGAGATGACTGATAGAGAAGATCTAAGCTAGAGGGGCAACTGTGGGGCTGGAGCAAAGAGAAGATACATCTGTGAAATTTGGCCACCGAGTGGGTTTGGCCAGTGATGGAGAGTTAGAACCCTTTTGCCATTGGAAGTTAGTGTGATACTTTTTCATTAAATCAGTATGAATTTGTTTTAGTTAACAAATTTAAGCTCATATGCTAATAATAAAATCCCATATACACTGTCATTTTTCAGTCCTTATACTGTCTTTAATTGGAATTAGGAAAAGTGTTGTATTAAGACCAGAGGAGCCAAGAATGTTGCTTCTCTGGGCTAAGAGGAAGTTCAGCGTAAATTATGAGGCAAAGCTAGGTTAGAACCGAGGGTGTTTTGAAATCCCCACCCCTTCCTGAAATAGCTGGAATACTCCTCCCACTCAATAGCTTGTGAAATTACCCACCACTATAAAACCTGACAACCCCATACCCTGGTGCCTTTCTCACCTTCTGCGATGGCCCACACTCTGTCTGTGGAGTGTGTTTCTCTAAATAAATCCACTTCTTACCTAAAAAAAAAAAAAAAATAGAACGGAGGGTGTTTTGCCTTATCAGAAAGGTGGTTTCCAGGAGGGGGCACTGTAGCTGACTAGTCAAGGCTTTAGAAATTCTGGCCAAATATCCCCTCAGAAGTGGCGCTTTAACTTACATTTGCTTCTGAATTGGCACTTGCCAACAAGAATTTAGTTGAAGAAATAAGTTACGCTCAGAGTCTCATTGAACCCTAAACTTCAATTTAAGGATTAAGGTGGTTTGTAGATGAGATTTATAATACTTTGGACAGTCAAGGGGTGATTTCTTTGCTGTGTCTTTGTTTCCTGTGAAAGAGTATTTTACCTTCTAACTTTTGTTGTCTTTCAGTCTGAGATATTATAATATTGTTTGGATGTCTGTGAAGCCTTAAGATCCATTGGGAAATAAGAAGTGGATTTTCTGACATTTAGGACAGATAAAAGGGGGTATACAGTTATGCAGAAAGAATATGTCAGAGCTTGGTGGAGCTAGTGCTGTTATGCGGTACTTTGTCCCAGCTCCCAGCTCTGTGCTGTGAGTGGCCTAATGTGGGTGTGTGCTTCACTGGGCTTCTCTGTGCTATCCTGGGAATCCAAGTAAAGGAGGTAGTTATCATTTAAGAAAGAGTTTATCATCTTCCCTAAGAAGGTGGGAATGAGATTGCATTGATCAAGAGATTTAGTGGAGTGGCAAGAGGAAATAGAACACTCATGAGAATGTAACACATTAAGCTGTTTTTGTAGCGTAAGAGGAGAATAAAAACTAAATAAAGCCTGGATTTAGGGAATGAACGTTGGAGATACGAGGCCTCTTTTCCCTAAAGCAAGCATCTTTAACAGGACACAAAATCTGGCCACCTGGGGCCATTTGTCTCACTGACACTTGATTTCTATTCTTGCTGGTGGTCTTCCATATTCCCTTCAGCCTTCTGTAGTGGGCGGACATCTTTTGGTTTGGTCTTATTTTTGGATAGGCTATTTTTTTAATGATATATAGAATATTTAATTAAATTACATATTTATAAGAAGAACCAGTGCAATGAAAAGATCATATTGATTAACATAGACAATTTTAAAAAACAATTACAATATTAAGATCAAATTCAAGAACACTCAAAAGTAATTTTTGGTTAGCAGGCAGCCCAGTGGGTGAGTGCTGCAGCGCAAGAGCTGGTGACCTAGGGCATCCTGCTTAGCCTCAGCATTCAGCACGTGAGGGACTTGGAGAGACTCTTTTCTAACTCTACCTTTTTTTAAAAAAACCCTAGCAAACTAGCTTTACTGTGGCACTCTTACTTTATGACCATCCCATCTCTGGAGTAGTGGATACACCTGTTCCCTTTTGTGTGCATGCTGTCCAGATAACCTTTATTTACCTTTCCCAACCTAGTTTTGTTTAGACAGGTGGATCATCTCCCAGTAAGAGTTGTTTGAAACAACCTTGAAATAGTCTGGCTAGTATGTTAGGATCTAGTCCACTGAAGCTGTCATTGGTCTTCTCTGAGAGCAAGTAAATCAGGATTGCAAGTTCAGAACACATTTAGATGAATTTTCATTTTTTGATTTACAGTAGTAATTCATATCCATGGTTAGAAAAACTTTTAAAAGTTTAAAATTATGTAATATAAAAATTGGAGAACTCTCTCAGTCTGTAATTGAAACTGCCAGAAGTAACCACTCTCAGAAGTTGGGTGTATATCTTTTGGGCATTTTCAAATAAACAAATGCATTTATTTTAAAATTTGAATCATATATATAATGTATATATATATATATATATATATGTAGAAGTGTGTGTGAATCATATATATAGGAGGGTTAGCCAAAAATTTCGAAATTTCTTGGTCAAAAATTTCGCTGAGGTTTTTCCATGTTACAGAAAAATGTGAACGAACTTTTTGGCTAACCTAATATGTGTGTATATATATATATATATATATATATATATATATATATATATATACACACACACACACACACACACATATATATATATGTACACACAAATATATACAGACATCTATGTATACACATATATATGTATATACACACTATTTTCATGAATTTCATGGTAAACTTTGCATGTTTTGCTTCTCAGACTTGGTATCTCAGGAAAAACAAGTGAAAGGATAGGAGTAATTCCATTTTGTTGGAAAGCCTTTTCACTTTACCTAAATTAAGGAAAACTGAATTATTATGTTTTTCATGAGAGCTGACCTTACTATTCTATTTTCAGAATTCTCCCCAACCTCTATGGTAGCAAAAAGTCCAACTTGTCAGTTAGGTTAAAATTCTCTATATTTTTCCAGACTGTAAATCGGTGCTGTGGTATTCCATTTTACTATTTTTGTAAGCAGTATTATTGCCATACATTTGTATGGTATTTACTCACAAGGGAAACATTAAAAGGCAGGCTTAGCTTCATCTGAATTGAAATAGAGAGAATAATAATTTCTTTGTAGTAGCTTGGAGTATACAGTACAGAATGACAACCTTCATTTTTTATTGTGTTACGAGTATCTTAAAGAGGATCTGCCAAGTTACTTGATTATTCTTGCAATTACAGTATTCTACTACAGTAGAAAAAATTAGACCATGGTATTGTTTAAAAACATGTCAATCCAATATTGAGAAGAAAACAATAGTTTTTATAGTACAGATAAATTATATACTTACTAAAACATCGCATGTGATCACATAAGCATGATATATCATTATAGACTCAGTTTGATGTTGAAACGTTATTTTAAGCAATTACTTTAAACCTGGTATTTTTAAAAGGGGTTGTGTTCTTGTGAATGGGGTGCCAGATGCACAGGAGGACAAATAGTTCAAAGGGAAGATTTAAATTATGTATAGTTTTGGGAGTTGTTAGAGGTAGAAGTAATTCTGCCTGTGATAGAAGACTTAATCAGGAAGACTGTGGGGCAGTAAGAGGGTAGATTTCTTCTGATTTTATCTGGGTGTCATAATTGGGCATTTGGCTTGGGGGTGTTTTCTGGATAAGTGATGTATTGGCGGGGATTTACTGGAGCTCGGAGATAAGTGGAATGGGCAGATGCCGTCTCCTGGAGAAGTAAACGCAGAGCATCAGTTTTCATTGTTATCAGTACTCTGACCTCCGAAGGCACAGATGTGAGCTTTCTTTTCAAAGGGAATCAAGTATTCACCCTCAAGGAAAAGGATGTTTGTAATGTAATAATATTAATGCTTGTTAAGTGAGAAAACCATCTATGAATACTTATACTATTGCTACCTGGGAGCATTATTTATTGACCTGTGACTTCGTCAGAGCTTCAGCTGTGAGAAGAATATTGCTAATGGAATCATGTAATGACAGTTGTCATTAAAAAGTCACATTGCAGTGAATAGATTCAGAATTCATTGAGTCCCCTTGCTCTGTGTCACACTCGCTGCTTCTGTGACAACCTTCATTTCCTACTTAGTAAATCCAAGCCTGGTAGCTCCAGCCCCAGGAAGTTGTTAAAGCAATTAAAGGCTTCTGTCTCCCAGCACATTGCTTGGTTACCATAGTATCCTCTGCCTCCAAGTCTCTCCTGATGATGTCAGTATGCATACAGGGGTTGTTCAGAGCATCTACGTGGGGATGATTCACCCCGCAATAAAGCCCCTCACCCATTGCTCGGTTTCCAGTTCTATTTCAGACATCCCTAGAAATGGAAGGTAAGTGCCTTGTTTTGCATATCGGAGAATTACCAGATGCCTCTATTTTTCTCTTTCAGGTGAATGAATGGTTTCTTGCTTTCTACTGTATACTACTGACTGAAAACATAGTATATGGGAGCATTTCAGCCAATTACCTAGAACAGACTTACAGTTTGTACTTAAAGTGTGTGTATGTGTTTGTGTGCGTCTGTATGCGCACATACATGGGGTGGGCTTATGAAAATAACTGTGGGTGTACAATGTAATGCTGGCTACTCTCCCTGGTAAGCAGCAATAGCAAACACAGTAGAGCTTTTTATTTCAAATGATTTGAAATATACAAATTCCTTAAAATATTTTGACAGGTGTCACAGCACAAATGCAGTTTTCTAAGAGTGTGAATTATGTATTTTTTATTGATACTTTGTATATTTTATCCAGTTTTAAACAGTATTAACATTTGAAAGGTCTAAGAGGTTATGGGAAGATATTATTAGAAAGAAGGGCCAAGTTACATTGAGAATTTGCATGTTAGGGAAATTGAAACAAATTGTTAAAACAAAGATTTAGTTACAGGGGGATATATGAAGTTTAAAGTATATTGATAACCATCATTTCATACTAATTTCATACTTTTAATGCTTTTCAAAAATCTCCCAATTTGATAATAAAAATAGTGCTTCTGTTATTGTGACAAATGAAATCAGCGCTTCATAAAAGTTCCCCTTTAACACATACCCATGCTCCTTAAGGATAAGCCAGCTGTGTTCAGCTTTATGAAAAGAATATTGTAGAACCATTTACAACATTCAAATAGAAGAGCCATGAATGAATATTTCCCTTGAAAAGTTAGTTTTCTACCACAATGTGCCCTATCAATAAACACTAAGTGATGAGACACACAGGTTTCTCTCTACTGCCTATGTCTGACTCTCTCCGTTCCGAGAGTTCTGTCCATATGACAATGTTAGTTGTGCATTTATTTCCTCTTCCTTATTCCCAAGGGACTATTTCAGTATACTCTGTGAAGAATGTAATACGGTGTTTAGATGGAGGTGGTAGGTAAAGGCATTTTCTAATTAATTAATGGATAGCTTTGCAGGAGAATGAAGAAGAGGGGAGTAGGTAGGATGGGGACTCTGCCATTTCTTTATGTAGCTGAACCTTTATTGTATGTAGGAGGTAGACAGATGGCTCTTTTGAGAGGTCAGTAAATGGTCTAGACTGTCCGTTTCTAGAGAGACTGATTAAAACTGGCATTTTCTTTCTTGTATTTTTGGAGTCTTCTGGAATATACCCTGCTCTCTACCTTTGCTTTGTTTTTGTGCAATATTATGTTAGTGGACTGATAATGTTCTTCATTCACCTTTCTTTAAAGAATCAGTGAAAAACATAGTTGTGAGAGTGTAAAAAAAGGTTAAAAATTAAAAATTTAGTTACTTTCACATAAAGGATATCTGTCTTATCTTGAATATCGTAAATGCTTATTTATGAATGAATTCCTTTCTACCCTAAAATATGCTAAAATGCTTTGACTTTTAATTTCTTTACTGTTTTGAATACTTAATCCTGCTTATGTGTTGAAAATTTGCTAGTTAATTAAAAACAGTTCCTGAAAAGTAGAGAGAAATTACGATACCACCCAGTTTAGATTACGGTAGGTTAAATGTTAAAGAAATTAAGTCAATATAAACTGTTTCCATACTTTTTAAAACCTTTTTATTGAAACACTTTCATATGTTTGTGTTGGAAAGAAAACTATTATATTCTAGGCTATGTTACATCAGGTTTTTGCTCTTTGTTGTATTAATGTTTTGGGTAATATAATGTAATCTATTGAGTAGCTAACTCTTTGTAATAAGAAAAATACTTCTGCAGTTTTGAACCCTTAAGATATCCATGTATATCTCCTCCTGCTGACTTAACCAATACAAGTAGCAGTTTATACAGAGTATACTCTAAAGATTACCGTTTCCTTCATGCTTCAGGCAGGAAATGGTTCCAAGCAGTTTTAGGCAGGGTGATTTTAAAAATTGGTTTAGGAGAGTTTTCATTTTATTTTTATGTCCTAATAAGAATGTTTTAAGTTTTATACATACTTAAACTTGCTCCTGCTGAAATATGGAAATGCCAGGTCTGCAGACTTTACCAGTGTGAGACAATGAAACATGGCAGAAAAAGGATCATTTTGGCTTTTACTGGAAAGACAAATAAAACCAGTATCCAGAAGAATGAGAGGAAGCTGTAATAGAGAACATGGACCTGGAAATGAACATTTTGTCCAGTGAGAGGAAAGAAGCTCAAGCTGTGAGGGCTTGGTTAAATGCTTAGCCCAGTTGTCTGTGTTCGTTTAATGGCAGAGCCAGGGCTTGGACCTGGATGCCCACACTCGAACAGGCCGGTTTTCATTTCTGTGACCCCACATGCCCCAGTTGGAGTAGAGCACTTTTTCCTAGTCACCTTTTACTTTCTCCCAAAAAAGGGGTGATGAAACAGTATAAAAACTAGGAAAGTGTATTATTTTTCTTTTGTTGCGGTGACAAATTACTGCAAACTTGGTGAATAAAATTTATCTTAGAGCTCTATTGGTTAGAAGTCTGGCACAGGTCCCAATGGACTAGAAAATCAAGGTGTCAGGGCTGTATCCCCTTCTGGAGGCTCTAGGGGAGAATCCATTTGTTTGTCTTTTCCAGCTTCTAGGGGTCACCTGCATTCCTTGGCTCATGGCCACCCTCCTTTACCTTAACAGCTAGCAAGTACAGACCGAATCCTTATGTGGCCATCTCTCTGGTTCTTCAAGGCCAGGAAGCGACCTTCATTTTAAGGCAGCGGTCCCCAACGTTTTTGGTACCAGGGACCGGTTTCGTGGAAGACAATTTTTCCATGGACCGGAGAGTGGGGATGGTTTCGGGATGATTCAAGTGCATTACATTTATTGTGCACTTTATTTCTATCATTATTACATTGTAATATACAATGAAATAATTATACAACTCACCATAATGCAGAATCGGTGGGAGTCTTGAGCTTGTTTTCACCTGCCACTCGCTGATAGGGTTTTGATATGAGTCTGCAAGCAATTGATTTATTATGGTCTCTGTGCAGTCAGACCTCTCTGCTAATGATAATCTGTATTTGCGGCCACTCCCCAGCGCTAGCATCACTGCCTCAGCTCCACCTCAGATCATCAGGCATTAGATTCTCATAAGGAGCGTGCAACCTAGATCCGTTGCATGCGCAGTTCACAGTAGGGTTCACGCTCCTATGAGAATCTAATGCCGCCGCTGATCTGACAGGAGGCGGAGCTCAAGTGGTAATGCGAGCGATGGGGAGCGGCTGTAAATACAGATGAAGCTTTGCTTGCTCACCTGCAGCTCACCTCCTGCTCTGCGGCCTGGGTCCTAACAGGCCACCGACTGGTACTGTTACCGGTACGGGGGGCGGGGGGGCATTGGGGACCCTTGTTTTAAGGGACTCGTGATTAGATGCGGCCCACTGGATAACCTAGGATAATCAGCCCATTTTAGGACAAGATCCTTATCCTTAATCACATCTGCAAAATCCTCTCTGTCATGTAGGGTAACATATTCACAGGGTGGGGGGGTTAGGATGTGGACATCTTTGGGGACCATAATTCTGCCCCCCTCAGAGACTGCAAAATATATGTCTGATTCTATCAACATTAAATTCACAAATCAGATATTTTTACTGATAACTATAACTTAAACTCGTGATTGCCAACAGAGACCATGAAATCTTGACCTAATTCAGTGGATGCAGTCATCCCTAAGGATATTAAAATGCCTCAAGATAATTAATGAGGGAAAATCATATTAGAAAGAAATGTTTCACCAACTCAAATGTTCAGAACTCTGAGGTAAAGATGTGAGTCTTACAAAGTGACACTATTCTCAGCTTAATATTTTTAGTGAGAGGCTCACATCAGATGAAGTTAATTAAACAAAGCTGATTTGGGATTGCGAAAATTCCGTTAGTTAACTCCTATGTGGATGAGCCTGGGTTTCTTTAGAAGCCGAAGGGTAATAGCAAGGCCACTAGAGACCAAAATGTGAGATCTAGTAACCCTGAGTTTTGAATAACACTGTCGTTCATTGATCTGGCATTAAGCCGTATGAGTCACAGGACTCAGCAAATGAGCCTGGCAGGTATGCCTTGCACGGTTTCCTAGGAAAGGCACAATCTATTACCACAATCAATAATGCTAGACTTGAGGCCAACAGCTGCAAAAATAGTTTCTCTTATTGTTTACATCCTGTATTCATCTTAAGTTTAAGCCAATTCATGGCACATGTATCCATCTGTACTAAGCATAAGATAATTTATATCTAGTAGTAGTTTTTAAACCTTGTTTGCTAAACACTAGTGGTAAAAGATGCAGAGGAGAAAGTGCTCAGGCATATTATTTTGGGACAGGAAGCGTAAAATTACATTTTGCTGTGGTTCTCTCAAGGAAAGGAGATGGAAAGAAAACCGACTGTTTTCCTGCAAGTATTCCTTTTTAGTTTTGGAATAATTTTCTGGTGGAAGACTAAATAGTACCTTAAGACCCTTATTTGGAAGAAAAGGGCTTGTGGAACACCATACATTTCTTTGCAAGAGGTAATTATTTTGACATTGATTCTCTTTGGTCGTAGAGAGTAAAACAACCTTAGGATTTTATATAAAAGTGAAATCTGAATTTATGCTGTCATGGGATTTATTTGTCAATCAA
Source organism: Balaenoptera acutorostrata (assembly GCF_949987535.1). Lineage (NCBI taxonomy): Eukaryota > Metazoa > Chordata > Mammalia > Artiodactyla > Balaenopteridae > Balaenoptera > Balaenoptera acutorostrata. The sequence continues at coordinate 87,065,912 of NC_080065.1, forward strand.
AATATCATTAAAGGAAAACTGTTATTTGACAATGAACTTAAAAATTAAAATCAGTGAGTTACACAATTTGATAAATGATATAAATAAATAAAAGGCAAAATATAAATAAATAAAACCCAAACACCTTTAAACATTTTTTTAAATGTATACAGAATATTCAATTTAATACTGAATTTTCCCAGCTATGGTAAATTAGAGAGAATAGAGATGAAATCTCTCTGTTTTGTTAAAGAAAGAAAAAAAAAGAAACCACAGAACAGCTGCCTTCTCTGTGATAGAAGAGACTGTTTAATCTTTAAATCATTTTGAACTGGCTCAGTTGCTTTACTGATCCTTCAACTTTGTTAAAATTATCTTTAAAGTTTATCTTTGAAACAAATCAGAGATAAAGGAACTAATGGAGATGAGAGTTTTGAGGTTCTGAATTGTATTTGGTCAGTGGGTGGTGGATAAGATGGAAGGAGACTTCAGAATCAGATACTTGAAAGATTGTTATGATTTCTCATTGCCTGTTTTGAAAACTAGCTCAGGGTTTTATGTCTAGGGGGATTTTTGCCAGTAATAGGAGTAAAGGCAATCAGCAAGTAAATGATGGATCTAGGAGGTTATCCTAAGTCTTTCCTGCTCCACAGACTTTGCAGAACACATCACAGTAGCATAAGCTACTCATTTTCCTCACTGACGTTGCATTCACTTGCTTTTCTTTACTTTTTTTTATTGCTTTAATTTGACTTCCATCTTTGGGTCATACTTGCAAAAAGAAAAGCAATTATTGGAATTATTTACGAAGAAAGTTCTGTTATTTTAATTTGTGGAATGCCCCTATTTCTGCCAGTTTCTGCTATGGACATGAGGTTCTATAACCGGACCAATTTTTTCATTAACTCCTCTAGGGTAGTCAGCTTTGGAGTGAGGATTAATGGAAATAAAGGGTATCGGTTTTGCACGCAAAATCTGTGGGCTGGGGCAAGTAGAAAGAAGAAAGTTTGAGCAGCAGTACCTGAAAGGGCACAAAGACAAGGGGACTGATGCTTGCCGTCTTCTGCGTGGTGGTGGAGCGTGGGGGTGGGATATGTTGCTGTGGCCACTGCAGCGTAGGACTAGTCGGGAGGTGGGGAGGTTTAGCAAGAACTGTGCCCCATGCCTGGTGCTTACTGTCTGTCCTAGAGGACTTTGCAAAAGGTAAGCCTGTGCTGGGGACAGGGGGTTGGTTCCTGGGTTTTAGCCACAGCCATGCTGAGAGATAGATGCCTTTTCTCCAAGCAGGGTGCAAAAGAGGGGAGGCAATGGGAGACCGTCAGGCAGCCTTCAGGATTCATAAGTATGAGAATGAGCTCACCGGCCCAAAGAATTTTATAAAGTCAAACCTTCCAATAACAAATACATATCACTAATTTAGAGGAGTATGACTTACCAGTTGGAATATTAGAGTATGACAGGAGGCAGGTGGCATTGTTTTCCTTATTGGCAAAAGTCAGTCTTGTCCTCTTCAATCAAAATGCAATTTCAGTAATTACTATTGAATGCCCTCACGTGCATGATGGTGCACTAAGCACAACGCAGAATTAATCAAACGACAACGTGACCTCAAATTTCAAGGAGTTTCAGCTAAAACAGAATAACATATATTAAGAATAACTTCCTTATTACGTAATAATTATTATTGTTTTATTTTCATGGTAATTTTTGCCAAGTGGCAAATTCCAGTTTGCCTAGTTGGGATTTGATGAATTCATTTTATTTGCATTTTACTAAAAAGTAAATTTTTTCTAAAATTGTATATGAAGTGATATCTTTACTTGATGGCGGACCTATTGTTATCTTGCTAAGCTTTTTATCCCCCCACCTCTCTTAGTCCCATTTGCCTGACTTTAAAACACATATCTTTCTCTTGTGTTATATCATAGAATGTCTTTTTCTCTTTTTTCATACACACCCACACATGCAGCTCACACACACTCACACACACAGAATTACTTTGCAGTGAACGAGTCATGTCCTAGTCCTTCTCTTTACTCTTGTTTCCATATTCCTTTAGCCTGTCTATAATGTTTATTTTAAGCAACCCAAATCCTGATTCTTGAGCCCCTACTGAGTATGAAGGATCGTGCTATACCGTGAGGGCTCTGCCCCTCATTTTCTTCTGCTGCAGTCCTTTGTTTGTACAGTTATCAGTATTTCCTTCTGACAGGTAGGAGGTTGGTAAAATTAAAGGATAGAGTGGGCAGAGGGAAGGGACATGGTTGGTTATGGAGAGAAGACGTTGAAGTTAGAATCTGTAAGCCAGGAAAAGGGGAACTGAAACAGAGCACTGAGATTATGTTGGGAAAGTGGAGTCTTGTTAGGTCAATAGGACCAAGTAAAGAAGCAGCATCAACAGAATTATTTTGTGTTTTATCAGGCATTTTATGGTGAGCAAAATAGATTGCCATATGTACACATAGAAACTTCTGTACCGAGTTACCAGTTTAACCTTTTCAACTAATTAAAATCTAAGTTTATAAACCTCAGAACTTTACATTTCTTTGACATCACTGCAATTATTTCACTATCCTGCCAATTCTCTGGCCATCATTTCTCAACCTAGGGGGCTAAGTTTTTGAAATAGGTCCCTACATTCTATTTAGAAACAACCTGTGTTTTCTAAATAAATCTTAAAAGAGGAAGATGTTCTTATGCCAAGATTCAAATATATTGAACTTGATAATTATCTAGAATTACCTTCTAACATGTTAGCTCTGTGATGATTTTTCCAGTTTGGTTGAACTGTTGTTGAAAGACTGATTGTGCAGAAACAATAGTTTGAGGTTTGTCCAGACTTAGTAAAATGTTGAAAATTTGAAGAATAACTGATTTTTCTGGTCAGTGTATTTTTCACTGTAACAACCCCTGTATTGATTTGGTTTTCAATCTATGGTCTTTTGTGTTATATAGATATTTCACTAGTTAGTTATCTGCCTGAAGTTTCAATATTTGGGTTTTTTTCATCTTTGCAGTAATGACAAAGAAATGTAGGGTTTAGTGGTTTTTAAACTTGGGATTTGCCAAAAAGAAAAAGATCATTCTTGATGAAAGCTTTCACTGAGTTACAAAGAAATTTATGCTTTGCCTCCCTGGCAGCCAGTAATTATCGAATTGCGGTTACTTTTCAGAGGTGTTTACCCCGAGTTGAAGGTTCCTCCTCTTGATGATCTGAATCATGAATTAACTCTCATGGTGATCCAGTAGTTCACCTCAGCCATAGCCTGTGTAAAATGTGTTACTGCTGGACACAGATTTTTTTTGCCACAAAAGTGATATTGGGCTCAGAGAATTAAAGCATTCCCTGCCTTCAGGAACTTACATTAGAGTGGGAGGGATGAGAACACAAGGAATATGATGGCAGACTGATACAAATACCCCTATTTTTTGTCCCCCTTCACAGCAAAACGGCTCGCGTGAAGTGCATGCATGTTCTCTGCGGTTCATTTCCTCCTATCTCTCTGAATCCACTCCTTTTAGAACCCAACTCTCCACCAAAACTGCTTCAGTCAGGATCACGAGTGGCTTTCAGGTCAAAACCAGGGTCAGTTCTCAGTCCTCCCTGACTGGGCTTGTAGTTATCATTTGAAGCAGGTGGTCTTTCTCTACTCCTTCAAGCACTGCATCTTCTGGTTTTGCTTCAACTTAGTTTGCTATTCTTCCCAGTCTGCCGGTTCTTCATCATCTTCCTGACTCTAAAAGTAGGCATATTCTAAGATGAAGTCCCTGGTCCTGGTTTCTTCTCTGTTGAAACTCACTCTCTTTGCGAGAGTTTGCAACTCATGCAGTTTCTTTCTTGGTTTTAAGTTCTGTAATACACTGACAGTTTCCAAATTTACATTTCTCATCTGAACCTCTCTCTTGAACTCTAGACAACATATTTCCACTTGGGATATCTAATAGGTATCTTAAATATAATGTGTCCCAAACTCCTGATGATTCCCTTGTGTCAAACCTACAGTCTTTCCTATATCAGTTATCCGGCAGATAATCAATGTTAACATTTTGGGATATGCCTTTCCGGGCTCATGTGGGTATGTATGTTTATTTCTAACTACCACTCATGAGATAATTTTGTGTGCACTGTTTTCTTTCTCTAAATCTACCTCACCCCCTTTACTATGAACATGTTTTATACACCCTTGTATATTCTTTGGAAACCTAGCTTTTAGTAACTACTTGGTTGCACCATCATTTACTAACTAACCTTTTTTGTGAACATTGCATTACCTTCCGTGACTTACTATTAAAATGTAAACTGTGACTAGTATCCCCATTTCATTTCGTATCCTTGTTACAAAAAAGAAAGAAAAAAACACTTCATGATTCTAGTTCTGCACTATCCCAGCATGGTAGTTACAAACCACAAGTAGCTGTTGAGCACTTAAACGTGGCTAGTCCAAACTAAGATGGGCCATAAAAAGTAAAATACGGGTTTCAAAGACTAAGTTTGAAAAAACAAATCTTGTTAATAATTTTTTGTATTGATTAGTTGTTGAAATACTTTCTTTTATTGGACTAAATAAGATATACTTTAACAATTGACTTCATCTTTGTCTTTTTACTTTTTAAAATGTGACTATCAGCAAATTAAAAATTTATGTGTGGCTCACATTATATTTCTATAGGACGATGCTTATTTTTTTTAATATCTTTATTGGAGTATAATTGCTTTACAACGGTATGTTAGTTTCTGCTGTATAACAAACTGAGTCAGCTATACGTATATATATATATCCCCATATCCCCTCCCCCTTGCGTCTCCCTCCCACCCTCCCTATCCCACCCCTCTAGATGGTCACAAAGCACCGAGCTGATCTCCCTGTGCTATGCAGTTGCTCCCCACTAGCTAGCTATTTTACATTTGGTAGATGTATATATGTTCATGCCAATCTCTCACTTTGTCCCAGCTTACCCTTCCCTCTCCCCGTGTCATCAAGTCCATTGTCTACATCTGCATCTTTATTCCTGTCCTGCCCCTAGGTTCCTCAGAACCATTTTTATTTTTTTGATTCCATATATATGTGTTAGCATATGGTATTTGTTTTCTCTTTCTGACTTACTTCACTCTGTATGACAGACTCTGGGTCCATCCACCTCACTACAAGTGACTCAATTTCGTTTCTTTTTATGGCTAAGTAATATTCCATTGTATATATGTGCCACATCTTCTTTATCCATTCATCTGTCGATGGACATTTAGGTTGCTTCCATGTCCTGGCTATTGTAAAGAGTGCTGCAATGAACATTGTGGTACATGACTCTTTTTGAATGATGGTTTTCTCAGGGTATATGCCCAGTAGTGGGATTGCTGGGTCATATGGGAGTTCTATTTTCAGTTTTTTAAGGAACCTCCATACTGTTCTCCATAGTGGCTGTATCAATTTACATTCCCACCAGCAGTGCAAGAGGGTTCCCTTTTCTCCACACCCTCTCCAGCACTTATTGTTTGTAGATTTTTTGATGATGGGCATTCTGCCTGGTGTGAGGTGATACCTCATTGTACTTTTGACTTGCATTTCTCTAATGGTTAGTGGTGTTGAGCATCCTTTCATATGTTTGTTGGCAATCTATATCTTCTTTGGAGAAACGTCTATTTAGGTCTTCTGCCCATTTTTGGATTGGGTTGTTTGTTTTTTTGATATTGAGCTGCATGAGCTGCTTGCATATTTTGGAGATTAATTCTTTGTCAGTTGCTTCGTTTGCAAATATTTTCTCCCATTCTGAGGGTTGTCTTTTCATCTTGTTTATGGTTTCCTTTGCTGTGCAAAAGCTTTTAAGTTTCATTAGGTCCCATTTGTGTATTTTTGTTTTTATTTCCCTTTCTCTAAGAGGTGGGTCAAAAAGGATCTTGCTGTGATTTATGTCATAGAGTGTTCTGCCTATGTTTTCCTCTAAGAGTTTTATAGTGTCTTTAATCCATTTTGAGTGTACTTTTGTGTATGGTGTTAGGAAGTGTTCTAATTTCAGCCTTTTACATGCAGCTGTCCAGCTTTCCCAGCACCACTTATTGAAGAGGCTGTCTTTTCTCCATTGTATATTCTTGCCTCCTTTATCAAATACAAGGTGACCATATGTGTGTGCGTTTATCTCTGGGCTTTCTGTCCTGTTCCATTGATCTGTATTTCTGTTTTAGTGCCACTACCATACTGTCTTGATTACTGTAGCTTTGTAGTATAGTCTGAAGTCTGGGAGCCTGATTCTTCCAGCTCCGTTTTTCTTTCTCAAGATTGCTTTGGCTATTCGGGGTCTTTTGTGTTTCCATACAAATTGTGAAATTTTTTGTTCTAGTTCTGTGAAAAATGCCATTGGTACTTTGATAGGGATTGCATTGAACTTGTAGATTGCTTTGGGTAGTAAAGTCATTTTCACAATGGGGATTCTTCCAATGCAAGAACATGGTATATCTCTCAATCTGTTTGTATCATCTTTAATTTCTTTCATCGGTGTCTTATAGTTTTCTGCATACAGGTCTTTGGTCTCCTTAGGTAGGTTTGTTCCTAGGTATTTTATTCTTTTTGTTGCAGTGGTAAATGGGAGTGTTTCCTTAATTTCTCTTTCAGATTTTTCATCATTGGTGTATAGGAATGCAAGAGATTTCTGTTCATTAATTTTGTCTCCTGCTACTTTACCAAATTCATTGATTAGCTCTAGTAGTTTTCTGGTAGCATCTTTAGGATTCTCTCTGTATAGTATCATGTCATCTGCAAACAGTGAAAGCTTTACTTCTTCTTTTCTGATTTGGATTCCTTTTATTTCGTTTTCTTCTCTGATTGCTGTGGCTAAAACTTCCAAAGCTGTGTTGAATAATAGTGGTGAGAGTGGGCAACCTTGTCTTGTTCCTGATCTTAGAGGAAATGGTTTCAGTTTTTCACCATTGAGAATGATGTTGGCTGTGGGTTTGTCATGTATGGCCCTTATTATGTTGAGGTAAGTTCCCTCTATGCCTACTTTCTAGAGGGTTTTTATCATAAACGGGTGTTGAATTTTGTTGAAAGCTTTTTCTGCATCTACTGAGATGATCATATGGTTTTCATTCTTCAGTTTGTTAATATGGTGTATCACATTGATTGATCTGTGTATATTGAAGAATCCTTGCATTGCTGGGATAAACCCCACTTGATCACGGTGTATGATCCGTTTAATGAGCTGTTGGATTCTGTTTGCTATTATTTTGTTGAGGATTTTTGCATCTATGTTCATCAGTGATATTGGCCTGTAGTTTTCTTTTTCTGTGACATCTTTTTCTGGTTTTGGTATCAGGGTGATGGTGGCCTCGTAGAATGAGTTTGGGGAGTGTTCCTCCCTCTGCTTTATTTTGGAAGAGTTTGAGAAGGATAGGTGTTAGCTCTTCTCTAAATGCTTGATAGAATTCACCTGTGAAGCCATCTGGTCCTGGGCTTTTCTTTGTTGGAAGATTTTTAATCACAGTTTCAATTTCAGTGCTTGTGATTGGTCTTTTTATATTTTCTATTTCTTCCTGGTTCAGTCTCGGAAAGTTTTGCTTTTGTAAGAATTTGTCCATTTCTTCCAGGTTTTCCATTTTATTGGCATACAGTTGCTTGTAGTAATCTCTCGTGATCCTTTGTATTTCTGCAGTGTCAGTTGTTATTTCCCCTTTTTCATTTCTAATTCTGTTGATTTGAGTCTTTTCCTTTTTTTTCTTGATGAGTCTGGCTAATGGTTTATCAGTTTTATCTTCTCACAGAACCAGCTTTTAGTTTCATTGATCTTTGCTATTGTGTCCTTCATTTTTTTTTCAGGTATTTCTGATCTGATCTTTATGATTTCTTTCCTTTTGCTAACTTTGGGTTTTTTTTGTTCTTCTTTCTCTAAATGCTTTAGGTGAAAGTTTAGGTTGTTTATTTGAGATTTTTCTTGTTTCTTGTAGTAGGATTGTATTGCTATAAACTTCCCTCTTAGAACTGCTTTTGTTGCATCCCATAGGTTTTGGGTCGTCGTGTTTTCATTGTCATTTGTTTCTAGGTATTTTTTGACTTCCTCTTTGATTTCTTCAGTGATCTCTTGGTTATTTAGTAGTGTATTGTTTAGCCTCCATGTGTTTGTATTTTTTACAGATTTTTCCCTGTAATTGATATCTAGTCTCATAGCGTTGTGGTCGGAAAAGATACTTGATACGATTTCAATTTTCTTAAATTTAGCAAGGCTTGATTTGTGACCCAAGATATGATCTATCCTGGAGAATGTTCCATGAGCACTTGAGAAGAAAGTGTATTCTGTTGTTGTGGGATAGAATGTCATAAATATGAATATAAATATCAATTAAGTCCATCGTGTTTAATGTGTCATTTAAAGCTTGTGTTTCCTTATTTATTTTCATTTTGGATGATCTGTTCATTGTTGATAGTGGGGTGTTAAAGTCTCCTACTATTATTGTGTTACTATCGATTTCCCCTTTATGGCTGTTAGCATTTGCCTTATGTATTGAGGTGCTCCTATGTTGGGTGCATAAATATTTACAATTGTTATATCTTCTTCTAGGATTGATCCCTTGATCATTATGTAGTGTCCTTCTTTGTCTCTTGTAATAGTCTTTGTTTTAAAGTCTATTTTGTCTGATATGAGCATTGCTACTCCAGCTTTCTTTTGATTTCCATTTGCATGGAATATCTTTTTCCATCCCCTCACTTTCAGTCTGTATGTGACCCTAGGTCTGAAGTGGGTCTCTTGTAGACAGCATGTATACGGGTCTTGTTTTTGTATCCTTTCAGCCAGTCTGTGTCTTTTGGTTGGAGCCTTTAATCCATTTACATTTAAGGTAATTATCGATATGTATGTTCCTATTACCATTTTCTTAATTGTTTTGGGTTTGTTATTGTAGATCTTTTTTTCTCTTGTGTTTCCTGCCTAGAGAAGTTCCTTTAGCATTTCTTGTAAAGCTGGTTTGGTGGTGCTGAATTCTCTTAGCTTTTGCTTGTCTGTAAAGGTTTTAATTTCTCCGTCGAATCTGAATGAGATCCTTGATGGGTAGAGTAAACTTGGTTGTAGGTTTTTACCCTTTCATCACTTTAAATATGTCCTGCCACTCCCTTCTGGCTTGCAGAGTTTCTGCTGAACGGTCAGCTGTTAACCTTATGGGGATTCCCTTGTATGTTATTTGTTGGCTTTTCCCTTGCTGCTTTTAATATTTTTTCTTTGTATTTAATTTTTGATAGTTTCATTAATATGTGTCTTGGCGTGTTTCTCCTTGGATTTATCCTGTATGGGACTCTCTGTGCTTCCTGGACTTGATTAACTATTTCCTTTCCCATATTAGGGAAGTTTTCAACTGTAATCTCTTCAAATATTTTCTCAGTCCCTTTCTTTTTCTCTTCTTCTTCTGGGACACCTATAATTTGAATTTTGGTGCATTTAATGTTGTCCCAGAGGTCTCTGAGACTGTCCTCAATTCTTTTCATTCTTTCTTCTTTATTCTGCTCTGCGGTAGTTATTTCCACTATTTTATCTTCCAGGTCACTTATCCATTCTTCTGCCTGTTACTCTGCTATTGATTCATTGTAGAGAATTTTTAATTTCTTTTATTGTGTTGTTCATCATTGTTTGTTTGCTGTTTAGTTTTTCTAGGTCCTTGTTAAATGTTTCTTGTATTTTCTCCATTCTATTTCCAAGATTTTGCATCATCTTTACTATCATTACTCTAAATTGTTTTTCAGGTAGACTGCCTATTTCTTCTTCATTTGTTTGTTCTGGTGGGTTTTTACCTTGCTCCTTCATCTGCTGTGTATTTCTCTGTCTTCTCATTTTGCTTCACTTACAGTGTTTGGGGTCTCCTTTTCACAAGCTGCAGGTTCATATTTCCTGTTGTCTTTGGTGTTTGCCCCCAGCGGGTAAGGTTGGTTCAGTGGGTTGTGTAGGCTTCCTGGTGGAGGGGACTTGTGCCTGTTTTCTGGTTGATGAGGCTGGATCTTGTCTTTCTGATGGGCAGGACCGCATCCTGTGGGGTGTTTTGGGGTGTCTGTGAAGTTAGTATGATTTTAGGCAGCCTCTCTCTTAATGAGTGTGGTTGTGTTCCTGTCTTTCTAGTTGTTTGGCATGAGGCGTCCAGCACTGGAGCTTGCTGGTCGTTGAGTGGAGTTGGGTCTTAACGTTGAGACGGAGTTATCTGGGAGAGCTCTCGCCGATTGATATTATGAGCGGCTGGGAGGTCTCTGGTGTACCAGTGTCCTGAACTCGGTTCTCCCACCACAGAGGCTCAAGCTTGACACCTGGCCAGAGCATCAAGACCTGGTCAGCCACATGGCTCAGAAGAAAAGGGAGAAAAGAAAAAAGAAAGAAAGAAAGAAAAAGTAAATAAATAAATAAGATTATTAAAATAAAAAATTTTTAAAAATTATTAAAGTAAAAAAATATAAAAGTAATTAAAAAAAAAAGAAGAGTGCAACTGAACCAGTAAACAAATCCACCAATGATAACAAGCATAATAACTATACTAAAAATAAAAAACGGGGCTTCCCTGGTGGCGCAGTGGTTGAGAATCTGCCTGCTAATGCAGGGGACACGGGTTCGAGCCCTGGTCTGGGAGGATCCCACATGCCACGGAGCGACTGGGCCCGAGAGCCACAACTACTGAGCTTGCGCGTCTGGAGCCTGTGCTCCGCAACGAGAGAGGCCACGATAGTGAGAGGCCCGTGCACCGCGATGAAGAGTGGCCCCCACTTGCCGCAACTAGAGAAAGCCGTAGCACAGAAACGAAGACCCAACATAGCAATCAATCAATCAATAAAATAAATCTTTAAAAAAATAAAAAATAAAATAAAATAAAATAAACGGACAGACAGAACCCTAGGACAAATGGTAAAAGCAAACCTATACGGACAAAGTCACACAAAGAAGCATACACATAAACACAAAAAGAGAAAAAGGAAAAGAAAAAATATATATATAAAAGGAAGAGAGCAACCAAAGCAATAAACAAATCTACCAATGATAATAAGCTCTAAATACTAAACTAAAATAAACGTAAAACTAGAAACAAATTAGATGCAGAAAGCAAACCCCAAGTCTACAGTTGCTCCCAAAGTCCACCGCCTCAGCTTTGGGATGATTTGTTGTCTGTTCAGGTATTCCACGGATGCAGGGTATATCAAGTTGACTGTGGAGATTTAATCCACTGCTCCTGAGGCTGCTAGGAGAGATTTCCCTTTCTCTTCTTTGTTTGCAGAGCTCCTGGGGTTCAGCTTTGGTTTGGTCCCACCTCTGCATGTAGGTCGCCCTCAGGCATCTGTTCCCCACCCAGACAGGAGTGGGTTAAAGCAGCGGTTGATTAGGGGGCTCTTGCCCACTCATGCCAGGGGGAGAGAGGGGTATGATAGTTATAGTTGGAATGTGGGGCAAACCTGCAGTGGCAGAGGCCGGCGTGACGTTTCAACAGCCTGAGGCGTGCCATGTGTTCTCCCGGGGAAGTTGTCCCTGGATCACAGGACTCTTGCAGTGGCGGGCTGCACAGGCTTCCGGGTCGGGGGCGTGTGGATAGTGACCTGTGCTTGCACACAGGGTTCTTGGTGGTGGCAGCAGCAGCGTTAGCATTTCATGCCCATCTGTGGGGTCTGAGCTGATAGCCATGGCTCGCGCCCATCTCTGGAGCTCATTTAGGTGGTGCTCTGCCTTCTCTGGGCAGACAGGGAAGGAATCCCCTCTCCTCGTGCCCCCCGAAACACTGGTCTCTTGCCTCTTAGGCAGGTCCAGACCTTTTCCCTGACTCCCTCCCAGCTAGCTGTGGCGCACTAGCCCCCTTCAGGCTGTGTTCACGCAGCCAATCCCAGTCCTCTCCCTGGGGTCTGACCTCTGAAGCCCGAGCCTCAGCTCCCAGCCCCCACCCGCCCCGGCAGGTGAGGAGACAAGCCTCTCAGGCTGTTGAGTGCTGGTCGGTACCGATCCTCTATGCGGGAATATCTCCGCTTTGCCCTCTGCACCCTTGTTGCTGCATTCTCCTCCGTGGCTCTGAAGCTTCCCCCCACCCACCCCCCGTTTCCACCAGTGAAGGGACTTCCTAGTGTGTGGAAACTTTTCCTCCTTCACAGCTCCCTCCCATAGGTGCAGGTCCCATCCCTATTCTTTTGTCTCTGTTTTTTCTTTTTTCCTTTTGCCCTACCGAGGTACATGGGGAGTTTCTTGCCTTTTGGGAAGTCTGAGGTCTTCTGCCAGCATTCAGTAGGTGTTCTGTAGGCGTTGTTCCACATGTAGATGTATTTTTTTTTTTTTTTTTTTTTTTTTTATTTTTGGCTGTGCTGGGTCTTCGGTTCGTGCGAGGGCTTTCTCTAGTTGCGGCAAGTGGGGGCCACTCTTCATCGCGGTGCGGGGACCGCTCTTCATCGCGGTGCGCGGGCCTTTCACTATCGCAGCCCCTCCCGTTGCGGGGCACAGGCTCCAGACGCGCAGGCTCAGTAGTTGTGGCTCACGGGCCCAGCTGCTCTGCGGCATGTGGGATCTTCCCAGACCAGGGCTCGAACCCATGTCCCCTGCATTAGCAGGCAGATTCTCAACCACTGCGCCACCAGGGAAGCCCCCACATGTAGATGTATTTTTGATGTATTTATGGGGAGGAAGGTGATCTCCACGTCTTACTCCTTCGCCATCTTGAAGGTCCTCTCAGACAATGCTGTTTTAATTGCTCAGCTCAAAACCTTGGAGTATTTGCTTGCTTGCTGCTACTTAGGATTGGCATGATTGGAGCAGCCAATGGAACTCAAACTGAATTATTTCAGTTTTGTTTGCAAAGAATGTCAGAGACTACATTATACATTATTTTGGTTTTGTTATTTTGTTTTCTGACTTCATATAGTCTTTAAAAACTGAAGTCTGCCACGTCCTTGCCTGTTCAAAAGCTTTCTGTACTGACATCAAGGAGCCTTACATAAAGGTGCTTTGAATGTTTGGCCAGTGTTTGTGGGTATCAGGGATAATCTCATCAATTTCTTCTGGTTGTTTAAGGATAGACTCAAATTATTAACATTACCATTGACATTCTCTCTTATTTTTGATTATTAGTGCCAGGTCTTCATTTAAAGTCATGACTGTACCTCAGAGGTAGCTTGTTATGGGGTTTTTCACCTAAAGCATAAGTTGTAAAGAACACTCATAAAATTTAATCAGGCTAAACTTTTAACCACTGTACAGGAAATAAAGAGATTTATGTATTGTTACCAACTCTCTGCTCCCTGAACTGTCTGATTTGATTCATCCAACAAATATTTATTGTGAATCAACTGTCTGTCAAGTGCTATTGTTACGAACAAAAATTCCTGCCTTCATGGAGTTTACATTCTAGTGAAAGAAGACTGAGAATAAACAAATAATTAAAATACACTGATTGTTACAGGATGGTTAGCCCTAGGTAGAAAAACAATTTGGGAAGGGGTAATGAGGTGTTTGTGGTTGGGTTTGCAGTTTTAGTTTTGATGGTCAGAGAATGACTCACTGAGAGGGTTATAATTAAACAAAGATCTACAGGAGGTGATGGATGAAAGAGCAAGCCAAGCAGAGGGCTGCAGGAGGAGCTTTTCAGTCATAAGGACGAGCAAGGGCACAGGCCTTGGAGCAGGAGAGTGCCAGACGTGAGTAACAACGAGGAGGTCGCTGTGTCTCGAGTGGGCTGAATGATGATGAGAGTAGCCAGAGATTTGGTCAGACAGGTAATGAGGACCAGATTGTTCAAGGCCTGTAGGTCCTGAAGAGGAGAAACCACTGGGAGGTTTGAGCATGGGGGAAACACAGTCTGACTTGCCTTTCACAAGGCTCACCTTGTCTGTTCTTTTGAAACTAGACACTAGGAGCCAAGAATGGTAATGGGGAGATGAGTTGGGAGGAACTGTGATGATCTTGTCAAGAGATGATGGAAACCAGGGTAACAATGAAAATAAGAGATCAGATTCTGAATATATTTTGAAGGTAGAGTGGAGAGGAATTGCTGAAAGATTGGAGTATGAAAGAAAGAGAGGACTAAGAATGACAGGATTTTTTGGCCTGAACAACTGGTGGGATAGAGTATCTATATAGCAAATCATAAAGCCTTGTGTGAAATTTCCATATTGTTTTCATTGAAATATAAAATAGTTTACTTGGGTTGGTTTTTGGTAGCTTTGAGTCATTTTTTAGTTTCAAAGGTTTATGAATGTCAACGAATTTATTTTCACTTACCTGTCATTTCCCCAAATTCTTCTTTTTTACTTTTAATTTAAAATTTTCTCTTCCCCCTGTGTAAAGAATCTATTATTTTCTGAAAATTTCATCCACTGCTGTAATGGATTATAGTTGCCTCCTCACCATTTTATCTAATTGGAATATTGGCTGCAATTATAGATCTATCATCATATACATTTACTTGTGTGTGGGGAAGAATCTTTAATGTAACAATATAACAAAGAATATAATGTATTTTCTTCTATTCCATATTTAGTAATTGGTCTAATAAATAATGTTATATAGAGAACACATTTTATTTAAAAAATAATCATGATTTGTTAGAGCAGGGAAAAGGTATTGGGTAATGTGGCTTCTAGTCTTATAAAAATTTAAATTTAAAAAAGGGAAAAGAAAGTATACCAGTTATTGAAAAGTTTCACTGTCAGTGTTAGATTGGTTACTTAGTAATCCTTTGCAGGTGGATGAGGTAGCATTTTATTGAGGATCAAGGTTCTGATATGTATAAAATGGTGATAATTTTAAGGTTATAATGGTGATCTGTGAACTATTTCTAAAGTTTTGTGTTTTTTAGAACATTTTGAAAGTGTTTATCTTAATACAGTCAATTCTGAATTATCTATGCTTATGGGAGTCTGATGATGAATTGATATCTGAATTCCATAGTAAATGTGAAAATTGACTCAAGGCAAGACCAAATCTTTTTACTAATGCTATGAAAAGGTTGGTAACTGTCTTGTCACTACTTATTCTGGGGATGCAAATGAGAATTAAAATAACGAGAAGGTGGGTAACATTAAGTATGGGGGATAATTTGAATAAGAAAAAAAATCAACTGAATTATTTTAGAAAAAGATAAACATTTTCTATATGATTATATAAACTTTTCTGATTATTCAACTTAAAAATATAATTCTTCAATTAATTATAAAAATAAATGAAACTTCTACACAGTGTCACTGAGTGACCATTTCTGTCACGTGTCAACATGCTCAAATCTTTTTTTTAATTGAGGTATAATTTACATATAACTTTATATCAGTTTCAGGTGTACAGCATAATGATATCAATATTTGTATATATTGCAAAGTGATCACCACAACAAGTCCAGTTAACATCCCTCACCATACATAGTTACAAAAAATTTTTTTTCTTGTGTTGAGGACTTTTAAGATCTACTCTCTTAGCAACTTTCAAATATGCAATCCAATATTATTAACTATAGTCATATGTTGTACATTACATCCCCGTGACTTATTTATTTTGTAACTGGAAGTTTACACCTTTTTTTGACACACTACACATATTCTGCCTACCTCCCACTTCATGCCTCTGGCAACCACCAGTCTCTTCTCTGTATCTGTATGAGCTTCAAAATGCTTAAATCTTAAACCTTTTTCCACCCTGTCTCCTTTTCAAGATACTCACCCATCTGCCTCCCCTCTCCCTTCTCTCTTCAAGTCCCTCTTCTTGCTCCCCTTCCATCTCTCCCTTCCCTTCCCCCCTCCTACTTCCCCCCCACCCTTCTCCTCTCTCCTCTCTTCTTTCCACTGCCAAACTGCTACCTACTTCTTGACTTCTCACTCATTCAAACTGCTGCCCACTTTTTCACTTCTCATTCACTCGTTTCAACCTGCTTCAAACCTAAAACTATTCTGTAAAAAGTCACCAATAACTATCAAGTGGCTAAACGTAATATGGCCTTTTCAGACCACATCTCTTGGTAGCATTTGACACTGTAGATCACCATTCCCAAGAGATAAGTAGGCTTGAAGAAGCATTACAAACTATTAAGCATGCCTGCCTTTCCACATGCTACCTCCTGTCTGGTATGTTCTTCCCCTCTGCCTTATTTGTCCTAGTGAAAGCCTGCTAATCCCTTTGAAAGTCTCCCCAAATCCCAACAAGATTAATTCTTCCCTTGTTTTGGCACCAGTCACGCACCTTGTTCATACATCTTATATGTGTGATCTTGTTTTGTGTTCAGTTACTTAAGGGGATGGCCACCTAGTGAGACTCTGAGATATTTTAGGGCAGGGACCTCTTTATTCACCTTTGTGGTCCAACTCTCAACATATAATAAGCACTTGATAAATGCTTATTGAAAGAATGAATTTATTTTGTTATGATGCACATTTAGGGCTTAGAAATCTTTACATTGTCAATATGTGTGTATGCTCATACCTCTTCTCAAATTTCAAAAGGTAACTGAAACTTTGAGATTGATATGAATCTCTGAACTTACTTTCTAATCCTTAATGCCAAATATTTGGTGCTGGTGAGAGAGTGGAAAGACAAAGAAGAGCTCTTTCCCCTTAATCCCACCCTGTATTCCTTTCTGCTTGTTTGCACCTCCCAGTTGTAAAGAGCTCCTGAAACCTACGCGGTAGAAGTGCCAACTTTAAGTTATATTTGTATGCTTACATTTTTTGTTTACACAGTGATGAAATAAGGTGAGTCCCAGAATAAATTCATTTATGAGAACAATAGCAAACAGAAAAACAAAATAGAACAGCAGTGAAACAACCTGATATCATTTGAGAGAAGATGGAACAGGGTGTCCCTTGCTAGAAAAGTTCTGAAAGTTCTGTATTTCTTTTTTTTTTTTTTTAACTTTTTTTTTTATAAGAGATGCCAGTCTTTTTTTTTTTTTTTTAATTTTATTTATTTATTTATTTATTTGGCTGTGTTGGGTCTTCGTTTCTGTGCGAGGGCTTTCTCTAGTTGTGGCAAGCGAGGGCCACTCTTCATCGCGGTGTGCGGGCCTCTCACCATCGTGGCCTCTCTTGTTGCGGAGCACAGGCTCCAGACGCGCAGGCTCAGTAGCTGTGGCTCACGGGCCTAGTTGCTCTGTGGCATGTGGGATCTTCCCAGACCAGGGCTCGAACCCGTGTCCCCTGCATTGGCAGGCAGATTCCCAACCACTGTGCCACCAGGGAAGCCCCTGTATTTCTTTTAATAAAATAAATTTTTATAATAATATGAATATAAGAATATATTAACATAATATATACTATGTGATCATAAAAACATAATGTAAATTTGTATATTTATAAATTTGTAAGTTTTCTCACTCTATTAAATTTTAGTGGGATTACTCTTAGGTGTCCAAAACATTTGAATAATATTTTAATTTTCAAATCTCACATCTTCACTTTTATGTGTATAATTCTTTCATATACTAGAATTGCCTTAGAGAAAGAGTGTAAAACGTAGAGCTGCGGTAAAATAATATTTTTGAGAGGATATTCATATTGTCACTAGATTTTATTCTAAATTGACAGTACTCTTGTTTTGTTTTTCTGGCCAGTACTGTATATGGCAATTTCTACTTTCATTTATGAAAGAAAGTACGTGTTATGTCTCTTATACTCTTATGAAAATGTGCAGCTCTGGCAGTTACACTGGATGGTTTTGCTGTAGTAATTAAAACACAGATGGCGCTCATTTCTTTCCCAAGTGTTTGATTGGCAGATACTTTGTGATCAACACTTCTTTCAGCTGAACACATCGGCACCATCTGTCTTCAGTTGACTTAGAGAGAGTGGTTGCAGCTGAGTTTCCTGATGACTTCATGAGCCAGTTTAAATAGAGGATATCCCTCTTGCTGAAGCCATCAAATGATTTATGAAAAATTACATATAATATATAGGGTTTTCATGAAGTTGGTGTGCAGCTTAATGAAATATTCATTAATAATTTTTTTTGAAATCCACTATTCCCTTTCTCTGATTAAAATATATAGAGTATAACATAAAATCACTACATCTTAAAAAAAAAGTTTCTAAACAAATTTAGCTGATGGGGCATTTTGTTTTTAGTGAGGTTGTTAGAGATTATTTCAAATCAGGGTCCTGTGTTTTGAACCTCAGTGCAAGTATTAGTTACAAATAAAAATACTTTATTATGCTGTCTCCTAAACCCAATACAAATAGTATAGAAGAATATGCTAATTTTAAAGTTTTTGTATATTTATAACTGTTAGAAATAGATTATGATAGATGGTACTTCTTTATTTAAATATCAGGATAAGAATTGGATAGAAATTTAGGTTCGCCCAATTTTTTTTTTGTTGTTTGTTTGTTTATTTATTTATTTATGACTGAGTTGGGTCTTTGTTGCTGCGCATGGGCTTTCTGTAGTTGGGGCGAGCAGGGGCTAGTCTTCCTTGCGGTGTGCGGGCTTCTCATTGCGGTGGCTTCTCTTGTTGCGGAGCATGGGCTCTAGGCGCACGGGCTTCAGTAGTTGTGGCACACGGGCTCAGTAGTTGTGGTGCATGGGCTTAGTTGCTGTGCGGCATGTGGAATTTTCCCAGACCAGGGCTCGATCCCATGTCCCCTGCATTGGCAGGTGGATTCTTAACCACTGCATCACCAGGGAAGCCTGGTTCATCCAATTCTGATGAAGATAAGTGAATGTTGGTTGATTATTATGTAGAAAAACATAAATTCAAGACATTGGAAGCATAGAAACACTGGCTTTTGAACAAGAAGTAAAAGATAATTATTTTATTGTCCTAGAAATATATTTTGAAATGTATACTTGTGCAAACATATAGCCTGGGTTTATAAAGAATACACATGTATTATGCATAATAACATGAATTCTATATATAATTAAATAATGGAAAACTTCGCTGTCCAAATGGATACATAATTATGATTGCCAAGATGAAAAACGTGCTATGTAGTACTTATGGGGAAATTGAATGAATTAAACTATTGCTCCCAGAATGTTAGAACAAAGAATAAAGGAATTAGATTGAAAAACATTCTGAAGAACCCTGGAATACACTCATTGCTTATGGTTCCTGTGGAAACGCACTTATGGTAAAGGGCAAGAGTGACTTGGGACTTTGGCAAGAATTTTAGGATTAATTTATAAAGCTTATCACCCCACTTGGAGTGAAAAATAAGATGAGTTTTGGAGGCGAATCAACAGAAAAGAAGGAAAATAATTATGAATATATAGAAATTTATCATCTCCTATTACCAGAAACCTTTAAAGATAAACTTTGAATTAGCTTCTCATTTTGTTTGAATATATAATCACCTCTATTCAAGCTTGGAATTTTTCAAGGTAAAGAGTGGGGTTGGGAAGGAAGAAAAAAGTTTTAATTTTATTTAAAATGCATTTTAGTTTATTTGGTAAACATTTATTCTGAGAAGTCTACATTCTCATGGGGGGAAGGATATGAATAATTTCGATACAACAGACTAGGATATGTATTAAACAAGGTGCTGCAGAAGTTCAGAGAAGGGAGTTCCCAAATTAAGAGGAGCCCCCGACCACCTGAACTACATACACTCATTCACTTAGGTTCCCCTGCTCTAAGTTGCACTGTCTTCTTTCCCAGCCTGTTTCTTCTTTCTGTGCCAGTTTTATTGTGTCGACATTTTCTACGTAGTTTACATTTGTAAACACCCATCTTATTATGGTTATATAACATTAATATATAATATGGATCTCCAGAGAACTTTATCCAGTGTCATTTGGATGATAACAACCAACATTTATTGAGTACTTACTGTGTGTCTGACACTTTTCAAAGTACTTTCTCATTTCATTCTCACCTTATTTTGCAAATGAGGAAACTACCTAAAATAACCCAGCTAATTCAGTAGAGGGATTGGGATTACTCCAGACAGACTGACTCCACATGACTGTATTCTAGTGCCATTTAAACACACCCAGCTCCTGGAACTGCCCTGTGTGTAAAGAGTAAATGTCCTCCCCATCCCCACCCCCTCTGGATTAAACCCAAGGAAGGGGCAGTAGAAGCTGAGAAGACAGCCTCACGGTGAGACATTAAACTAAAAAGAGGGACTGAGAAGGGCAATTAACAGTCAGAAGAGGCTGTTTATGCTCAGGCACCCACCCGGCACACAGCTACCTTTGGTGGTACACAGACTCCCTGCTGCCAGGCTTGCCCATCAGTTCTCTCCACCTCATCCCAGTCAATGCTCCTCCACCTATGTCCATTTTAAAGGCTGATGGGCAACTGAGAGACAAGGTGAGGCACAGTATTCCTGAGTGGGACAGGAGTTTCACTTCATTAATTTTTTTTCCAATTAAAAGGGATTTCTGAACACCTGGACTAGGTATTGAATGGGATGTGCAAAAGTGAATCCCCTACTTCAAATATGATAGAAAGTGCACAGACCTGAGGGTGCACAGGCCTGAGGGAGTGTTCCCTTGAATCAGTCCCAGGTTTTACACTAACTTTCTCTGGTTCTTTATTTCCTTGTGGGTAATATGAGGGAGCTGGGTTAAAAATTCTAGAGACCCTACCAACTCTGAAAAAATGTATGTGATGATAAGGAGCTTATAGTCTATCTGAGCAGACATAAGAAATGTGTGTAAGAAGTTAAATATAGGGGAAAACTTATATATGGTGAAAGAAATAAGAATAGAGGTTGCCCATGAGTGTGTGGAGATTGAATGGAGTAGAAGTTGCTTACTGATATGGTGGTTACTCATCAAACTGTACACTTAAGGTGTGCATTTCATCTCAAATACAAAGCAAAGCAAAAAGAAACAACAACAACAACAAAAAAACACCAATATAATGATACATAAGGGCTAAAAATTCTGGAAAGGTGCTACGTTAGGAAGGGGGCCTAAGATAGCCCAGTAACAGACACTGATTTTGTGTATGTGTAAACTATTATTTAGCTTCCCTTAAGTATTGTTGTTTCATGAAATGTTTTTGAGACTATGTGGTTTTTCTTTTTCCTTGTCTTTTTAAAATTACATCACATTTTTTTTTAATCCTTCCCTTTTTAAAAAAAAAAAAATTAGCTGCTGCTATTTCTTTAAATGAGCCCCCTTAGTTTCTTTCTTTTTTAAATCTGGCAGTTACTGTGTGAAGCTTACACATCTAGACAGTTCCTGGCACATAGTTAACACTTCATCAATATTATTTACACAGAACTGTTGAGTTTATTTCACTATTTATTTGTGCTTCAGCATGCTACATGTTTTTCTGTTTAATCAATTAAACATTCACCTACATTTTTATCCTTTTCCTGTAGAGAGATGTGTTAGTATACTTGACTGCTCATTAAAACGTTTCCTTTGTTCTTTCTTATTTAAAATTCTTATCTTTGTTTAAAATCTTAAACTATTATTTTACTGCCTCCTTTCACCCTGGTGGTCAACTAAGTTATCCATAGGTACAAATAACAAATTAAGAGTGATATTGCTTGAAACTGGTTCTTTTGTTATATCCCGTGGAAAAGTAAAAAAAGTGATTGGCAATGCATGATCTGCTGTGTTAGATGACACCAGTATTAGAAAATAATATAATTAAAATGCATTATACTAAAATGTCTTCCTTTAAACAAGATGGAAAGATTGAAGGAAAGGGAACAGACCTAAGAAGTTGGAATAATGCTCATCTTAAAAAATGAAGTATTGGGGCAGACAGCAGAAGCAAGAAGAACTACAGTCCTGCAGCCTGTGGAACAAAAACCACATTCACAGAAAGACAGACAAGATGAAAAGGCAGAGGGCTATGTACCAGATGAAGGAACATGATGAAACCCCAGAAAAACAACTAAATTAAGTGGAGATAGGAAACCTTCCAGAAAAAGAATTCAGAATAATGATAGTGAAGATGATCCAGGACCTCGGAAAAAGAATGGAGGCAAAGATCGAGAAGATGCAAGAAATGTTTAACAAAGACCTAGAAGAATTAAAGAACACCTAGAAGAATTAAAGAACAAACAAACAGAGCTGAACAATACAATAACTGAAATGAAAAATACACTAGAAGGAATCAATAGCAGAATAACTGAGGCAGAAGAATGGATAATTGACCTGGAAGACAGAATGGTGGAATTCACTGCCACGTAACAGAATAAAGAAAAAAGAATGAAAAGAAATGAAGACAGCCTAAGAGACCTCTGGGACAACATTAAATGCAACAACATTTGCATTATAGGGGTCCCAGAAGGAGAAGAGAGAGAGAGAAAGGACCCGAGAAAATATTTGAAGAGATTATAGTCGAAAACTTCCCTAACATGGGAAAGGAAATAGCCACCCAAGTCCAGGAAGCACAGAGAGTCCCAGACAGGATAAACCCAAGGAGAAACACACCGAGACACATATTAATCAAATTGACAAAAATTAAAGACAAAGAAAAATTATTAAAAGCAACAAGGGAAAAACGACAACATACAAGGGAACTCCCATAAGGTTAGCAGCTGATTTCTCAGCAGAAACTCTACAAGCCAGAAGGGAGTGGCATGATATATTTAAAGTGATGAAAAGGAAGAACTTGCAACCAAGATTACTCTACCTGGCAAGGATCTCATTCAGATTCGACGGAGAAATCAAAAGCTTTACAGACAAGCAAAAGCTAAGAGAATTCAGCACCACCAAACCAGCTCTACAACAAATGCCAAAGGAACTTCTCTAAGTGGGAAACACAAGAGAAGAAAAGGACCTACAAAGACAAACCCATAACAATTAAGAAAATGGTCATAGGAACATACATATTGATAATTACCTTAAACGTGAATGGATTAAATGCTCCAACCAAAAGACACAGGCTTGCTGAATGGATACAAAAACAAGACCCATCTATATGCTGTCTACAAGAAACGCACTTCAGACCTAGGGACACATACAGACTGAAAGTGCGGGGATGGAAAAAGATATTCTATGCAAAAGATATTCTATGCAAAGATATTCTGTGCAAAAGATATTCTATGCAAACTCCAGAAAGCTGGAGTAGCAATACTCATATCAGATAAAATAGACTTTAAAATAAAAAATGTTACAAGAGACAAGGTGGGACACTACATTATGATCAATGGATCAATCCAAGAAGAAGATATAACAATTATAAATATATATGCACCCAACATAGGAGCACCTCAATACATAAGGCAACTGCTAACAGCTATAAAAGAGGAAATAGACAGTAAGACAGTAATAGTGGGGGACTTTAACACCTCACTTACACCAATGGACAGATCATCCAAACAGAAAATTAATAAGGAAACACAAACTTTAAATGACAAAATAGACCAGATAGATTTAATTGATATTTATAGGACATTCCATCCAAAACAGCAGATTACACTTTCTTCTCAAGTGTGCACGGAACATTCTCCAGGATAGATCACATCTTGGGTCACAAATCAAGCTTCAGTAAATTTAAGAAAATTGAAATCATATCAAGCATCTTTTCTGACCACAACGCTATGAGATTAGAAATAAATTACAGGGAAAAAACCGTAAAAAACACAAACACATGGAGGCTAAACAATACGTTACTAAATAACCAAGAGATCACTGAAGAAATCAAAGAGGAAATCAAAAAATACCTAGAGACAAATTACCACAAAAACATGACGATCCAAAACCTATGGAGGCAGAAAAAGCAGTTCTAAGAGGGAAGTTTATAGCAGTACAAGCCTACCTCAAGAAACAAGAAACATCTCAAATAATAAACAATCTAACTTTACACCTAAAGGAACTAGAGAAAGGAGAACAAACAAAACCCAAAGTTAGCAGAAGGAAAGAAATAATAAAGATCAGAGCAGAAATAAATAAAATAGAAACAAAGAAAACAATAGCAAAAATCAATAAAACTAAAAGATGGTTCTTTGAGAAGATAAACAAAATTGATAAACCATTAGCCAGACTCATCAAGAAAAAAAGGGAGAAGACTCAAATCAATAAAATTGGAAATGAAAAAGGAGAAGTTACAGCAGACACTGCAGATATACAAAGCATCCTATGGGACTACTACAAGCAACTCTATGCCAATAAAATGGACAACCTGGAAGAAATGGACAAATTCTTAGAAAGGTATAACCTTCCAAGACTGAACCAGGAAGAAACAGAAAATATGAACAGACCAATCACAAGTAATGAAATTGAAACTGTGATTAAAAATCTTCCAACAAACAAAAGTCCAGGACCAGATGGCTTCACACGTGAATTCTATCAAACATTTAGAGAAGAGCTAACACCCATTGTTCTCAAACTCTTCCAAAAAATTGCAGAGGAAGGAACACTCCCAAACTCATTTTATGAGGCCACCATCACCCTGATACCAAAACCAGACAAAGATACTACAAGAAAGGAAAATTACAGACTAATATCACTGATGAACATAGATACAAAAATCATCAACAAAATACTAACAAACAGAATCCAACAACACATCAAAAGGATCATACACCATGATCAAGTGGGGTTTATCCCAGGGATGCAAGGATCCTTCAATATAAGCAAATCAATCAATGTGATATACCATATTAACAAATTAAAGAATGAAAACCATATGATCATCTCAGTAGATGCAGAAAAAGCTTTTGACAAAATTCAACACGCATATATGATAAAAACTCTTCAGAAAATGGGCATAGAGGGAACCTACCTCAACATAATAAAGGCCATATACAACAAACCCACAGCCAACATCCTTCTCAATGGTGAAAAACTGAAAGCATTTGCTCTAAGATCAGGACCAAGACCAGGATGTCGACTCTCACCACTATTATTCAACATAGTTTTGGAAGTCCTAGCCACAGCAATCAGAGAAGAAAAAGAAATAAAAGGAATACAAATTGGAAAAGAAGAAGTAAAACTGTCACTGTTTGCAGATGACATGATGCTATACATAGAGAATCCTAAAGATGGTATCAGAAAACTACTAGAGCTAAGCAATGAATTTGGTAAAGTAGCAGGATACAACATTAATGCACAGAAATCTCTTGCATTCCTATACACTAATGATGAAAAATCTGAGAGAGAAATTAAGGAAACACTCCCATTTACCATTGCAACAAAAAGAATAAAATACCTAGGAATAAACCTACCTAGGGAGACAAAAGACCTGTATGCAGAAAACTATAAGACACTGATGAAAGAAATTAAAGATGATACCAACAGATGGAGAGATATACCATGTTCTTGGATTGGAAGAATCCACATTGTGAAAATGACTATACTACCCAAAGCAATCTGCAGATTCAATGCAATCCCTATCAAATTACCAATGGCATTTTTTACAGAACTAGAACAAAAAATCTTAAAAATTTTGTGGAGACACAGAAGACCCTGAATAGCCAAAGCAATCTTGAAGGAAGAAAACGGAGCTGGAGGAATCAGACTCCCTGACTTCAGACTATACTACAAAGCTACAATAATCAAGACAATATGGTACTGGCACAAAAACAGAAATATAGATCAATGGAACAGGATAGAAAGCACAGAGATAAATCCACGCACCTATGGTCAACTAGTTTATGACAAAGGAGGCAAGGATAAACAATGGAGAAAAGGCAGTCTCTTCAATAAATGATGCTGGGAAACCTGGACAGGTACATGTAAAAGAATGAAATTAGAACACTCCCTAGCAGCATACACAAAAATAAACTCTTTCACATTTTAAAATTTTATCACCAAAGCAGGGAATTTTAAGAGTATCACAGGTTGTTATAGATGAGAATAAAATAACAATGTTTATTTAGCAACACTTGAGTTGAAATAGAGTCACAAATTGCTGTAAAGTCTTACTAAACTTTAAGGAAGAAAAGTTACAAGAGAATTTTTTTAAAAATATTTTTTAAAACAAAGTAGGGATTAGTGGTATATTATACCCCACATTTAAAAAAAATTAAATCAGAGTTTAAAATATTTTTTCTCCTTAATAGGTTTCATTTTAAGTATCTGACTCTCATGTTTGGGAAATAATTAGACATGAAAGACTGAGCAACTAGATGGTTCAGGCTTTCTTACATCTGTGACTTGATTCCTGGAAGGAATACTGGAGCAGGTGTCAAACTACAGTCAGGGTGAGCAATTAAAATCAAGTAATCTTAGGGCACACTTGACTAAGAATTATAGTTTAGATCCTTTCTTTCCTGTGGGCATTTTTTCCAAAAATGGGTATGAAGAAAGAAATGGAAAATGACCCAGAATGAAACTCTAAACTCTGGTGGTTCTGAGTTTAAGTTTACTATAAACCCTTACATCCCATGCTTACTAACTTTTAATAGACCTATTCTCATGTATATTTTATAAAGCAGAGTCTGACCTTGTGATAATCCAGCCACAGAAAGGGACTAACTGTATGTCAAATAGACTCTGACCCTGAAAAATATATCAGTTCTGCTCCCTTCTCTGTTAAGGAGAAATACACTTAAACTTTCATTATTTTACCTTTTTTGTGTGTTTCTAGTTTACTAAGCATTATGTTAATTTTACTTAACACTTTTATTGTGGTTAGGAGTACTGGAAATGGAAACATTTAAAATGACGTTTGATTTATTAAAACCCCACAAAACTAGCAGATGGTTTAGGGAAGCAGCACTAAGGATGCTGCTTGATCCTTAATTCAAGACCATACTTGATGCTGTATCTGGAAGAAGAGCTATGCCAGGAACAATGCTGTTGAGTTAAAGACTATGTTATTCGTAAATATTTAGGAAAATAAGAAGCAAGTGTTCATGAGCATAGTATATGAAACCAAATAGATATTCTATGGGAGGAGGGTTCTGCACACATCTCTAAATCTGTAGTATTTATTCATGTAACATTTTAATAAACCTATGGAGAACAGAATTTTATAATGAATCCAGTCAAAACTTTATAGCTCTGTTGCTTTATTTTATTCATTCTCTGTACAAATGGATGTTTTTGTTTGTAATAGTCACTGAAATAGTCATGTATTTAAACTCCCTCACACCAAATATAGAATCCCCAAGTTTTTTTCTTTAAATATTTTCCCAACATTTACAATATTAAAAAGTATAATTAGTATAATTAATTGGTACCATGTATAACTGTGATAGCTGGCATCTAGTTACTTTTCCTGTTATTCTTTTTAGTCTTTTACTATAACAATTCTGTGAAAATTTTTATGCTTCCTATTTAATACATGCTAAAAATTTTTTTTTTTCCGGTGAGGGAAAGAATGAGGGTTCAAAGCAATGTTAAATACAGGTGACAGCGTTTCCTAATTAGTTTTATGAGAGCAGAAATAAATCACTTAAAAATTCATGAGCTCCTTTGACCTCTTTTTTTTTTTTTTTTAAGAAATGTAAACTTTCTGGAATAAGGATTCTCTCTAAATAAACATATTTGTGTTATAACCCATGTAGTTAGCATATTGTTGCTAGATCTAAAAACACATGTCCAGATGCCAAATTAGACTTCTGCATACCCTGCAGGTTGCTGAATGGTCACGAAATAGGAAAACATCCACTACTGATATCGATCCCAATTTGAGGACAGACCTGTGAGGGTATCTTAAGATGCAAGAGACTTGGCAGCTGGAGAGCAAGTGCCTTTTCTACCTGAGCATCGGTGCTCAGTGTCAGCCCTATAGGCTCCTGACCTGCAACATGTCAGCCTCTTGTGTAAGTTAACAGAAAGAGAAATAATCTAATTTAAACCATTTTCAAATATATGCATTAAATGGCTAATAGTCTTGTTTTCAAAATCAAACATTTCCTTACTGAACTCCTTAGAAGAAATTTTGGGTAGTGGATCTCCCTAGGTACCGTTGGTTTCGGATTCTCTAATAAAGTCATCTTTCCTTCAATATTGCAAGTTTTAGATCTACGCTTTGGGTGGGAAATTAAATATTACCCAAATCAAATATATTATTAATAGTTCAGGAGAACAGACTCAGAAGAGAATCAACAGCAGTCTTCATAAGAACCTGACCATTTACTGTTTGCCTGTGTGTGAGATCACATGTCGAATACCAGATTTTAATGTCAGCATTCTGTGCTGGAAAGACCATTTAATGTTTACTTATGAGGCACTGGCCTGGAGTTCAAGCTCCAGGAGAACAGGCTGTGTGAACTTGGCCAAGTCATGGAACCTCTTTGAGTCTCAATTTCGCCACAGGTAATAAGAGTACATATGAGAATAATACTACTTTCCAGCATTACAGTATTATGAGACATATATGAGATTGTTTATGCAAGTTATTTGTGCATTGTAATACTTGGGTTTGAATTCTGACTCTACCACTTTCTTGCACTGTAGTTTTGGATAAATTACCTAACCCAATAAAGCCTTATTTTCTACAACTTAAAATGAGGATAAGTATACAGTGTTTGCAAACTGATTGTTACAGAGTAGGAGCTCAAAAAATGTTAGTTGCTGTTATCACTATTATTTTTACTAAATCTCTGTGAATGTATTTAGTATAATCTATATAATGACATAAAATTTTGTTTAAAGTTATTTAAAGTCTATCCCAATAGGTATTTATTTTTACTTGAAAACTTGGTACTGCACACACTTTCCTGTAAATTAGAATAACTTTTAAACTAAGTTTGTATGTAGAATGAGAAATTTTCTTCCTAAACAAATAATGTCCCCTCTATAGGTATTGTTTTAGCTTTCTGATATAAGAGACTAAGAAGGAATGGATGTCCAGGAGCCTCTCATTGTTTATAGTTTACCATAATTAATAATTTAAATTGTTTTGTCGGTGGATTTGGTATAAAACAAGAGGAGCTTTTATGATTCTATAAGTGTAAGTTTTTATTATTTTTTTTAATTTTGAGAGGAAAAAAACCTTTGAGGGCACTATGCCCTCTATGCTATGTGCCCTCTCTAGAGAACATATTTGAGATACACCACCAATTGCCTACCACTTAAAATCCATTTAAAGAGTCAACCTCAAGCCTTTTCCCTGAGGTAATGGGATTAGCACTCTGTTGGGACTGCAATCTTTTAAGGATACAAATTTGTTTCTAAATGTTCTAGCTAGTAATCCTATGCTCCTTGACAGGTTTTACAATGTAACTGACACTCTTGGAAAGGAAAACACAGACCTCAGACCTCTTTCCCTCTGCTGGATTAGGAAATTCAAGGACTTTAACAGAAAGTATTCTGTCTTGATATACTTAAAATTAGTTGCTCCTCATCTTTTTTCTTTGATGTTGGTATTGAAGGAATGTGATGAGTAACCTGAATTTAAGAAGACAGTGACATATAGATGCTTTTCTAAGCCAGTCATGAAAAATTTTCCTTTTAATGTCCTTAATTTTTACTACTTTTAAAAGAAAAGTATGCTAAGAAATATTTTCAGTTTAAGTATATCACTTGATAATTTAAAATGTTCTGAGGCACTTTGTTTGGTTGGAATTCATTACAAAAGGAATATAAGTCAAGAACCATTCTATTCTTCTCTTTTCTATCCTCTTTCAACAAGCCAGCTGTTAATCCCTGGGATGATAATATAGGTATGTTGAGACATTATGATCCTTGGAAAATAAAAGAAGTTAAAATATTAGTAAACTTGTTTTATGACACATTCCTGATCATATTCTATAATTCTTTTTCCCTTTTATTTTAAATTATATCCTAATATGAATAATGAACATTTTAAATAAATATTATTACTTTTAGAAAATGTCTATAAATTTGAAATATCCCAAGTCTGTTTTCATGAAGCCTACTTTTCTATAGCTAAGATTCCAATGGAATATAAAATATAAATTACAGTATCTTTTGAAGGTCACTATGAATTTAATATAAAAACCACTCAGACTACACTGAATAATTTAGATTTAAAAAACAAAGTTTATTGTATAGTAAAACTTTACGTCATACTTATTGTAATTTTTTCTTTTGAAACTGTTCTCAATTTTTTTCTAAAATGTTCTATTTATTTCCCTTACTTCTTGGATGTATTTTATTGACTCTACATTTACCTTGTCTTGATGGCATCTGGTCATGACTTTGAATATCGGTTGTGTCTGTGCTGTAGAGACCACGGAGTACAACCTGGGGAGCACTGACTTCAGCATCAGAGCCCTGATTTACTACCTGCTCTCTGACTACCTAGTGTAAATTACTTAGCCTCTCTGAGCTTCGGTTTTCTCATCTGTAAATGGGGCTAGAGATACCCATCTTAGCATGGTGGTGAGGGTTACATGAGATTGAATCGTGTCTAACAACGTCTGGCATATGGAAAACGCTCAGTAAATTTAGTTCCCTAGTTCGTGGTAAATGGAAACGGAAATCCAAATGGTTGGGTTTGGAGCTGAATACATACTGACTTCAGCTGTGGCCTTGATTGTTTGTTGGTCATTTCTTTGTTTGCTTTTAATTTAAAAGAAAAAAAAGTGAATGCAGCTATGTAATCTCCAATGTAGATAAGGCCCTCAACCTAGGCTTAAAATATAAATATATGACTAAATCAACTGCATTTACAAATGAGAAGTTCGTACCTTACAGAGTTATTTTAAAGACTCAATGATATATAACAATTCAAAGACCTTAGCACATGCTAAGCACTCGGTAAAGGTAAGTTATTCGTAATGTAAAGATGAGATCTTTGTGATAGAGCTTTGGGTACTCCAAATTTAGCTAAGAGTCATATGTACAAAACATTTTCCAGGTACTCCAATTTAGGCTGATGTTTCTGTATTTCATTTAAAAAAAAAACCCAAAAAACGAATTTTTAAATGGTTATAATTAATAAGTAAAGTAATTAAATTTTGGACATATATTTCAGAATATATTCATATAAACAGCTGCCCCCTTTTGGATCTTTAATATTTAGTCTTTAAATTAAAAAGCCAAAAATTAGCAGATAGGAATTTTTTGTTTTTAGAAAATTGTACTTGTGAGAAATAATTCTGAATATACCTTATCTTTTATTCAAATGTATACAGATTGTTCATGTGCGTATTACCTTTAGAAATCTCAGAATCTGGAAAGGATTGATTAGTCCCTCTTTCTGGGCTCTGGTATTATACTAGGTCAATATTAAACTAATCTAACAATATACATAAATTTCTTTCAATCTATTAGGTAAATATTTCTATCTGTAACCAGAGCTTAGATCTAGCTGGCATGCACTGGTGTGACTGTCATAGTTGTGTGGCTGGTGTTCATTCTTTTTTTTAAAAAAATGTATTTTATTTATTTATTTATTTTTGGCTGCACTGGGTCTTTGTTGCTGCGCCGGGGCTTTGTCTAGTTGCGGCGAGTGGGGGCTATTCTTCGTTGCGGTGTGCGGGCTTCTCATTGCAGTGGCTTGTCTTGTGGAGCACGGGCTCTAGGCGCCCGGGCTTCAGTAGTTGTGGCACATGGGCTCAGTAGTTGTGGCTCACGGGCTCTAGAGCGCAGGCTCAGTAGTTGTGGCACACAGGCTTAGTTGCTCTGCGGCATGTGGGATCTTCCCGGACCAGGGCTCGAACCTGTGTTCCCTGCATTGGCAGGCAGATTCTTAACCACTGCGCCACCAGGGAAGCCCTGGCATTCATTCTGGCTGATCAGTACGCATGTAGTACCAGTTGTTAAATGTTTTGAATATTACCCCTGCCCAGAACTATTTATATCTACATCCTTGTTTTCTCACGTAATATAATCTTGTTATGCATTCTTTCTTTGTCTTTTACTACAGGAAGGTTGAAGTCATTAGAGTGAGATAGTTTTTAGCATTTGGCTAGATCTTTCTGTTGAAGAACTGCAGTATCTGCTGGCTTTTGGCTTAAGTTGTCACTGTACTGAACCTCAGTACTTTATACAAGGTGTGGTACGTCAGCATCAGCACTGAAATGTGTTCTTGGGCCACCTTTATTATGCTTTATTGACTTTTTCCGGGTATTTTTAGATATAGACTCATAACTACTTGTCTCTTCTTCTCCATGACTCTCCTATTACCTGAAATTCCTCTGAATTGAAGATACCCTAGAAAGTCCTGATCGTTAAGCTTGAGTGGTAGAGATCTTTATAGGAGATTTGATAATACTAGAAATCAGATTCACATCATAAGGAGCATTTAAATCATCTTAGTCAGTTAACATTCTAACTGGTTACTTGACACCATCAAATACCTAGGTTGCCAAGAATGTGGCCCGTGTCTATTTCCCCTGTTATGTTGTCTGTATTACTGAATGGTATTCTTCTTCTGTTAATTAAGAGTATTACAGTACATGTCAAATTAAGCATTTTTGCTTGGAAAAAGATGGGGGTGTGTGGTTAAAGGAGTCTCACAGATTTAATAGGAACAGTGCTTTTAACAGATGTTAGATCTCTGACTCTGGCTTTTTGGGTATCTGAGAGTCTTAGGGTTGCAGAGTAACTCAGAAGCCAACTCTCTTGATTTATAGTTCAGAATACAAAGTTCACAGCAGTTAACTTACTAGCCCAGGGATGGATAAGTTTCAACTTCCATGTCAGCTCTGGGATTTGGGCTGTTGGAAGCCATAGGTTTGATATTGTTCAGTTAGATCAAGGTCACATAACTAGTTTGAAGTAGAGTCTGGACTAGAACCCAGTTCTTTTGGCTTCTAATCTCGTTTTTATTTCTCCTAGTCATTTTATTATAAACCTCATGAAAACCTTTATTTTGAATACATTTTTATAACCTTGTAATCCATCGTGTAGGCATGAAAAGTTAAGATTCTGACATTTTTATTATATGCAAAGAAAGTGAAAATTATCTTGTTAAAAATATCATGCTTATTATTCAGTTTTGAAAGTGCAGAAATAATGTGAGAAAGAAAAATGTAGTTTCATATGCATATCTTTTTAAGCATGACCCTTCGTTACTAAGCTCTTTTTTACAAAGCGTGCCATCAGCTTTTTAAAGGACACATTTCAACATGGATTAAATCTTTGGGAAATCAGCTTGAATTATTTATAAGTACAGGCATACCTCAAAGATACTGCAGATTCAGTTCCAGACCACCACAGTAAAGCGAATATCACAATCAATGGAGTCACACGAATTTTTTGGTTTCCCAGTGCATACAAAAGATATGTTTATACTTTACTGCAGTCTGCTAAGTGTGCAATAGCATTATGTCTAAAAAAAGTACATACTTAATTAAAAAATACTTTATTGCTAAAATATGCTAACCATCATCTGATTCCTCAGTGAGCTGTAATATTTTTGCAATAGTAAGTTAAAGATCATAGATCACCATAACAAATATAATAATTAATAATGAAAAAGTTTGAGATACCGCAAGAATTACTGCAATGTGACACAGAGACACGAAATAAGCAAATGCTGTTGGAAAAATGGTGCTGATAGACTTGCTGGATGCAGGGTTGCCACAGACTTTCAATTTGTAAAAAATTGTTCGCTAATCACAATAAAACAAGGTATGCCTATAATTGCCAAAACATGCACATATATGTGTGTGGAGTAGAAATATATTTATTAATAGCTAAGAGTAATTGTTTGTATTGTGATGTTATGAATAATTCAACTGTATTTCATACCATTTTTAAGCCCTGTGGGTGTAGTTTGTGAATTTCCCTGGATAACATTGTTGGTACACAGTAAATATCTAACAATAATAACTCTTTTCCCATACAGTATTTACTTTAACTAGAAAAAACTTACTGCTGTGCTCATGTTGTACAATTTTTAAAGTTTGTTAAGATGCTAATGAATTTCTTGGCATTCTGTTATGGTATTATCATTTTTTAATTAGAACTCTCTCTCTCTCCCTGTCATACACACTTCACCTTCCTCCAGCCATTTGCCTTTCCTGTGACATGCTCTATGTTTTCATCTTATCACCTTAGTAACCAGAGGTACCGAAGTCCTACATTCCATTGAAACCCAGGCTTTAAAGATGGTCTCAGGCTGTTCCCTCTACTTCTTTTGTGGTTCTTTGTAGCTTGAAAAATTGGGAAATGATCAAATTTAGCCACAATCACAACTTTCCATACTTTTCTGTGTCCTGGCATTTGAGTTCTACTTTGTGTCTATCTCTGTGTTAATTATTTGGGGGATACACAGTAATTCCTTTTTAACAAGAATACTAAAATATTATTGGAGCTAGCATCCTCTCAATGCAGGCCCAACACTAACCCATGCTAACACCTAGGACAAGGCCAAGCTAGTCCAGTGTATTTTCAGGGGCTTGCATATTCTCTTTTTTCCAAATATTATCCCCATTTTCTTTTATTCTTATATACTGCCCCTTATTCTATAATTAGATACCAGCTTCCTTGCAAGAACTGGTTGCAGCGATAAGTCATGGGAAGCTCATTCACATGAAAGTGTATAAACTGCACAACTGGGCACATAACCAACTCTAGACAAACAGGAGACAGAACAGGTAAGGAACTAGGAACATAGGCTTTGAGTCAGTCCTGAGATTAAGCCTTTTCTTTGAGACATTATATCACTGAACAAGTTAAGTTACATAACTTCACTTAGACCACTGTTTCCTCATCTGTAAAATGAAAGTAATACTGTCTCATCAACTGTATTATTAGAAAGATTAAAAGAAAAGTCTATGAAAAAATTGAGCAACTTGCTTGGTTTTTAGTCAATACCTGAAAATGTCAATTAGTGTGACAACAAAATAACAATGCATTGGACTATAGAAGAGGGAGAGAAGGTGAATAAAGGAGAAGCTGAGGACTCTAAAGGCAAATTTTGTAGGGATCGTATCTTTTCCAGAAGTCCTGTTTACCTGCTATTGGTTGGGGGAATGTAGAGGCCCCACTCATTATATCCTGCCGGTGCCTACAGCTTTGCTTCCCATTATTTATAAACATTTTAGCTTGTTTTTCTTTGATGATATTATAAACAGGGATTCATCCTTGTCAAATTAAGTATTTATTAATTGAGGATTTCTACCCTCAAGGAACTCTTGTGTAGAAATAATACGGACGTACAAGAAATAAAGTACAAAAGCTTGTTTTATAAAGATCATCAGTGCTACAGGATATTGGGAAAGGGAATGAACGCATTGTCGGGATCAAACATCGTATGAATGACAGCTCTACTTTTCTGTTTTGATGTGGCCATTGAAATAAAATGGCATAAAAGTATGTTTGACACCAGGATTCAATAAGCTTAATCTTGAAACAGCTACTGTAAAAATCATAATTTTACCAGATCTTGTTTGCAAGATTTTGATTTCCTAGAAAAAATTAGTTTTTTATTTTAAGTATTTGATTCATTTGCCATTAGTACTTGAAAGGCAGGTAGAGAGGCTTGGCTTCTTCACATTCTGATAAGTGGAGCTCAGAACTACCAAGGTGGCATCCTACCCCTGTCCCCCAGAGACCCACGTTTTCTGACAACAGATCCTACATTGAGCTATCTGTGATTGTCCAATAAGCTGTTATAATAGAATGGCCAAAATACAAACTTTATTTTTATGTGTTTATGTGTTTGTGGGACCAAAATGCAGAGGTACTGGTATCTCCTACTTGTTTTAGTGACAATTCTGATTCCATGTAGAGGAGAATCAAAGGCATATATAATTAATTTAATTATTGAATGTGTTCGACATTAAATGGTTCCCATTTTCGTTTTTGAAAATTTTAGTCAAAGATGGACTTGAAATGTGTTCTTTAATTTTACATTGAGTATTTGGTTAAATGAAAGATTTTATGAATATGTTGGAACTCACCTGAGTTTAATCAGTTTATTGATTCACTAGGCATGATTTGGTGTTTTTGCTTTGTGATGATTTTTAAAAAGAGAAAAGTCTCATTTTCTTTCTGCATTATTTGTATAATCTTTTCCCCATCTTTTTGGAACATTTGGCTTGAACCTGAGTTTAATAAAGTTTGCTATAATATTGTAGTAGTTTACAGGTGGCTCACATATATTTATGATGTGAAAGTTGCGTATCTATTAATTTAACAAATATTTACTGATGTCCTGCTATGTCCTGAACTAGCGATTGGAGGTATAATGGTGAATGAAATATACAAAAATCCCTGCTCGCATAGAGCTCATAGTCAGAGATTAAACACTGTTACTAAAATACTGTAATGAGACTAAGTATTTTGGAGTAGTAAAGGGAGGTGGGGGAGGCTAGGAGCACAGGGAAGTTGCAATTTGAAATGTGGAGGTCAATGAAGACCTCACAGAGAAGGTGACAATTGAACAGAGACCTGAAGGTGATCAAGAGAGGAAATCTCTTGGCTACAAGGAGCGAGAATATTCTAGGCAGAGGAAACAGCAAGTACGGAGACCCTGAAGTGGGAACGTGCTGTGTAAAGAACAGCAAGGGGCCAGTGTAGGGTAGGGGCCTAAGAGGCTGGTTTTGTAGGGCCTTGCATGCCAGTGAAAGGACTCTCGCTTTTTTTACTCTGACCCAAATGAGAAGCTGCAGGAGGTGTTAGGCAGAGGAGTGATATGGACTGCTTTAGCTTCAAAGACTTGCTGTGATTGCTGTGTATTGAGAACAGATTATAAGGTGGCAAGGGCAAAAGCAGGGAGATGAGTTAGGAGGCAATTACAATAACCCAGGCATGAGAAGATGCTATCTATCTACTTACTGTGCATTTACTGCTGTGTGTATTGTATACAGACACTGGTGCAAGGGACCATTCGGGTTTATTTTTCAGTCTTTTTTTTTCCCCTGTGGTTCAAATCTTCCATAGAAGGGAAAGAGAGAAATCAATGACTTCACTTTTTTTTTTTAGCCATTACTGGTAGTAATATGAATCTTGCATGTATATGGCATTTTACAGTTTTCAAGCCATTCTTATATGTATTGCCACATCTAGCCCTCACAATGGCCTGTTTAATGGATGACAGTTTCCAGGTTTATAAGACATGTCAGGGTCATACAGCTGGCCCCTTCTCTTTGGTGGTGTGCATATTGGCTTCAGTAAATACATACAAAACTAAGCAGTGACCAATAATCATCTCTTCCAGGAGGCTGGGACTTGGGTACACTTAAAGAAATTTACTCAGCTGCCAACTCATTAAAGAGTAATGAGCATTGTTGTGGTCTCTGTCTTTGGTGGTCGCTGGGTTGTCAAGCTAAAAAAACTTCATTGTTATTGGAATTGAATCTGTAAATTGTTCAAAGGGGATGCTTTATAAACAAGAACATTCATAATTTTTTCCTTTTAATTTCATCTTATCTCTTTATAAGATTCACATCTCTAAAGATGGAATAGAAAAAAAGTGTACCAAAACTGGAAGAATCCCCCAAATGTTGAGGGAATTATGATACCAAAAGATATTTAATTTTTGCTGATCAGTAACACTAGGTAGAGTGTTTCCTTGTATATGTCAAAATATTTCAGCAAAGATGGTTTTCTTGTACGGAATTTAAATAATGAGGCTCGTGACATTTTACTTTTAACCTGCAAGATACGTTGAATACAATTAACATATTCAAGTTAAGTCAGAGAAGGTAGCATAAATAACTTTTCTGTGTGATTTAATTTAAATTTATAATATATTTTAAGTGTTTCAGAGAAGATGAGAGATTGTAGAAATTCCTATATATTATAGTAGTTGAGAGAGCAGAGTGTGTATTTTGTATTCAGAAATATATCATGTAACAGCTGTTGCAAAATTTGAATGAAAAAAAAAACTGAATGGGCAAACATACGTTTGTAGTCAGAAGGAATAATATATCACTTGAATTGTGTTCTTGAATTGCCATTTGTCTAAGAGATTGAATTTTTGAATATAATAGCAGTAAATGCAAAAAAGGCAGATTAATAGAGTGATGTTTGTGAAAAAAATTTAAGTGCTCGGGATAGGAATTTGAACTTGTGGTTCACACAATAGTATTCCATTACTTTCTAACAGATATGATTATTGAACAGATTAATAGTTTATGTTGAAAAACCTACTTATTTGAATGAGCTCTCAATTATAATATTCCCCATTAAAGATGTATTTTTTTCACTTTTCCGATGAAATAACAATATGTATAAAATGCAATTGATGTTCTGGCTTTCAACCTGACAAGCTTTTGCAATATGTAGAATATGTGGCAGGCCTGGTGCCTTCGAAGTGTTTTTTCTGAAGTTTTTGGTAAGGAATGTTTTCTGGGGCAGCTGAGGGATTGGTGACGTGGGGAACATTTGAGACAGTGGTTTATTGTTATTATTCTCTATTCCTGTCCATTTTTTATGTGGACCACTCTTCGTGTCCTCCTGTATCCTTTTCCTTTCTCTTTTCTTGCTGATTTAATTCCTCCAGTCTATTATCAAGTGCCTACTGTATGCCAGGCATTATTCTAGAGGCTAGAAATACACCTCCCTGCTCTCTGGAAACTTACTGTCTTGTGAAGAGGGTGAACAATGAACAACTTAAACAAGGGATAATGTTCACTATGAATAGGCCAAGGCAGGGAGTAGTGACAGAGCGGTGTGATACTGTACTGGGTGGGGAGGGAGGGCCACTCACCCCACAGGGAAGCTGAATCCTGAATGATGAGAAAGAGCAAGCTGTTTTTTCCTTCTTGTGCCCTTGTTGCCTTCACTCTAGCCCACAGACTCATAATAGCCTGGCTGCATTCACAGCTTTCCACGTACCCAGAGTCGAAGCCAATGGCACGCCATACCTCTTCTCCCTCTCCAGGGATATGCGGGAGATACAGATGGACTGTCCTTCCTTTATAGGCCTTCACTTTCTTACTCCCTATAAGAATTCACTAATTATTATGTATTTTAGAAGGTTTTCCTCTTCTTCCACCAGCCCCTTGCTTCCTCCCCCAGTACCACACAACACGTTGAATTTGCTTCTATAAATATTATAGGCCTTCTCACGTTGCCTTGCAATATTTGTCTTCCATTCCTTTCCAAAATGCCATCCCCACCTGCCCCATTAAAAGCCAGGGAAGCATCATTTCTTTTTTTTTTTTTTTTTTTTTTTAAACATTTCTTTCTTTATTTGCTTGCGCTGGGTCTTAGTTGTGGCAGTGGGTTCCTTAGTTGCGGCTTGAGGGCTCCTGAGTTGTGGCCGAAGTCTTAGTTGCAGCATGCATGTGAGATCTATTTCCCTGACCAGGGATTGAACCCGGGCCCCCTGCATTGGGAGCACGGAGTCTTAACCACTGTGTCACTAGGGAAGTCCTCAGGTAAGCATCATTTCTATTCATCTTTGTTTTTCCAGAGGCTAACACAGTGCCTGAAACAAGTAACTTTCAGAAAGTATTGTATTTTTTAACCAAATTAATAAATTGTTTAACCTTATACTGCTTGCCCTTATGATAACTTCAACCCACATATATACTTCTCTCCTTTCTAATATCTAAGTGATTAAATGAAAACATAAAATGTAAGGGGTTAATTCAAGTAACTTAATGTATTCTTGTTAATTAAGTAAAATGTAAACGGTACTTTAATAACTAGTTTCCTCTCTTTTGCTATTTATATTTTCTTCACCGAAGAGAGCAGGATGCTGAACCACATTTAGAGTTAATCAGAAGAAACATTAGAGACACATAGAAAACAGCATAATTATATATGCACTTTTAGACTACAAAGTGAAATTAGTTAAGTCGTTTGAAGATCTGTGTGATTCATTATAATGCAATCAATTATGTGGCTTACCTTAAATTATAATGTAACGCTGAGAAAAATGCCATGACCTAAAGAAATATTTTATGTGGATGATGTCATCATGCATTTACAGGAATCAGTATAGATATTTATAACTTTTCATGGAAAAATTTTAAACATTTTAAAGCAACATTTAAAAAGAAAATTACATTTTGAATACTTAGTTGCCTTGTTTGCCCACTCCTAAGATGGAAAGAAATTAATCACAGTGAGTTCATTCTTACAGTTTTAAAACTGTTTGCAATCTTTTTTCATTAGTTAAAAAAAAGTACATGAGTATCATCAGTTTACAGATGAGCAGTCATTGCCTTTAAACAACATGGCATTTTCCCACTACTTCTGGTAGTCTTTTTATGTCTGTATATGATTTCACCGTTTTTAGTCATACCAGTCTTAAAGGCTGGCCATTATGTTCTTTGGACATGAATTACTCCCCCACAGGGGGAAGAATATAAACAACACAAATGCTTAAGTTTGTTTTTTGTGAAAATAGCTACATTTAAAGACCATTTTTATATTGTTCTTTCTAAAATGTCAATTACTAGATAGTAAAAAGTTAAATTCAGCTGAATGTAATAGAGAAAAGAGAAAAATATATGAATATGATTTAATCATTTTCTAACTTCTGTTTTCTTATGTGGCAGAGAAACTTACTTAAATTCCTAAGATTTTGGTTGAATAATAATTCTTATTATTTAAAAGAGAAACATAGCATCATTGTAATTGTACTCCCGAGGTAAATGTCTGGTTTTCTTTTGCTTTTATTTTATTGTGACTTCAAAGGGAATGGTTGTTTCATGATGAGTTTCTGTCCATGATCAGTAAATAAGAAGAAGAAAATAGTGAGGAGAGGGTAGAATTGCAGCCTCTGCTTCCTATTCTAATCCATTAGTGATAACACATATATCATGAATGTCCTTAATTCTTGATTAAAAATCTTGATTAAGATGGAAGAGTTTCTGGTTTTTCACCTTTCAATATTCTTTAATATGGAACGTTGACAGTGATGGATTGACTAGCATGTAATAAATACAGAATCAGAGGTCTGGAATAATCCTTGAAATATCACTTTTTATTGTGATATATATCATACATACAGACGCATAGAGCTTAGACAGTTTAAGGAATAGCTATAAACTCCTATGGAACCAACACCCAGGTCAAGAAACAGAACATTGCTAGTATCCCTGAAGTCCTCTCCATGTGAAATTTCATTCACTTTCTATCAAAACTAGCTCCAGTTGTTTTTCAGTTTATACTCAAGGATTCCATGTAGAATCATTGTTTCCCCCCCACACACTTTCAGAGATTTATTATTGGAAAGAGTTAAACTCCATAGAAAGCCTGAAGAGGCAAGACGTATTTCCATTCCTGGTTCTTTTGAAATGCACTTAGTGGCTGAAAGTAAAAGTGGATCAGTTAGATAATTGTGTCAGTTGATGCATTTGGTGGATAAGCTGCAGAGAGCATCCTTCGTTCCATCTTTAAAATGCAGAGGCTTAAGATGAAAAATTAAAGAGGTTTGGGTGGATGAGGTTGAGAAGAGAGTCTTGGATTGAGACCAATTAAATCCATCTTTCATGATGATATCACAAATCCAGTAGAACTACAATCAGTAGTTGAAATAGCAGGGTAGAAGGCAGCTACTAGAAGGCAATTTTCAATTAATAAGACATCAGACAAATGATGTAACAGTAATATAATCAGGTTTTTCAGAAGGAAGAAATGTCCACTGCCATTCTTGACTAGATACTAGATTTTTAAATATACAGCTCAGTTGCTCTGCCCATAAAACATGTTGCTTTTCTTCATTTTGACAGACGCTACATTGTGTTCAAACTTATTTCTTATTCCGCTTTCTTACATTGAGCCATTTGTTTGGTTTTCTTTTACTGTATTTTGAATTATTACTCACTGAGCAGATATTTTATTACTGTAAAATGAATTATAAACATCATCAAAACGGTGCTAGGGATGAAAGAGCAGATGGGTGCTGGTTTTTGCAGTTTTTTTTAAAAAAATTATTCCCCCGAGAGAGCTGTTGGCAAAGTATAACAATCGGTAATTAGATTACGGGAACAGGAAGAAAAAAGGAGGGAAAAAAAGTAAATTAGCCACATGCAAGTCTACATATATTTTTCTAAAAAGAGAAAAAAAAACATTGCTTTAAATATATGTATTTATTAAAATTATAGGGTATAAGTACTTCTCCTGTAAGATTTAATATTATACCTCTTCTACTTTGTTCTTTGTTTTCATTCTCCCTTGCCCTCCTTGTTCACTTCTATGGCTCTGTTGCAGATCTGTTTAATAATCATTGCTACCAGGATAAAGCTGTCATCAGCCAGAGGTGACAATTCACAAAGAGATGTTTTGGCATTCCAAGACACAGAGGACATTAAATATGGTGTAAGACAGAACAGGTCTTCTTTATTTTGACCTATAAAACATAGATGCTATTGTGAAAAATATCGCTTCACAAAAATATCTTCAGCCAGTAACTCTGGATGATATCCATCTTCAAGGTTTGCACTGTATTTTATTACTGTATTTTTTTTGCCTCCTCCTCTTCTTTACATTTTGAAAAGAAAACCAAGTGGATTCACTCTACTATATATCAATTTTGAAACAACTTGTCTGGCTTCAGAGGCATCTCTGAGTGGAGTACTCCGTTTTCTTGTTAGGGTATATCCTTTAACATGTTAAAGGGTCATGGGTTTTGTCATCACTACCTGGGGTGAAGAACAAAAACTAATCAATATTCTTTCCTAGTTCTCTCCCTGGATGTCTTACAACCCCATCTGTTTGTTTCTTGTTTCTCCTTTACTTTTCCTGGGTGAGGTAGTCTGTAGTTAAATTCTCTCACATCTCATATACAGTCCATTAGGATATCCTATTGTCTCTACCTTCAAAATATATCCAGGTTTCAACTACTTGTTATCTCATCCACCCTGATTGGACCACCGGGATTACAGCAGAAAACAACAATATCATATAATTTCCTTGTCTAAGCAGGAAGGGTATAAACCCTTTCCCTTCCCTTCCCCCAGGTCCATTCTCAATAAAGGAGCCAAAGTGATCTTTTTAAAATGGAAACCCAATCACGCCATTCTTCCCAGACTCTGCGGTGACTCTGCATTTGACTCAGGGAACAAACCAAAGTCCCTACAGTGAGTGACCTACAAGTATCTACAATCCATTCTCCATTACCTGCCCGATCTGCACCCCCTTCTTGGTTCAACCGCATTCGCCTCCTTGTAGCTGCTTAGCTCCAGCTTTTTTATCTACCTGGAGACATCTACAGATAAGCACTATGCTCATTCCCTAACTACCTATGAGTCTTAGTCAAATGTACCCCTTACAGGCTTGCACCTTACCCCACACCTCACCCAGCTGTCCATCTCTCCATTACTCTTCTTCCCTTTTTCTTTTTTTCCATGATGATTATCACCTTTTAACATACTATTGACTTAGGTATGTTTATTGTCCATTTTCCTGCTGGAATATAAGCTTCATGAGGGCCAGGATCTTTATGTATTTTGCCAATGATATATTTTATTTATTTACTTATTTATTTATTTATGGCTGTGTTGGGTCTTCGTTTCTGTGCGAGGGCTTTCTCTAGTTGCGGCAAGCAGGGGCCACTCTTCATCGCGATGCGCGGGCCTCTCACTATCGCGGCCTCTCTTATTGCGGAGCACAGGCTCCAGTCGCGCAGGCTCAGTAGTTGTGGCTCACGGGCCTAGTTGCTCCGCGGCATGTGGGATCTTCCCAGACCCGGGCTCGAACCCGTGTCCCCTGCATTGGCAGGCAGATTCTCAACCACTGCGCCACCAGGGAAGGTCCCGCCAATGATATATTTTAAACCCCTATAAATTATTTATTGAACAAATGAATATTTATAAAATAAATGATTGGTGTACTCCCCACTTCTTATTACTTTTCTCCCTTCCAGAGTCTCACAGCCACCCTTATCTGTAACTAGACAAATGAATCTA
Organism: Balaenoptera acutorostrata; assembly: GCF_949987535.1. Lineage (NCBI taxonomy): Eukaryota > Metazoa > Chordata > Mammalia > Artiodactyla > Balaenopteridae > Balaenoptera > Balaenoptera acutorostrata. The sequence goes on from NC_080065.1 coordinate 87,109,384, forward strand.
CTTTCTTAGATGTAGCATCCTAAACCAGATACTAAAACTGAAACTTAAAAAGGAAGGTGAATCTTGAATATAAGTATCTTTTAACTATTTTAAGTGATCATAACAGCCTCGTTTCTGTCTGTCAAAAACATCCACAAACACTTCATCAACTCTTTTGGCTCCAAAAAGGAATTGTTAAAGGACAAGGGATATTTTTGATCTAGATTTAATGTCCTTCTTGATTTTTGTGCAACTGTAAGTGTAATTAATACAGGTTTCCTTTAATTTATAGATGTGAGTGAGGAATGAGAATCTCCAGAATAAATGCAGAATAGTATTAGAAAATTGATCATAATCCTCTTAGTACAGTTGGGCTGCTATAACAGAATACCATTGATTGTATGGCATATAAACAAATATGTGTTTCTCACAGTTCTGGAGGCAAGAAGTCCAAAATCAAGGTTCCAGTAGATTTGGTGAGAACCTACTTCTTGATTCATAGATGGCCATCTTCACATTCATCCTCACATGGAGGAAGGAGTGAGGGAGCTCTCTAGTGCCTCCTTTATTAGAACACTAATCTCATTCATGAGGGCTCTGCTCTCAAGACCTAATTGTCTACCCAAGACCCCACCTCCAAATACCATCACATTGGGGATTAGGATTTAAACATATGAATTTTGGGGGGACATATACTTTCTGTCTATAGTACCTTTCTATTTCATAGATTTGGAAGTAAAACAGCAGGATTAAAGGATGAAAGTTTTTAGGAGAGAGTTTGACATTAAATAATAACCACAAAAATATGGAAAAAATTGATTTATGGCAATATTTTTAAGGAAACAACTCTACATATTATGGCATAGTTGAGAACTGTTATTATTTGGGTCGATATATTAGAAGATTTTAAGTGAACTTGCATGATAACATTTGAAGACAGTAAGGATTCTAAATGAAAGAGTAAAGATCTCATAAATTAATGAAAAAATATAGATCAACAGAAAATGTAGTGGAAGTATACGTTGGTATCCATGGGGGTCTTGAACCAATCCCCCATGGATTCTGAGGGATGACTGTATATTCTTTGTTTGTATTCAGAAGTGTTGATATTGATGGATAAAACAAAGTCTAGAGAAAATAATTGTCTATTTTGCTGGAAATTTTTGACATAAAATTAAAATGTATTGACTTGGACATAGCGAATCTTTATAACAATGAAAACTTAAAAAGAAATTTCTGTATAAGAGTAGTTTAATACATTGGGTCCCACAATCTTTGATCTTACTGGGCAGCAGTAGTGCTATGTAATTTGGGATTGGGTTCAGCGGCATATAACAAAACATGTGAAATATCTTGAATAAGATAGAACTTAATTGCTATCACAAATGAAAGAATTTTGGAGATAAGGTGGTATGGCTTTTCCTTATATTCATCAAGGACCCAGACTCCTTCTGGCTCAGCATCCTTTTATCTTTACAGTATAACCCCTGTCCTTTTGGTCCAGTACAGCTGTTGAGCCTCCAGTCAGCATATGCCCCTTTTAACCAGCAAAAGTGAAGAAGGGGCAAAAAAGGGGCACACAAACTTTGCCACATGGCTTTACCCATCTGCAGTTGAGGCTGGGCCATGTTGTCCTTTAATTGAGCAGCATTATGACCAACTAAAAATTAGATTCTTGTGATGAAGGTGGTAGGGGGACAGGGATATTATAAGACTAGTGGTCTTCGTTACAGGAGCACATTTTCACTTAATAATTAAACAGGTTTAATTGTTGGAAAGTTAGAAGAAACATATTCTTTACTTGATTTTACCTTGTCCCTTTCAGTACAGGAATACTGTCTGTCATTGAGCTGGGTTTTTTTTTTAAGACAATTTTGTCATTGTGAATAGTAAACAAACTAGGATAGAAATAAGAAATAACACACAATAAGCTTCATTAAAATTCAGTTATTCAGAGTGAAATTACCTAATTCTTTCAGGCAACTCATGCTAACAAATTGTACTCAGCATAATTACTGGGTTTATACGATCTCTTTTTTCCAGATTAAATGGTGTCAATTTGCATTTATTATGACAGTTGTCCTCTGCACTTGGAGTAATAACGTACTGTTTATTTATATTCTAGGGCCCAGAATCAAGCCTTGCTTTTTCTACTCTCTCCACCTGCTCACCCTCAAACTCCTGCAAACACACACACACACACACACACACACACACACACACACACACAGTGTTGTTTCTCCACGTTGTAGCATAAGGATCATTATTTCCTCTTTTCTTTTTTTTAATCAGACCTAAGTACTTATCAAAACATGCACAGTCCATGGTTCTTCTGTCCTTTGAAGACTGTGTCAGTTTTGTTGTGTGTACGTAAAAGCTTAAAGAGCTTTAAAGGTTAAAAGAGAATTTTAATGCTTAAAGTAAGTTTAGAGAATGTTCTCAACCATTTCTCTTAATCTGCTTTTCATAACTTTACTAAGGAGTGTAAATGAACAGTTGCAAAAATATAGAGCATGTCCTAAAAGTATTTATAAATTTGCTCATAATCAGAAACTCACTAGGACTGTTTTTTTGAACTTGAAAATATAGATTTATTAATTTGTCTTGAACAATAAGCAGAAATAATAGTATCTAACAAAATATTGACAAATAAGACAAGGAGAACTTGAACTGTCAGATATCCAAAGTTAAAATCTGACAATAAAAATGATAGTTAAGTCAATGAAAAAGAATAAACATCTGGAAAATATGCTTAAACCTATATAGGTACATAGCATGTGTCAAGACTGTCTAGATAAGATTTCATTCAGTCATACCCCAAATTGGGTAATTATTTGTGAAAAATAAAACTTGACTCCTGTTGCATGCAATACACAAAAATATATTCCTGATGGATTAAAAAATTACTGACAAAAATTAAGTCATGATTCAACTAACCTCAGGGTGGAGGAAGGACTTAAAAATGGGAGAAAAAAACAGAGGGTAAAATATTGATCATTTGATTTCACAAAATACAACCTAAATTTATGTATATGTATATTCACATATATGTAAATGCATTGAAAGGGACTAAAGAACACATGTAAATTTGTTGAAAGAAGTTACTTTATTTAAGTAAATGGGATTGATGTGGAGCGTTGTGTGATGTGGTCTGTCACAATTTACTCCAAGTATTGCTACGTTATTTTAAGGCAACAACAACAATGTAATGATTTAATCATTATTTATTAAATCAAAACAATTACAAATGTGAGAAAAAAGCAAACAATTAATGCACAGGCTTATTGAATGACTTTTATGAGTCAGACTCTGAGCCAGACATAATTTCTCCATTGGATATGCACAGTGGTACTAGGTTTTAGGTGGTTCCAGTTTCTAGAACTGTGGTTTCTTATATTTGATATGTACAATTAGTATGATGACTTGATTTTTTCTCTTTGCAAAGCTACTGTTAAGTTAGGGTACATCTCAAAATGAATGGTCCAAGCAAATGGGCATTCAAAAGCAATAAAATAAAAATAAAAATCTAAACCTCACAGCTTATATAAAAATTAACTCAAAATGGATCACAGAGTTAAATGTAAGACATAAAACTCTAAAACTTAGGGAAAAATGAGAAAATCTTCAGAACTAGGCAAAAAGTTCTTAGACTTGACATTAAAAATCACAATCCATAAAAGGAAAAATTGATAAATTGGACCTCATCAAATCTAAAAACTTTGCTCCACAAAACTCCCTGTGAAGAAGATGTGAAGACATGCTACATACTGGAAGAAAATATCTGCAAACCACATTATCTGACGAGCTCTCAAATTCACAAAAGCTCACAAAATTGTGGTTAAAACAAGCAATCCAATTAGAGAATGGAAAAAAGGCATGAATGGACATTTCACTGAAAAGATAGATGGCAAATAAGCACATGCAAAGATGCTCAACATCACTACCCACTTGGAAAATGCAAATTAAAAGCACAATGAGAAAATACTACATACCTATCACACTGGCTAAAATTAAAAATTAGTGATAACATCAAATATTGGCAGGGATGTGGAGAACTGGATCACTCTTACATTGCTAGTGGGAATGTAAAGAGGTGTAGTCACTTTGGGAAAGAGTAGGACATTTTCACAAAATTTTCATGTGACCCTGTTATTACATTCTTGAGCATTTATCCCAGAGAAATAGAAATTTATGTTCACACAAAAACCTGTACATGCTTACTCATAGCAGCATTATTTGTAGAAGCCTAAAACTGGAAACAATGTAAATGTCCTTCGAAAGGTGAATAGTTTTACAAACTGTAGTACATCTATACTATGAAATAAGACTCAGCAGTACAAAAGAATGAACTATTGATACATGAAACACCTTGGATGGATCCTAAGGGAATTATGCTAAGTGAAAAGCCAATCTAGAAGATTACCCACTGTAAGATCCTGCTTTTATAACATGCTTGAAATGACAAACTTATAAGAGAGGGAGAACATATTTCCTTGTTATACTATTGTATTAGAGTTTTGCAAGATGTTACCATCAGGGGAAACTGGCTGAAGGGTATATGGGAACTCTGTATAAGTGAGTCTACAGTGATCTTAAAAAAAAAAAAGGAACAATAGCAAACAAAAACCTAATGTTTTTTTTCTCAACTAAGTGAAAAGGGACAAAAGACTCAACAGTGTGTTTAGGTAACTTGCCCAGAGTCCCACAGCCTATGAGTAGCAGAGCTTAGATTTGAACTCAGGTCTGTCTGACTTTAAGGCTTGTCTGTATTTGCACAGCACTTGCCATCTTCCTAGAAGGTCCCACTCAAGGTAAGTGGCAGTAATTTTTACATGCAGGCTTTGGAAGCCACTTCTCCAGACTAGCAAAGAAAATTGAGATCAGATCTTAGGTTCTAGTCAAACTCTTCTCAACTGTGTTTTCCAAAAATATCTGGCAGTGCCTCTCATCATCACAAGACCACCTGGAGATTTTGATAAAATGCAGATTCTAATTCAGTCAGTCTTGGATGGGGCCCGAGACTGCCTGTTTCTAATAAGCTCCCAGGTGATGCTAAAGCTGTGATCCGTGGACCACTCACTAAGCAGCAAGGATGAAAGGGACTTCTAACATAGCCGTTTGTAACTAAAAGAATGCCTTACGACAAACAGCATTTCAGATGTGGTTAGGATCCTGCACTCCAACAGCAAATGGAATGAGAGAGGAAGGAATCCATTGTTGGAGTGTAGCTTAAGCCTGGCAATCTCATTCATAAGTGAAGACAGTTGACAGGCATTTTGAGTGGAAAGAGAAAAACTAGAGTCAAAGTATAAAAAGTTAAAGTGGTGCTTTGCAGTCAGTTGCAATAATAACAGCTGTTTGTCATGCATGCAATGTCTGCTTTCTTCATTCATGTGTAAGAGAAATTACTGATAAGGTAGGAAGTTTATTGTGACCACAGCCTAGACTGTCATCAGGCCTGATAGCTCCATTTCCATCCATTTAAGTATTTGGGGATTTGATTTGTCCTGTTATCTAAACTAATTAAGATCAGAACATCCACAGCTTCCGTTTATTCAGGGGTATGCAGGTTTCCCTTTTGTATTTCTGAATAGAACAAAAACATTGTGCCAGAGAGGTTTAGATGCCCTTCTTTCAAAGTCATCCTTTAATTATTAATGCTTTTATCAGGCTTTATGAAAGGTGCCATGTTTCCTGAAGTAACTAAAGCTTGATATGGCTTTATGTTATGATGGGAAATTAATAAATGAGTATGTGAACTGGGGAAATGAAGTGTGAAATTGTATGGTATTTCACAGTGTGAGCTTCTTTTGTGATCTGTGTTTTATCATGTTCTGGGTCACATTTGCTGGTGGGTTTGCTCGTGGGTCAACAAGCCCTTAGGCTGTCATTGCTTCTTTAAAACATCAGGCATGAAAGGTGGAATGATGTACAACTCTGCCATTGGCCAAGCTGCAAAACTCTCATTTCACAAGGTGTTGTGCTGACTTGCTTCTTAGGACCAAGTTGTTGCTGTTTTTGTTTTTCTCTTCCCTTTGAATAGTCTCTGATGGTGGAACTAATGACACACACACCTCTCCTTGAGAAGCTCACTTTCTCACTGGCCTCCTGCCTCCAGTCTTGCCCCCAGCCTCCTGCATCCAGCCTCCACATCACAGCCAGAATGATCTCCTACAACACGCCTCTGATCCCATCAACTACAGGATAAAGACTAAATACCTTGGCATGGATTACAGGTCCTTTGTGCATTGGCTCCTGCCTTTCTCTTCAGCCTCATTCCTGCCCCTCCCCCTTCCGGTGTTCCTGGCTCTACTTGTGGTCCTTAGAACTCAACTTGCTTTCTCCTTCCTCAAGATTGACCTGTAAGCCGTTTCCTCCAGTTGGGATGCTTTCTCTCCATTGGCCACCTGGTGAACACCTGATATTTAGCTCAGATGTCACTTCTTCCATGAAGCTGCCTGTCTTAGTCAAAGCTGTTTGGTTTCAGGGCATAGGAACCCACTCAAATTATCGCAAATAAAAACGTTTATATAAACGACAGAGCAGGCCCCTCCATGGACATTCCCAAATAGGTCCGTAAATATAGCTAGGACTTCGGGGAGAGAAGAGGACAGTCAGGAACCAAGGTTGCTCATGTGGTGACGCCTGGTTTCTATCACTTCTCTCTGTGTCTGCTCCACTCTTTTCATTTGCAAGGTGATATTTTAGCTTCTCTACCCTTTTGTCATTTCAGCTTATTCCTGGCTTTGCTTGGACTTACCCTATGTCAGTTTGGCTCTAATTCTATGTGAATTTCAACTCAGCTATCTTCTCATTTTCCCAATTTCAAATTCCCAGGGAGAGAGATTTGGATTGGCACCATTAAGTCAAGTGGCCAATTAGCTATGGCTGGGGAGTGGGGTCCCACCTTACATGGGGCACGTCTTTCAAGGGTGAAAGGCTGTGTTTGGTTCTGTTGCTCTGATTCCATCACTCAGAGGTAGATGATCTTCTTTCTCCCAAGTCCCACTTTACTGAGCTCCTAAACACAGTTTTACTTACCCTTCACTCAAAGGGTATAAGGTTCTCAGATTTTAGGGCACAGCATCTCACTTCATAGTAGGAAACCCTTTTCCAAATTCTAGGGTTGTTTTCCCTCTCAGGGTTTCCTTGCCAAATAAGAAGAGCAAGTTTACTTTTTGGAATGGGCATGCTCTCACTGGGATTATTATAAAATCTTTTTTTTTTTTCCTTTTTGGTTGGTGCAAGGTGCTCAATTCTTTGTTTATTTGGGGGAAACTTGCAATAAAACTTAAAAGGAAATTGGATTTTTTACCCCTTGTGCTGTGAAAATTTATCTACTTGAGTGAGCCAAAGATAGTAAAATTACATTTAGGTTAATATCATTCAGCTCTCTAAACTACTTCCTAAGACTATTCCAGTGAGAGTGCTTTAGATGATAAGGGGAAAAATTTTTCTAGGAAAACTTATTTAAGTGGAAATCCTAAAGAAACTCAAAGCTGAAATTGGTCAGAGAATTACAGAGTTTTTTTCTTTAAATACATACCACATCCTATAAATTCTCCCATGATGCCCTATTTTGAGAATTTATCTTAGAGAATACCAGTTCTGTAATAGGGAGAATAAGAACATGGTGAAGATTTTATTGATTATTACCAATGAAAAATACTATTTTTGAGGGGCCTATTCCAAATAGCCTGCATGATCGTCTTGACAAACCTCTTGCTTCATGCTGGGATTTGCAGAATATATAGAGTGATTTCCTGCTGGGGGTATCAAAAGAAAGCTATACCCGAAGAGAAGAAGAACTGGGTAAATTTTTTTTTGAATGATCATCTATCTTTCTCTCTCCACATAACCTTCTTTTTTTCTCCCTCTTTTTTTTTTCTTTTAACCAGGAGCCATAGAACTTGATTTTGCTTTACTTTTCCCATCTATAAGAGGAGGATATTGAGATCTGTTATGCTTGCTTCTTATGATTATTTTGGGGAATCATGTGAATGTACTTTATAAACTGTCGTGTTTTAGAAAGATGAGACACTTTTGGGGCCTCGTATGTACAGTGAAGGGAACAAAGATGCCAAACACATGGGTCCTGCCCTAAAGGGTTAACCCTTAGCTTGGGAGTCAGACAAATCCAGGCTCCTTTCTGGAACATTCTGAGTCAAAAGATTTGGAATAGGGCCTGCTACTATTTTAAGCACCCCCCGCCCCAGATTATTATTGGGCAATTTGGGAAATACTGACAAAAGATTTTACTCTCATTTTCTTCATTCATGAAATGAAATGGGAGATAAAACAAAATGCCTAGCCCGTAGATCATGACAAGGTATGAATAAGGTACCCACATGGTGCTTGGAACTCGATGGGTAATTAATAAATGGTAGTTCTCCTTCCTTTCAATAAAATGAAGAAGGAATTGACCAGACCCTTAAGGGAAGTGCAAATAAAGTGTCCTGGTGATTCAGAGCAGTAGGAACAAGAGCTTTCATTTGGGAAAGGGAGGAGAGGAGTCCCCTCTGCTGGCCTATCACTATGAGAAGTGGTGCATGTGGTGGGTTTAGTGGGCAGACTCTGGCATTTTATAGAACTTGGTCCTATAAAACTTGGTTTCAAATCCTGGCTTTTTCTTTTAATAGCTAAGTAACCTGGAACATGTCACTTAACCACATATGCATCAGTTTTCTCATTTAGATAATAAGGATAATAATAAAACCTAACTGATAGGATGTTGTCAGGCAATAAGGCAGTCATCCATCCATCCATTCATTCATTCAACAAATATTTCTGAGCACCTGCTATCTGTTTGACATTGTTCTGGATGCTAGGGATAGAGCAGTGAAAAAGGAAGAAGCAGAACATCACCACATGGTCCGTGCTCAAGAAATGAGAGCCATTATTATGCTGTAATAACAAGTCTTCCAGTCCTGTTTTCTGATTTATATGTTCTGACCATGGCAGAGATATAAATTTCTAGAGCTTTAACTGTTTGCTTGGAGCCACAGAATCAAAATCATGGGTCTTAGCTGGAAGGGACCCCAGGGCTCTTAGGAGATATTGTTGATGTTGCCCATTGTATATACATTTGGTAGCTGTTGATGCACAGTGAGTGTGTGCCACTGTTTACTTTTCTAGAAATGGTGATTGATTGATGAGTGTCTGATCCAAGCACATGCTTTTATTAAATCCCTCTTGTAAGCCAGGGCTTATGTTTTGAAGTACTTGGTGGTGGTTAGACTTGTAGTCATGGACCATGGAACATAACAAATTTAACAGGTCCACATTGTGTGCATAGATACGTTTTGAAGGCAGGGCATTGATAATGAAGGTGAAGGTGAGGGGAGAAGTAAGGATATACCACCTTCATTATCATCAGGCAGGTAATTGAATTAGTCAACCGCAGTTGGCCAGCAACCAGTTAATTACTATCAAGACTAACATGTAAGTAGATTATTGCACTGACCATTTTGTTCCTAGTCTATAGCTTATTTGTTTTGCCAAGGACCCTTTTTGTACAGATGGCACTGGCAATACGTCAAAGGATTTTGACAAAGTACCAAAAAGCCAGTTACTCTTGTTGAACTGTTGTGATAACAGAAATAGTCAAGAAAACCAGGCCTAGTAATAACTAGCAGCAGGAACCTTAAGGTGGTAGGAAGAGAGAGGCCATTATTACATTTTAGAGGCATTGTTCTTGAGCACAAATGTGTGATGTCTTCACCAACTCCCAAAGCTGAGAATTAGCACTGTACACCTTTGTGAAAATTAGTGCTATTTGTGTAGTTCATTGATGGTGTAGATGCTACACTAAAGACATTTAGCACTTTTATGCATAAGAATTCTTCTTGGTTCTATTTTCAGTCATTTAGTTTCAGAAACAGTTTTCTTCACCTTAAAATAGTTTTGGTTTTGGATAGACATTTGAACACATTTTTATCAAATGAAAGTCATTAATGAACATATTATTTTCCAGAAAAAAAATTATTGGATTCAGAGTAGACATATATAAATTAGCTTCTAATTAACAAGTCCTTTGTCAGTTGTCTGCATCTTCAATGTTTATCAGCTATCATAACTTATACTTGGATATACGTTGATTTGTTTTTAACATTTTTAGATGGTTAGGCAATTATCCAAGTTCACCTTATTATCACTCAACTAATAGAAGAGTTTTCTGCCTTCTGGGAACAAACATATTGCATGGGAAATGAGCAAAGTTGTACAAAACAAATTGTGGGTTTTTTTTGTAATTGTGCAAGGTGGGACACCCCTGACATTTCATGTTCCTTTTAGGCCATATGAAGCTTCTGCTTTTGCCAAGGAGATGGTTGTAAAGGCCATATGCATCCTTGAACATACTGTGGTCTGGACTAAGGAGGGGTCAGGGAGAACTGAAATGCACTTACCGTGTGCTCAGGAGGCCTTCTCTTGTCATATTGCTCTGTTTCATTCGCAGCCACTAACATTGAGAGATTTTAGCGTATCATTGTTGGAAGGGGATGGGGGTGGGGGCAGAGGACTGTGACGGGAACACTATCCGGCTGTATCTCGTTTCCCTTATACATCAAAACCCCACCTGTGCCCTCATGGTAGCCTCTGAGCCTTTTATTCTCATCCAGATACCACATTTAGAAACAAGATACAGAATCCTAGATGAGTGCAAATGAAATGGTTCTTCAGTACATACACCCTGTGTTGTAGACCAGTCTAGATGTGGTTGGCACAAGAAAATGAAGACCCGGGGAAGGAAGATCAAGGAGGGAGAGGTACCTGGGAATAGTAGTTATACTTTGGTCCCAAATGGCCTTGAGGAGATCCTGTTGGTTTGGGGATCTGGTCAGTAGAATGGATCATTATGCATCAAATTTAAGATGATGGTCAGACTTCTGCAAAACCCTGGAATGCTCTGCCTGTTGCAGAGTGATCAAAACACCTAGGCCATCGTTTTTTAAATTGATCTTCACCCAACCTGCAATAGAAAATACGTATTCCAGGGCCTTCACCAAAGTTACTGAATTGGAATCTAAATGTGTCCACTAAATGTGGACCCTGGAATCTGCATTTTAAGGTCTGGATGATTCTAGAATTTGAACAACATTGTGTTATGGGGTTGCAGGAATTAAACTCAGATTTCGGAAGACCCAAAGTGACCTAACTCCCGAAGACGTTCTGCTGGAAACAACTTCCTGATTTTGCCTCTGACCTGACCCATCTAGACCTGAGCAGATAGGCTTCAGTAAGAACAATGACCTGGAGAGCAGAGGTTCTTAACCTGAAGAACTTTAAAATCATACACTCCTTGTACCGTTCCCATCAGTTTTTGACTGAGTAGGTCTGGGCTCAAGCATTGATATAAGATCTATAGTCAGAGGATTCTTGGGCTAAGCAAGCTTTTGATTTTGCTTACCTAGTCTAATTTTGCTTCGAAAACAGCCTCCAAGATATTCCTATCTCTTAGTTTGCTTTTTGACCTTTTAAAAGTGCTGGAGTAGCTCAGTGGGTGGACACAGACCAGATTTTGATACTGCAAGATTGATGCTAGAGTATATTGGTCTTTTTAGAGCAGTTTCTCTCCTTATGATTGATCCTCATGGGAGTAAGTTTTTAAAAGAAAAATATGCAGAGCTCTTTCATGGTTGTTGTCTTCCTTTGTCCTCCCAGAATCCCTTTGAGGTAAAGAGGACAACAATAGGTTTTGTTGTTCTCCTTTAAATGCTTGTAATCTGAGTGGTGGAAAATTCTGTGTCAGAGCAAGCTTGGACATGATACATAGACTTGAATTAGCTTGCTTCAAGAGCAAATTCAAGAATGTTTCTTGACCACTAGTGAATCCACAGTTATAGGATACTCAGGTCTACTGCTATTACTAAATCTAAAGGGATTTGAAAAATCTATCTCTTTCCTCCTCTCAATTAAATTATAGTTTCATCAAAATACAGTCTAATTGTTCTCTAGGTAACAGGGGCTACTCTTCATTGCAGTGCATGGGCTTCTCATTGCGGTGGCTTCTCTGGTTGTGGAGCACGGGCTCTAGGCACACGGGCTTCAATAGTTGTGGCGTACGGGCTTAGTTGCTCCACGGCATGTGGGATCTTCCTGGACCAGGACTCGAACCCATGTCCCCTGCATTGGCAGGTGGATTCTTAACCACTGCGCCACCAGGGAAGTCCTCCCACTGCAATTCTGACCAAAGGGTTAAAGCACACATATTTAAAATCTCTAAATATTCCTACAATTTCAATGGAATTAGATAAGCAAAAAAATTTAAAGTATATGGAAATGTTTTGCCAAAGAGTAAGTGCTTTTTGTTTGTTTATGCCTCATTAATTGAAAGCATTGTTTTATTGTGAAAAATCCAGTTACACCTTTATACTTAGGTTGACGAAATTAAGTAGAAACTAGCCTTTTTCCATTGAAAGAGACAGTGTATATGCCAAGGTCAGGGAGCAGTGGAGGTTTAGTGATATTTTAGCTATGAAAACTGCCTTGAAATACCAACAACAAAAATAAGTGATGCTGCGTTTTACCACTGTCTTACTATTTAGAGTTAAACGTTTAGTTATTTTCCTAAGAGAGATAAGTATTGAATACATTATTTTAAACTTTTATTGATTGTTAAAAAGCGTTTATTCCTGCTTTCTGCTTTCTTTTGGCATATGACATAGAAAGAAAGAAAGTGCCAAATTGTGGATGTTTTGGCTGCCTTTCAGTTGAATTTTTAAAATTCTACCTCATCTAGTCCTATTTTGTCCTATGATTACTGTTTGAGTCCTTAAACACAGTGTCATACCTAGAAGTATTGAAGCTGAGTCATAAATTTCAGGTTGAATAGTCTGAAAATGGCTTTCAGGTAATGTAACTATAATAAAAAATGAAAAACTATCCATTGATTCCACAATACAAACTCCAGAGAGTAAGAGTCAACATAATCTTATTCACTTGTACAGATGGACAGAGGCCAGAAGAGCAAGCAGTGATTCTGAGATTCTGGTGTTTTGCGTGTCCTGGGTGCTTGTCAGAACATAGGGTGGGAAAGGGACTCGTTGCAGGAGAGGTTTCTACCTTTCATGAAAGCAGCCTTGGTGAAAGTCTGTGAGGCACCAGTCCCTCACTGCGCCCAGTATATATCCTCTGCCAACACACTGCCCTTAGTCGCCCCTTACCTGGAGTTCCTGCCGCAAGATCAAATACAAATCTCAGCTGCTTCATGGAGCCTTTTGAAATCATCCTAACCCTCATGGATCTTCCCTTCTCTCAACGTGTGTTGCTTATTATTTCTGACACACAGCATTCAGTGTATACTCCCCTGGTTATTAGTTTTCTCTTTAATTATGTTATTCATGGATGGTTCAGTCGTGTATTTCTTGTCTCTCATCCAGAAGGCCAACAAAATGCTTTTCTTAGAAAGACATTATGTTAGGAGTCAACGAAACACTGGACTGGTAGACAGGAGACATGTTACCCCTGGTTCTGCTCTGAATTTAGAGAAGGAACTTTGAGCAGAGCATTTAACCTACCTTTGTTTCTTTCCTCAGCTATTAAATGAGGAAACTGAACTAGATAATCTCCAGATAATCCACTTTAAAATTGTATTTCTGGGACTTCAGGTTCAATGTGGCAGATTGGGTACATGATTTTATCTCTTGACCTCCCCAAATCCCTCTAAAAAGGATGGTAAAAGAATTTTAAAAGTTATAAACTTGCAAAGATAAAGGAGAGATTCCACAGCGAGTAAGAGATTAATATATCTTCAGAAAGCGGAAAGTAGAGGACTGATAACAGACTTAGTACAGCAGGAGCTGTTTCATATAAGTGCCCTAGAGAGGAAAGACCCATGAGAATCAAGCTGTTCGGCTTCAAAAACCACATGAAAACTTCAAGCCTTGGTGATACCAGTGCCGTGGAAAGTAGGGATGCTGTGTGGCGCTAAAATCGGGGGATAACGTGGGAGTCTCCTCTGGCCCCCTCTCCCTGCCCTGCTCCCTGAAAGTTAGCAGCATACGTCACCCTTTCAGAATATGGGTGACTCTTCTCTAGAGAACTGAAAACCCCCAGGTTGATGGGGGACTTAGGGAAATGTCTAACTTGAAAGAGAATTTAAAAAAAAAAAAGAAAAAAAGGAACTCAGCTGGAACAAACAGTGTAGAAAGGAAGAGAAAATAGAAAAAGCTGAAACTAGAAAGTAGAAAAAGTTCTCTAAAAAAACCAGATTATTGAAGAAAAGAAATTATCAAAGAAATATTTAAGAATATTTATCAATATAATAGTTCATAAGTCTTTAGATTAAAATGACCTAACAAGTTGAATGAGCAGTGCCCAGGAGAATGAATGAGAAAAGACTCATATTAGGGAACAGCAGTAAAAATTCAGAACAGAAAGCTAAAGAGAAATATTTTAAAGCTTCCAGGCTGGGGAGGTATTGAGAGAGATTAGTAATAAAGTATGAAAAATCAGAATGGTACCTGAATTCTCAACAACAGGATTATAAGACAGAAGATAGAGGAGTGATACCTTTTAAATTCTTAGAAGTGATTTTCATCTTGTAAATCTATATTCAGCCAAACACAATGAAGGATGATGCTAAAATAAAGATATTCCACACATGGTTCAGGAACCATGCTCTAGTTCCTGAACTCCATAAAAATAAAAAGGTATACAAGAAAGTTAACAATCATAGGACAGTTACTTGGTTCAGTGGAAAACAGTGTTTATATAGCTTTAACAATTTAAACATTGATTTTACTAAAAATTGTGGTATGTGTTTTGGAAAGCTGGTGGGATTGGAAAGGGGCCTGTAAGAGACTTAGTCCTCATCTTCGAAAAAGTAGGAAGTCAATAGATAATGAATAGATCTGTGAATTGGTAAATGAGAACATCAACACATTTGGAAAAATGAAGGTAAATACCAGAATAGTCTGCTAAAAGAGTGCCAAAGTGTTATATGTGATGAGTAGGACTTGTGGTAGTTGGGCAAAGGCTGCTGTTTTCATTGTAGGATCTTAGCACTATTTGACTTTTAACTATGTGTACATACTACAGTACTTTGATTTAAAATTTCTTTTTAAAAAGTTTATTTGCTTTTTCTAAAACTTTATGTATATCCAAATTTGATATGTATAGTTTCTCTTAAACTTTACTGTGAGACCCTGGAGAACTGGGTGATGTATTTCTTTGCATCCCTTGCTCCCATGCATTTGCTTAATATTTATTAATTATGTCATGTTGGAACAGGTAGGATGATGCTCCACTCTCACTGGATTTAAAAAAAAAAGAAGAAAAAAGAGTTTTTTTTTCTAAGTGGAGATGAATATGAGGCTTTCACAAACATAATGCCTTGGGTAGGTGTAGGCATGGGAGTGTATATTGAAATTCACAACCCTTTTTCTCTGTAAGTCGTATAAACTTCATAACCCTCCATCCCGCTGAGTAGCTGGGAAGTAATTAAATTTGCCCATTAGAGTTATCTAGTTCTTCTGCTTTAACATTGTCTTTTCATGTACATCTTTGGACAGTTTCTAAATTCAAGTCCCTGTGAGGGGGACTGTTCCTTCTTTTGCCTTCTGCCTTCCTCAGGGAGTGTTTGGATTCAGGCTGATGGAAGTAGTCTCTCTCTGAACATAACCAGTCACTGAGTAGAAGACACACGGGTAACATAGAAGGAAACAGGAAAACTGAGTGTGGTGAACTAGCAGTGGCTTTTGAAACGTCAGCTTGGATGGACACAATTCACTTCTGTCCCCCTTTCATTGGTTAAAGGAAGTCACATGGCCGTTGGGTGCACAGTACTCCTGTGCCACCCAGCTGTGGGCAATTGAGGTGTGTCTCTGTTACAGCAGATACAGTGCCCTACACAAATCATACTCTTGGGAAATTTTGATAGGAAGAATAGAGAAAAAAGAAATGTATGGGTAGAAAGAAAAGCAGGAGTAACCATTGACTACCATTAGGTCTCAGATTCAAATAAATTAATTTGTGGGGAAAATGTGAGGGGACAGGAGACTCAAAATATCGGGTTTCATTTGGGGGAAAGCAAAAAGCAGAATAATGTACTGATTGGATTGGTGTGGAGCAATAGGAATGTAGGATTGAGAGAAACTGAAACTGTATGTGTGGGGAGAATTCTGCTCAGTAATCAGATGCCCTCTCCAATTAGTTTAGGAAATACTGTTTTATGTACATAAAAGTGTGATTGCTTCTCCTTAGAATTTTTCTATAATTTTATTAATGTTGACTTTCTCATTAGGAGAAAAATTCAGGTTTCAGAAGTGAGTAAAATGCTTAGGTTGTGTGCATATGTATTTTGATTATGTATTGGAACACATTGCATAATTAAACTAAAATATTTTAATGATATCTCATTTGCTATATACCTTGGAGGATAATTGTAACTCAGTAAAGAATTTCCCCTCTAGTGTGTTGTGTTTTTACATAACAAAGGCTGCCTTAATGAACCTTTATCTCATTATAATGTAATACTGATAGTGATTTAAATATCAAAATGAAAGGGAAATTTTATCACAGTTTTATTCTCTTTTTTGGCAAATTAATACTGCTTAATCCATTTATTTTTCTGATTTGAAAATTAGCATTTGGTTAAGATAAAACTTACTGATAAAAGATGTTGACCTCTTTGGTAGCAAGAAAATTTTTGATATTTTATAAAAAGAGAAGGAGATAATTACAAAGTTTCAGGAACAAGAAATAAAGTAGGCCATCTTAAAATGTTAATTCAGCTAAATCAGAATGAAACGGTTAATAGTATTTTTTAAAATTATCTTAAAACAAATCTGTGGCCTAGTTAAAACAAAGACAGCATATGTTAGTGCTATATTATTATTTATGGAGGAAGAAGTTTTACCTTATTTTTTTAACCTTAACTTAATTGATCAAATAATTTAAAGCATATTTTTCTATTATGTTTGAATAACTCCACTCATATTTAACAATATCATTCTTTCATCTCTGCCATTCAACTTATCTTTTCTTTAATCATTGATGAAGAAATCATGAAATAGAATACAATTTCCACCATGCCAAAAGAGCAGTAATCAGTACAGTATTTTGCTAGATGTAAGCCAGGGTGACCAATCTAGAAGCTGCCTTCCCAGTTGGTATCCATCCCAGAATCAATGAAGCCGTCATCTGCCGGCCACTATGATAGTGGAAATCACCAGCCGGTCAAACATGGGCCATTAATTTTGAATGCATTGATAGAGACATAAATTTCCCTGAAAATCATATTGAAAGATAAAATGGCCAGCTTCTTTTAAGGATATTCTGATATACCTCGGGGCTGTTATAGGAACCACTGATGATTTTATAGTTTTATTTTGTTAAAGGAATTTAAAAAGGTTTGATGTTGACCTTGATGTATTTTTAAGTAACAATAAATAATCACTACTAAATCTACACCTTTTGTACTTTTATGAATAGTATATTTAAAGGCTTAAGGTCCTATTTTTCTGTTTGCTTTCTATTTTTACCAAATCTTTAGGAATATGTCATTTCAAAAGAGGTAACAGTCTTTTGGTGGAATTACTGGACTGAAAGTACATTGTTTGCTTTATCAATAGAATTTTACACATTGCCATGAGTTACTTGTATAATGATCCAAGTTTTGGTATCTGCATGACTTCTTCACTGTTTGAGAGATTTAGTCTTAGGATAATAGAAATTCATCATAATGGGAAGCAAAACTTTTAAAAAGTAAAATTAATGCTTATATACTGACTTTAAAAATTCCATTTCAAAAACTAAAAAAAATGCTTTTCAAAAGAATCATCTTCCAATAAGGTAATTCACATAATTCCTCTATTTAGGAATAAATATTAAATTCAGTAGAATCAAGTAAAGAGTAGTAAAACTGATTACTCATTTAGCAGTTAGTACTTGTGTAGTACTTAGTAGTCATATAGCACATTTCATCTTTAAAATGCTTTAGCAACAATAAGTTACATTTCTTGTCAATACTCCTATAAAGAGATAGGCAAGTATTACTAATAAGAATCCGTTTGTCTTATTTAAATCCCAAGCACCTAGTTGGGTCTACCATTTTATATTTGTTTGTTCTAAGAGAATGTCTAACTGCTTTTGGAATATGAATGCGTGTTATTTACCTCCACTGCTAATTTCTTTGGGCTGTTGGTTCTACAAATCTGCCTCTATATAGTTTCCTTAAGTTGTGCGACACAAACTTGAGCCATGACATAAAATACCTGTCAGTGCCAGTACCCAGAAAATATTTCCTAATAATCTTGACGTAACAGTGGTAATTCCCTTGAAACATAAATTGTTATTCCTGATTAGTGGCACATATTTCAAATGATATAGGTTAAGATTTTAGTTCTATTTTTGCTGAATGACAGAATTACTGTTTTTTTGTTTTTTATTGTATTTTTTTAACATCTTTATTGGAGTATAATTGCTTTACATTGTTGTGTTAGTTTCTTCTGTATAACAAAGTGAATCAGCTATACATATACATATATCCCCATATCCCCTCCCTCTTGCGTCTCCCTCCCACCCTCCCTATCCCACCCCTCTAGGTGGTCACCAAGCACCAAGCACCAAGCTGGTCTCCCTGTGCTATGCGGTTGCTTCCCACTAGCTATCTATTTTATATTTGGTTGTGTACATATGTCCATGCCACTCTCTCTCACTTTGTCCCAGCTTACCCTTCCCCCCCCAACCCCGTGTCCTCAATTCCATTCTTTATGTTTGCATCTTTATTCCTGTCCTGCCCCTAGGTTCTTCAGAACCATTTTTCTTTTTCTTTTTAGATTCCATATATATGTGTTAGCATACGGTATTTGTTTTTCTCTTTCTGACTTACTTCACTCTGTATGACAGACTCTAGGTCCATTCACCTCACTACAAATGACTCAATTTCGTTTCTTTTTATGGCTGAGTAATATTCCATTGTATATATGTGCCACATCTTCTTTATCCATTCATCTGTCGATGGACACTTAGGTTGTTTCCATGACCGGGCTATTGTAAATAGTGCTGCAATGAACATTGTGGTACATGACTCTTTTTGAATGATGGTTTTCTCAGGGTATATGCCCAGTAGTGGGATTGCTGGGTCATATGGGAGTTCTATTTTTAGTTTTTTAAGGAACCTCCATACTGTTCTCCATAGTGGCTGTATCAATTTACATTCCCACCAACAGTGCAAGAGGGTTCCCTTTTCTCCACACCCTCTCCAGCATTTATTGTTTGTAGACTTTTTGATGATGGCCATTCTGACTGGTGTGAGGTGATACCTCATTGTAGTTCTGATTTGCATTTCTCTAATGATGAGTGATGTTGAGCATCCTTTCTTGTGTTTGTTGGCAATCTGTATATATTCTTTGGAGAAATGTCTATTTAGGTCTTCTGCCCATTTTTGGATTGGGTTGTTTGCTTTTTTGATATTGAGCTGCATGAGCTGCTTGCATATTTTGGAGATTAATCCTTTGTCAGTTGCTTCATTTGCAAATATTTTCTCCCATTCTGAGGGTTGTCTTTTCATCTTGTTTATGGTTTCCTTTGCTGTGCAAATGCTTTTAAGTTTCATTAGGTCCCATTTGTTTATTTTTGTTTTTATTTCCCTTTCTCTAGGAGGTGGGTCAAAAAGAATCTTGTTGTGATTTATGTCAAGAGTGTTCTGCCTATGTTTTCCTCTAAGAGTTTGATAGTGTCTGGCCTTACATTTAGGTCTTTAATCCATTTTGAGTTTATTTTTATGTATGGTGTTAGGGAGTGTTCTAATTTCATTCTTCTACATGTAGCTGTCCAGTTTTCCCAGCACCACTTATTGAAGAGACTGTCTTTTCTCCATTGTATATCCTTGCCTCCTTTGTCATAGATTAGTTGACCATAGATGGCGTGGGTTTATCTCTGGGCTTTCTGTCCTGTTCCATTGATCTATATTTCTGTTTTTGTGCCAGTATCATACTGTCTCGATTACTGTAGCTTTGTAGCATAGTCTAAAGTCTGGGAGCCTGATTCCTCCAGCTCCGTTTTTCTTTCTCAAGGTTGCTTTGGCTATTCAGGGTCTTTTGTGTTTCCATACAAATTGTGAAATTTTTTGTTCTAGTTCTGTGAAAAATGCCATTGGTAGTTTGATAGGGATTGTGTTGAATCTATAGATTGCTTTGGGTAGTATAGCCATTTTCACAATGTGGATTCTTCCAATCCAAGAACATGGTATATCTCTCCATCTGTTGGTATCATCTTTAATTTCTTTCACCAGTGTCATAGTTTTCTGCATACAGGTCTTTTGTCTCCTTAGGTAGGTTTGTTCCTAGGTATTTTATTCTTTTTGTTGCAGTGGTAAATGGGAGTGTTTCCTTAATTTCTCTTTCAGATTTTTCATCATTAGTGTATAGGAATGCAAGAGATTTCTGTGCATTAATTTTGTGTCCTGCTACTCTACCAAATTCATTGATTATTTCTAGTAGTTTTCTGGTGGCATCTTTAGAATTCTCTACGTATAGTATCATGTCATCTGCAAACAGTGACAGTTTTACTTCTTTTCCGATTTGGGTTCCTTTTATTTCTTTTTCTTCTCTGATTGCTGTGGCTAAAACTTCCAAAACTATGTTGAATAATAGTGGTGAGAGTGGGCAACCTTGTCTTGTTCCTGATCTTAGAGGAAATGGTTTCAGTTTTTCACCATTGAGAATGATGTTGGCTGTGGGTTTGTCATATATGGCCTTTATTATGTTGAGGTAAATTCCCTCTATGCCTACTTTCTGGAGGGATTTTATCATAAATGGGTGTTGAATTTTGTCAAAAGCTTTTTCTACATCTATTGAGGTTATCATATGGTTTTTATCCTTCAATTTGTTAATATGGTGTATCACATTGATTGATTTGCCTATACTGAAGAATCCTTGCATTCCTGGGATAAACGCCACTTGATCATGGTGTATGATCCGTTTAATGTGCTGTTGGATTCTGTTTGCTAGTATTTTGTTGAGGATTTTTGCATCTATGTTCATCAGTGATGTTGGCCTGTAGTTTTCTTTTTCTGTGATGTCTTTGTCTGGTTTTGGTATCAGGGTGATGGTGGCCTCATAGAATGAGTTTGGGAGTGTTCCTCTCTCTGCTATATTTTGGAAGAGTTTGAGAAGGATAGGTGTTAGCTCTTCTCTAAATGTTTGATAGAAGTGGCCTGTGAAGCCATCTGGTCTTGGGCTTTTGTTTGTTGGAAGATTTTTAATCACAGTTTCAATTTCATTACTTGTGATTGGTCTGTTTATATTTTCTATTTCTTCCTGGTTCAGTCTTGGAAAGTTGTGCTTTTCTAAGAATTTGTCCATTTCTTCCATGTTGTCCATTTTATTGGCATATAGTTGCTTGTAGTAATCTCTCATGATCCTTTGTATCATGTATAGAATTACTGTTTTTGCTCTTTTAATGTTAGAAAGAGTGTTTAAATTTGGGGGTTTCAATGCTTTTTTCCCCCTAACTCTTCAATGATAATTGTTATTAAAAATTCAACTTTTTTTAATGATAAAACTCAAGGTTAGGTCCTATAACTTCAGTAATGGAGATGGAAGGTGAGCAAGGTCTACTGGGCTTGCTTGGGCCTCACTTCCTTGGACTGATACGACGGGGACGGCATCCAGTGTGTTCTCTCACACCCAGAGGATCATGGCCCTCATCTTTTTTTCAGCTCTTATTTCATTTCCAGGGTGTAGTGCACATCACTGTGGGAAACCTTGTAAAGAAGATTAAAAACTGGGGAAGGGAAAGCCAGTCTGTAAGCACCTTGTTAAAATAAACCACTTCTTCCTAAGCTCAAGACAGCAAGAAACAGTTTAATAACTATGAAATAAATTCACCACCTGTTTTTGCAGCAGTATCAAAGACTTCTAACAAACATAAGAATGCTTTGATCCTTCTGAGCCAGAAGAATATTATGAAGCTCTGAATTGATAGTTCATGGGGAGTTTGGGGACACTGATCAAAGAAAACTGTTATTATTATAGATGAGAAGTTAAAATATTTGAATATAAGCTACTCAGTACATTGTACTTCTTTCAATGCTGAATTGCATATTTAAAAATTCAAATAGTCTTGTTATGATTAAGCTGTATTTTAGTATAGCTTGTATACCCCCAAATAAAAAACATTAAAATGTTTTTAAGCAACTGTGTTTCTTTTGTTAATGGCTTTCAAATTATATAGTTGAGATGGATTGAGGGGGCAGTGTATAGTTTATATTTTATAGAAGCCCTCTAGGTTACTGTAAACTCAGTTGAACAGAATTATATAAATGAGAGAATGTTTTAACATTCTTTCATGATCTTTAGGAAAATTTCCCATAAGTTTTTCAATTATACAATAACATTATATGATTGTAGATTCCACTTTAAGTACTATAATTATACAGCTGAGAGGCTTAAAGACAAGGATACCAAAACTTTTATTATAGCAAGGGGTATGTTTATGGGCATTTTACTGTAAGTATTTGAGCATTTGAAATGGAAAACACAAGAATCACTTGAAAATTTGATTCTGCTATGGGAGAAAATGCTTCTATGTGAACAACACACGACACAAAAGATAAAGTTCAGTGTAATTTTGGAGTGAAAATCTAGACATTTCCTGTAGATTTTACTTATCAAGAAAGAGGATATTTATTTTGTAACTGCATGTTCTGGATCTGAGCCACGTTCATGTGTAGTTAATAACTCCTGCCTCTGAAGTCATAGGGAGGCATTTAACAAAATATGTATTGAAATGCTTCGGGAATAACTCTGCCTAAGGATGTGGAAGTATAAACAGGAAAAAAAAAATCCCTACAAAAGAGGACATCTCTTTAAAAAATATGTTGATTAGTTGCAAGAAAGACGGAAGGAAAAGCAGATCCCTGCCTTGTGACCACATCCATCTAAGCCCAGTGCCTGGCACTGAATATTTGCTCTTAAATGTGGCACCCTTCCATCCTTCATTCTATAACAACTTCCTCTTGAAAATAGCAGAAAATAATAATGCACAGACCCACAAAGGAAGCATTACAAAGGTAATGGAAAGATCTTTCAGTACTTAAATCAGCCAGTGATTCATACTTCATTAAAAAAAAAACAAACAGACTTTTGAAATGTAGTCAAGTCTTGGATATTAGTTTCAAACCAGTTCCTCAAAAACTTCACTGAAGAGGAAGAAGAGAGTTTATTAATTTTTGAATTGGCATATTATGGAGATAGCCTATAAGTTCAGGCCCTCACCTCTGACTTGCTCCATGAGTTAGGACAGAAACCCCCACCTTGCTAAATGACTGCAGGACCAGGCTCGTGGCCTGCGCCCCCAACTCAACAAGAATACTTAAAGGAGAAGGCAGCTATAGCTGCAGAAGTGTTTTGTGCTCTACTTATGAAACTGAATTCTTTGTCACGTTTATAAATTAAAAAAGATACTGGTGGGTAAATGAGTCACATGCAAAGGAGCCGTTCTACCTCTCTGACATCATCAGTAACGGTTAATGCTCTCCTGTGCAGTGCACTAGTCTCTTGAGAACTTCCAGTGCATCCTTAGAATGAAAGGATGTGTGCTGATTGGAACACAGAGATCTGTTTTATCTTACATTAAAATATGCTAGCACTGAATTTAGATCCATGTGTTATGAAGTAACATTTGAATTAGTCAAAGTTGAGAAACTTAATTAAGAATAATGTCTCTTGTTTTTTCCCCCACAGAAATATTTACAGGACTGAGCAATTTGATGACTAATGGACATATTTAAAGGCCATCTGGTACGGATCATGGCAACCAAAAAAATAAATAAATAAAATTTGTTACCGTTGGCAAGTTCTTATTGCAGTAGAATCATATGCTGAATGGTACCCCTGAGATTGTTTAACATTATGTATTCTAATAGGTACCCAGCCAATTTTGACTTAACAAGGGAAGAATACTTCAAATTGACTACCTGTTAGAAGAGATGAATCCCAAACAAACCCACGTGCAGAAAATGCCATTCAATTTCGTGTGCGTTGCTAAAAGAGAGACTTAAAAAACAAAGAAAGGAAGAAAAGGAAAGGAAAGGAAAGAAGAAAAAAGGAAAGAAAAGAAGTAGCAACTTAGTGTATGAGTGTGGCGAACGCTATGCTATGTATGTGTAGGGTGAAGTTTACCTTCTTACATAAAGAAAGGGTGCACCTCTGGGGTCACAACACAAATGACTTTAGGGTATAGCTAGTAATGTTAATGAGAAAAACTGGCCAGATGTGAAAAAACGACAACAAAACAATTGGACAGACAAAACTGCACCTTAGTGTTGAGTGTCAGTTAAAACAAGTACCCTTGGCCTCAGGATCTGGGAATACGTAGGGAGCAGAAGGGATTAATTGTTCCCATGTGGAGATATGGGTCCAGTGATGCCAGATTTTTTACAACTCTTCAAGAGACACTTTTTATGTGAAATCTTTTCATTTTGAAATGTTTACTCAGAATTCAAATTCAAGGGAAGAGTTAGGAAAAATTCTTGCAAGCCAAACAAAATCTACTTTGGGGACTAGATTTAGACCCTTGTCATAGATCTTCAATTTGTTCTTTCTGAGTTAGCTAAATGAGTTATGTTTGTAAGGCTGTAGAGGAAATCTTAATGCTTCCTAATATATGAATGAAAAAAGAGACTAGGTTACATTTATTGCTGAGTAGGTGAGGGCTTTAACTGTGACATCAGATTGCCTGTGTTTATATTTTGGCTGTGTTCCGTGGGCAAGTTACCAATACTCTGTGTGTCCAGTTTTCACTTCAGTAAAGTGGGAATGATAATGGTACAAATTTCATAGAGTTGCTGTAAGGATTCAGATGAGCTAATCTATATATAGTGCTTATTAGTACAGTGCCTGGCATATAGTAATTGCTCGATAACATTGGCTGTTGTTACTTCACAATAAAATGATATTCAGAGGATTTGCTTTTTGTTGAACTTGAAGAAAACATCCCCTAAGAATGTAGAGAGTTTGTTTTACGTTGAAGAATATGCGTTAAGAGGATAGATTCTGGAGGCTGCAAGCCAGGATTTAAATCCCTACTCTACTGTTGTGTAACCAGAGCAAGTTAATTAATTTTCCTAAGCTTTAGATCTGTTATCTATAAAATGGGAATAATAACTGGTACTTAAAAGTCATAAGAATTCAGTGAGATAATAACGCATAAGGTCAGCACCTGGCGTATAAGTCGATAAATGTTACTTGCTGTTATGAATATTCTTTTCCCATTCTTTAGAAGTTCCATATTTGCAAGCACTTTTTATTCATTTATTTATTTATTTTTAACGTGGAATCTTTTTTAAAATTTTACTTATTTTTTTGGTTGCATTGGGTCTTTGTTGCTGCGCGTGGGCTTTCTCTAGTTGTGGCGAGCAGGGGCTACTTTTCATTGCGGTGCATGGGCTTCTCATTGCGGTGGTTTCTCTTGTTGCGGAGCACAGGCTCTAGGTGCATGGGCTTCAGTGGTTGCGGCACCGAACCCGTGTCCCCTGCCTTGGCAGGCAGATTCTCAACCACTGCGCCACCAGGGAAGTCCCTGCAAGCACTTTTAAAAATCAATCTATAGAGACTTCCCTGGTGGTGCAGCCTGCCGATGCAGGGGACACAGGTTTGAGCCCTGGTCTGGGAAGATCCCACATGCCACAGAGCAACTAAGCCTGTGCACCACAACTACTGAGCCTGTGCTCTAGAGCCCACGAGCCACAACTACTGAAGCCCGCGTGCAGCAACGAAGACCCAACGCAGCCAAAAAAATAAATAATATAAATAAAAATAAATTTATAAAAAACCCCAAAAAATCCATTTATATCTCATTATATGTATTTGAAGAAATTATATCACCTAAAAAATTGAAGTATAATTGATTTACAATGATTCAGGTGTAATTATATCATTTTATTTAAATTAAGCTTTATCTTAATGAACCATATTACAACAATGGTTTTCAACAAGGGCGATTTTTGATTTGACCTTCTAGAAGATATTTGGCAATGTCTGGAGACATTTTTGGTTGTCACACTGCAGGGAGTGCAACTGGAATCTAGTGGGTAGAGTCCACAGATGCTGCTAGACATCTTGTAATGAACAAGACAGTCCTCTGCAACAGAGAATTATTCAGCTCAAAATGTTGCTAGTGCTGAGCTTGAGGAACTCTGCATTACAGCCATAACTACCATAAAATTTAGTTTGTAAAGTTCTTGCCAAGGAAAAGAAGGAGAGTTAGTTATATTTCAAAACACAACCTAAACTCAGATAGAAATTAACACATAAATTGAAATCTGTGGAATCATATTCAGTATTTTAAATATAAATATGTATGTGTATAAATATCCCTATTTTCTTCTGGTTACAAAAGTAATATAAGCTTGTGAAAGTTAAAAGACTGCAAAAGCATATAAATGGACAGTGAACATCCCCCCCTCTGTTTTTTTTTTTAACCTATTCCCACTGAAGACCATTGGAAATCTAATTGAGTTATATTACTTCAGAATTTTAAATACATGTGTATACTGTTCTATAATTTGATTTTTTGAAGTTAATGTCTTTCTTTTCTCTTCCTGAAAAATTCAGTCCTAGAGCTGCTATGTGGGGCAGAGCAAGATAGGCGTTCAGGACGGGTGGCCTGGCATGGGATGTCATGGCCCAAGCAGGGTGAGGAGGGCATCCGTGTGTGTAGGCAGCCCAGTGTAAGGTGTCAGCAAAGGCCAAGTGGAATGAAAAACACAAAAAGCAAGGCCTGGTGGAGGGTTTTGAGCCCAGATGAGAGAGGACACAAAAAGCAAGGAAGTGCTCAAAGGATGATGGGACATGTCAAAAGGACACAAAAGCTAGCTTAAAGGAGTCACAACGGAGATAATTTGAGCATCAAAGTAAGTGAAGTAAATAAAGTTAGTAACAGATTAAAACCCACTGAATAAAATAAGAAACTTTGCGTCCATTATGGTATAATAAATAAATGAATAAAATGAAAGTTTGATGAGAAATGGAATATTTATAAGTCAATAAATAACCTCTCCACCAAAAAATATTAATTAAAAAGGGAAAAATGGTAACTTTACTGTGGAAAAGCCTGGAAGATGTCACCTTAATTATATGATCAAAGTTAACATCATCAGTAGTGGGACAAATCAAAATTGCAAGCCACCTAATAAGATGCTGTGGTAGCCGGCTTCTCATCTCCTAGTATTCATGCCCTGGGGTAGTCTTCATCCATGCTGAGTTTGGCCGACTTGTGTAATGGATAGCATATTATAGAAGTGATGGTATGTGACTTCTGATGCTTAGTCCCAAAAAATATTGCTTACTTTGGGAGAAGCCAGCTGCTGTGTTGTAAAGACATTCAAGCAGCCCTAGAGAGAGGGCCACATAGTGAGGAGATGTTGTTTTTGCCAACAGCCAGCACTAACTTGCCAGCCTTGTGAGTGAGCCATCATGCAAGCAAATTCTCCAGCCCCAGTCAATCCTTCAGATGACTGCAGCCATTGCCAACATCTTGCTTGAAACCTCATGAGAGAATCACCCAGCTAAGCTACTTCTTTACCCGATGCACAGAAACTATGCAAGAGAATGTTTATTGTTTTCAACTATTAAGTTTTGGAGTAATTTGATATGCAGCTATGGGCAACTAATACAGATGCAGTGAAAGGAACACAGCGTTACTTCTGTGATATTCCTGCCAGAGATGCACAACCTGAATCTAGTCCTAATAAGCAGAAAACAAACACTAATTGAGAGGCATTCTGCAAAATAACTGGCCTGCAATTTTCAATAGAGTCAAGGGCATAAAAGTTAAAGACAGAAACTGTCCTGGAGTGAAGGAGACTGAATAGAGACGTGACAACTTTACATGCAATTGTCCATTCTGAACTTGTTCTTTTGCTATAAGGGATACTATTGGGACAGCTGGCAAAGTTTGGAGACTGAGGATTAGATGATAGTAATGTGTCAATGTGAATATTTTGATGATTGTATTGTGGTTATATAGTAGATATACTTTAGGAATTACACACAAAAGAATTCAGGGGTGATGAGACATCAGGTCAGCAACTGGTTACTCTCAAATGGTTAAAGAAAAAAAAGTTTTTTGTACTGTACTTGCAACATTTCTACAAGTTTGAGATTGTTTAAACATTTTTTAAAATTACATAAAAAGAAAACAATGTGTCATGGAATGTGACCTCGCCTATAAAAATAGACCCACCTGTCCTTTTTTAAGGGATGTATGGTACCACCCCCCAAATTTTACCAATCTCTTATTGATGGCATTTAAATTGATTCCAGTTCTGTGCTATTATAAACATCCAGTTATATGTTATTATAAACAATGTTAGTAAATATCCTCATAAACATGTTTGTGCCCTTGTTCTATTTTTGCCCAAGAACAAATTCCTAGAGTTGAATTTCTAAGTGAATGGATATGCATTCTTTAATCAGTTTAATCATAAGTCATTGTAGGAAACCACATAAAATCTCCTTGAAAGAAAATGAAATCAATAATTTGGTCATTATTTTCATTTGTTTTTTCCCCCACTAGAAAGTAATCTCTATAAGAGTGGAAACTTTATCTGTCTTGATTATCACCATTCCCAGCATTAAGATAGTCCTAGGCATTCAGTAAATATTTGTTACAGCAACAGTAAAAGCAAACATTTATTATGTGTCTGGCGTTGTTCTAAGGATATGAATTCATTTATTCCTTGTAACAAGCCTATGAGATAGGTGGTAGGATTATTTCCATTTTGCAGATGAGAAAATTGAGGCAAAGAGAGGCTAAGTACTTGCCCAGTTTCACAGGGCTAGTCAATGGTGGAGCCAGGAGTCCAGGCAGTTTTTCTTCAGTTTACAAGCTGTCATCCTCAATGTTATAATGGTTCTTTCTTGTTGATAAATGAATCGATAAGTGAATGGCCAATATATTTATTTGATTCTTTGATCAATTACAAATTTAAACTATCTTTTTGGGTTTTTTTCTTTTTTCAAATAAAAATGGAAAAGAATGGACTGCTCACTTGGTAAAAGCCAAATGAGTTTTATGGTCCTCTGTACTAGGCTGCACTTACTACATAATACTACTGCTCCTGGAATTAATATTTGTACAGGTATAAACTATACATCATTCTTACTAAGAATTTATTTATAATGTGTAAACAGAATATTTGCTTCGTATTACAAATAAAATAGTAAATCTGGGTCTGCCGCTTGAGTCTAGGAGGCAGAACCTTTATTACTCGTTTTTCAAACATTCTCTGCTCCCCATTTGGGCTCCCGTGCCCTGCACTTGGAATACACACTCTTCGTCTCTCACAGCGGAAACCCAACCACACTCAAGCTCTTGCTCAGAACCACCTCTTCCACTGAAGACTGCTTTACCTTTCTCTTTTTTCTTACCCTCCTCTTGAAGATTGAAATGATCTTTCCCTCCTCAAAATTCCCTGAGTCCCTTTTATAGTACTCTCACAGGAATAATACATTCTAAACATACCTTATATTACTTGTGAGAAGATGAGGATCTCCCTTAATAGATTATATTCTCTTTTACTTTTATTCATTTTATAAAACTCCAAAATATATTATAATATTTTGTACAAAATATGAAATTAAGTATGTTTTTTTGAATTATCTCAAGGAAATCTATGTTGAATTTTTTTATCCTAAACAAGAATACTAAGGTTTGAATATTATATATATACACACACATACATACACACACACATATATTCCTCAATTATCAGTCATTGTAAAATAAATGAAATGATTAGACATGATTTTTTTTCATATGATGATTTGTATTTTGTCTTTAGTTTACAAGGCATCAAGAAGCAAAAAGCATAATTAGCTTTCATTTCTATAAGACCTTTTTTGTTCTGTTCATGGCTACAAATAGCAACTTTGCTTTTACCCACAACTTCAGTTCCCTTTTCTTTTAGGGGGCGGTTCAGGGACATCAAAGGTAATAAAATCAATCAGAGGGATAAGTGGAATTTTTTTCAAAGACTAGTACTTAAGGGTGTGTTCCTGTTAGAGAATTTTAATACTAAATTTGTTTTCAAGTGTTTGTGTAATACCAAATCTCCCTGCCAACTAGAAGAAGGACTGTCCTTGAATCCTGTTCTGCATGAAATAATAAAATATAATCCCTTCTTCACATATATTTAAAGAAAAAGAAGAACTTCAGGGAATGTTAAGCATTGTCATTTTACAGGATTATATTTTGTTGTAAACAAAAGCAATAGCATAGCCTTCAGGCCAGTTGTTTCTCTTCCCCCGTAAGTTCTTTCCTTTACCCACAGGATTCAGACAAAGCTAAAGGCTTTTGTTCTGAAAGCTCACATAGCAAGCCAAAGAGAAAGTTCAAACAAATGTCATCAGTCTTTTAAAAATGTCATTGCTTGTGTAAATTAACTGTGGTCCTTGGTTGCTGGTGAGCCTCAAGCATCCTTGGATAGGTTGGATATTCAATCATGTTTTATTTATATTTGGTGTAAGGTATGTTTCTTCTAGAAAGCAATGACCATGAACTCTTCTGATTTAAAGTTTAGGTCATGCTTTTTTGTTTGTTTTAGCTTAGTTTTTGTTTGATTTTTTGTTTTGTTTTGTTTAGATTAGCTTCAGTATCTTGTGATTTCCAGAGGATGATTTAGAGGCTAACTTATTATTGTGGAGCACTTCTAAAGATCTTACTGATTTTTGCTTCTTACTGTTGTTCATCTGGCCAATGGATTTATTTGTGATTCACCAAATCATGTTTATAATTAGTGATTAAAATAGAACTTTAAGACATCTTTTCCTTTGAATGTATTTTTATATTGTGAATGATACATTTTAAAATAATACCTTGCTAAAATGTACATACTTGATACATAGTCTGAAATATATTCAAAACAAGAGTAAAGTCTAAACGCACATATTTTAAAATTTAGCCTAGTTGAGTCCTCTTGACAAAATGTTGAGATGTTGCATTAGTTCCGTATGGCCTGTCATTTATATTAATGTAAAGGTTTTGATCATATCCTTTGTATATAAAATTCATGTGGGAGCCAGCTGAGATTCTCCTTACTGCTTCTAATTGCATTGCATTGTAAGTCTCCAAACCTTATTCAGGAAAGAATATCTTTTGGGAGGCATGCCTTATAAGTAAGGAATTATTACTTTGTATATTAGATGCAGGATTTTTTAGTAGGTGCTTACATTTCATATATTGTGTTAGCTATAGATTTTTGATTTGTTTTAAAGTAATTCTGAGAACTTCAGCGATTACTTCTGTGGTGATCATTCTTGGCCGAGGGTATCTTGCTCCTTGGATCTATAGCTCTGTGATGCATATATGTAAACATGCCTTTGTTCTCAAAGTCTTTTTCTTTCTGATTACTGTTGTATCCAAGTGCTTTGTCTGTGCCTTAGTTTCTTTTTTTCCTTTTCTTGTGCCTTAGCCTATCATTTGTGTGAGTATCTTTGTTGACATTCAGCAGAGGTATTAAGTGCATTTTTGATAATAGAAGGGAGTGACATAGGAAGTAAGGAGAAGAAATCCCGAGCCTGGGGTGGATGTGAGGTAAAAGGGGTAAAGAAATAGGAGAGAAAAGGAGAGAGTGGGTGTGAGGGAGGAGGAAAGAGGAAAAGGCAGAACAGGGGCTATGGGGGTTTTTGAAATCTTGGGGGCTGGTCTTGGGGGAGGGAGATCAACAGACCAGCATTTTCACCAGGCTTGGGCTCAAGCTTGTGCAACTACTAATGTATTGAAGAACCTCAGCTGGGATTTGCTGAGCACAAACGCTGTAACGTGTTAGTCATCCATTATCTGCTTCTATTTTTGCAGGTTCTGAATGATGACTGACGCGGGTTTGTGTGATATCCCTCACAGTCCCTGTCATCCCCCAGTGATAAGGAACACTCACGTCTAGCCCCAGCACCAGGGCAGAAAGCAGCTCTGAAGGGAGGAGAGCTTCCGCTCGCGGACCCGACAAAAGTACCGCCTTCCCACGGGGTTCTGCCTGCGGCTCTTGATCCAGACACCTCGCAGCTCTCGCAGGCAGATGGTGTGTGGCCGCCGCCGGACGCCCGCCGCGCCCCGGCCATGAAGTAGCGGCTGCTGGCGGCGCCGCTGCCCGACCGCCGGCCCCAGCCCAGCGCTGCGCTGCCGGGTCCTCCCGGCGGGGCCGGAGCGGCGTGGCCATGGCTGGCTTTCGTCGCCTGCTAGTTCTCCTCCTTGTTTTTCAAAGCAGCTGTTTGGGTTTCAGAAGCCCACTTTCTGTCTTTAAGAGGTGGGTGTTTGTTTTTTGTTTTTAAACAGGCGAAATGTTGTTTGGATGGTTTCTGTGCATGCTGCTGAAAAACGTAATCACTTATGAACCGGAGTGTTGGAGAAATATACATGGTTGATTAACTTTGCTGAAATCACTTGGAATTTTAGCACAGTAACTTCTTGTAGAAGTCCCCCTTGCAGAAAAAGCCCACTGTTTTGTAGCCAAGCTGCACTGGCTTTCAAAACTCCACTTAGAAGTTGTGATCTCCAATACTTATCACTCCCTCTTGGGGAGATATTTCAGAAACTACGATATAGTCGTTTAGACTTGAATGCCTTCTTGTTTATAACAGCCCGAAGAATAAAATATAAAGGTAGGTAACTGGTGGGGAGAAGCAGATCATGGACTGTAATAGCTCCACGAGGAAATACTGAGCTGTATACAGGCGCCTCATAATTACCGTGTTAAATATTTATGCACCTGTACATTTGTAATTCACATCACAGTCTTCCCCCCACCCCCATAAAACTCCACCTCCTAGCAATATTACTGTTGGTTTTTTGTTGCTGACTAGTAATACTGGACATTCATAAAATAGTCACTTACTGGCTTGTAGTTAATATTTCTGCCATTAGAGGATTGACAGGCCTGTGATAATTATAATTTATTTATACTGTACTTTCATTAACTAGAAACAAATGTATATTTGACAAATTTTTATTGAATTAAGTTTTAAATGTAGGCTGCTAGGTTGCTTTGATTATATTTTGCTCTCAAGTTGGGTATATATTGCTCTTGAACTATACAATGCAGTTCTGAGAATATTATAGAATGTTATGTGGTTATTACATCTTTTCATTGGGTCTAAATCAACAATCTTTAAAGTCATAGAATTCCTTTTTTTTCCCCCTTTCTCACATCCAGGTAAGATACCATTATGTTCAAGGATATTGAAATTGTCTTCTTTTTTCAGGTTTAAAGAAACTACCAGATCATTTTCTAATGAATGTCTTGGTACCACCAGACCAGTAATTCCTGTTGATTCATCAGATTTTGCATTGGATATTCGCATGCCTGGGGTTACACCCAAACAGGTGAGAGGAATTCTGTATTTCATTATTCACATGTTCTGTATACAATCTATAATTAAAGCAAAGAAACTGCATTTACAGCAGTAGTAACGTGTTTGAAAAGTAGGCATTTGCTTTCAGGACTCCTCAAATAGGGCTAGAATAATTGAATATTATAAAGAGGAGTAAAATTTTTAAGGTAAATCTTTCAGTTAAATTTCTTTCTAAAAAGTTTCCCCATATTATTTGTGTTTTGAAATGTAACCTTGAAGATCTGTTTTGAAATTCTCAGTGGAGTAATAGCCTTCGTAACGCAGCATGTAAGTGTATATTAAAATATGAAAAATTATTCTAATAAAGGGAAATGATATTGAGCAGCTGCATCTAAGAGATTAGGTTGTTAAAATACCCTTCTATCGCAGCCACAAGTTGAGAAATAAAAGCATGTGTTTACTGCCAAGAATTCGAAAAATAAAACATTCCACACTTTTAAAAGTTTAAAAAAAACTGTTCATGCAGGTGGTTGATTGTGAGTTTTCTTTAGCGTGATTTGCTTGTCATAAGAGATATATTTTGAAGTAGTAGCAGAATTCATACCACCGTGACTTACACAGCATTTTGAGTAGAACTGGGTTGTTGCTAGGGCTTTCCCTATTTTAGGCACACACAAGAAGCTCAAACCCACTGCTGTCACATGAACAACGTGTTTCATTAAGCATAAAAAGGCCAGAATTAATTATGCTTTTCAGCCAGGCAGTGCAGGGATTTATGTGCGTCATTAAAAAAATAGTCTTCCTCTTCTGAAGGGCTGCAGAGACAGGGGAAGACCTGGGTGTTGTAGAGCTGCAGTGGCTGATGACTCATTGTTGCAGATAACAACATTCTATTTTTCTTTTCTTTCTTCTGTTTTAAAGTACTGAGAAAATAAAGGTATTCTGTGTATTGGGGAGAATTCTTTTGAAATTGACATTTGGAAGCTCTAAGAAAATACACGTGGTCTTTTTGAAGGACTAAGAATTGACAGGCATTTATTTGAATACAATACCCGCGTATGGTCTAAGTATCTATAAATAACTACTGTTGTCAAATTGGCCCTCACCTCCTCACCCCTGCCCATCCACAAATGACCAGGCAAATTACTTTTCTGTATGTTTAGTTATTAGTGTCCTGGCCTTTAATTTTATAAGGTCTTTATTTAGTACTTAGTAAAAAGAGATATAATGAGATTGGGAATAGGAGAGAACAATGATAGTTGCTCACTTATGAAATGTGATTCTTCTTTCTCTTCTCACTTTTAAAAGTGATTTTTCCTGTATATTTGTTTAAAGTGGCATTATATTACTTTTTAATAATATTCATGGGACTTCCCTGGTGGTGCAGGGGGCCTGGGCTTGATCCCTGTTCAGGGAACTAGATCCCACATGCATGCTGCAACTAAGAGTTTGCATGCCACAACTAAGGAGCCCGCCTGTTGCAACTAGGACCCGGCACAACCAAATAAATAAATATTAAAAAAAAAAAATTCACTAATTAGTCTTTAAGCACTCTTTTCCTACAAGAATATCATTATTTTCTCAAATAATCATTTGTTGTAGTTTGTTATTACTGTGTTTCTTCTTATTATTTTACAGTAAAAACATTTAAATTATTATAATAATAATAGGTAACTGTGTTGGGGTGAACATTCTCAGAAAGAGTCCTAAAGGAATTGATTATAAAAGACTGAAAAGGAACTCTATTTTCATAAAGTAAAATGTGTTAACTCATTTTTTTATAATCTTATAATTAGCAAAATAACTCTGTGGAAAAAAGAACATATATTAATAAGTAAATTACAGCTTGTTATTTTGCACTAGCTGCGTTCAGCTTTGCCTCATGCAGTGGACATTTGCTGGTTGCCTTCCCAGAATACAGTTCCTCATTGCTGCTTCTCTGAAACCATGTGGTTCCTGGAGCTGTCTACCCAGGATCCAGAGGCAGAGTATATAGACCAGGATTAGCAAATCACTGCATTCCACTTCTCCTTCCACAGTGACTGGTTGAGAAGAAGGTGTGTGACCTAGACCAGTCCAATCAAATCTTTTGCTGGGAACGCATGGTTTTGTTGCATGTGAGCAACGGGCATGTAGTTCTAGGGTCTGCTGAGTTCATGAGAGGAGCCATGTCTAGAACAAAACTAATACCATAGACGGCAATGCAGAAAGACTGAAAGAATAGAGGTTCTTGCTGACATTGCTACTTAGGCAGTTTTCCTTTATGTTAGCCTTTCTTGTTTCAACCAGACTAAGTTGGGTTTTCTCTGACTTGTAACTGAAACTGCCTAACTGGGTAAGTGATTCCCTTGTTCTGTCTGGTCAGCTCAGAACTGGTTGTTGAATGTTTCTTCCACTTTCCCTACCACTTTCTATTGACCACATGCCACGAGTATTTACTGACTTGATCCGGCTGACATACAGGTCATATACCTCATAAACCTTCATGAGAAGTGGTAATTATACTCCTGTTGAGTGTACCCAGGAAGAGATGGATACAGAAACCCCAGAAACCCTTTCCTCCTAAACTCTGTGTTCTTAGTGAGGAAGATCCAGAACTGTGATAGTGTGAATACTTTTGGTGAAGAAAGTATTCTTTTCTTAAAAAGCAGATGAAACTAAGTTTAATCAGATCCTTAAGAGGAAAGGAGCTAAGAAGGCAAGGAAAGAAAGAAAAAACAACTATTAGAGGACAGAAATAAACGATGGAAGGGAATAAGAACAGTTGGCCAAAAAACATGGAGAAAATGATAAAGAACAACCAAAAAAAAAAAAAGGAAAAAGAAATCAAGAATAACTATAATATGAAGACCAGAACATTTAAAAAATCATATAAGAAAAAATCATATAAGGAAAACATAGAAACAAGGAAGGGCCTTGAGAAGTTAAAATGTATTTTTTTTAATGGCAGAAGATCAAGAAGAGCAACAAAGGTTAAGGAAGGAAGGAACTGAGGACCCAGAACTTGAGTTGTTAATTGAGGCAGACCAAGTTGGTTAAAGAGATATATTCACTCAACAGGTTTTTTTTTCATAAAGTAAATCTTAAGTTTTGGCAATAACGAATGATGCATCAATGAATCTGATTTAAGTGTTTTCCTTGGGGAACTTGAGATTGTTAGGTAGGCTTGGATAG
Source organism: Balaenoptera acutorostrata (assembly GCF_949987535.1). Classification (NCBI taxonomy): domain Eukaryota; kingdom Metazoa; phylum Chordata; class Mammalia; order Artiodactyla; family Balaenopteridae; genus Balaenoptera; species Balaenoptera acutorostrata. The sequence goes on from NC_080065.1 coordinate 87,145,833, forward strand.
CGAAACAAGCAGATGTAGGGTAGAGGTGGAAAGAACCTTAGCTATAATTCAGATAGTACAGCTAACTAATTTTGTTGATGGAATACAGATCTAGATTGGTGTCTTACCAAAGAATATCCAGTCATGTCAGACCTCTGAGACGCAGTCCATTCAGCCATACCATAGGCTTCAAAGCAGCCTTTTAAAAAATTGCTCCCATTAAACCAGCTTCGGAGAGCCTAGGGAAAGTAGTTTATTATCTATTGCAATGTCAATTTTATATTCAAAGTGAGCTCACTCTTTGTCTTCTGACTTGAAATTTTAAAAAATAATTTCCATCCTCTTTAATAAATTTCTTGTTAATCAGTGTTTTTCAGGCTTTGGGAAGATTAGGGAGAAGAGTAAGCAGCTTTTAAGTAGCCTAGAATAGAGGTAAAGTAAGTAGAATCTGGTGTCTGATGGCACTGGCTTCAAATCCAGAGCCTTGAAGTGGTGATATTTTGAGACTCTTTCTTTTAGTACTTTTTCTTCCTCATTTGATTTTCTTTCTAACCAAGGGCCCCTGTGGGTTTTTGCTGTCACCAGCTCTCATATCAACAAACAAAATAATTTGATAAACTGCCAGCTCATGGTCATTGTAAGGTGCTATCATCAATTTGATGTGTTAACTATCCCATGGGGGTTTGATTATAAAATAAAATAAATAAGACATAATTACAGTGATTTTACATAAAGTATATTGTCTCAATATCAGCCAAATCTAGTGGGCTAGAATGTAGGTTTTGGAACCAGGCTGACAGCATTTTTGTCCCAGCTCTTGTAGTGTCAACTCAGGAATTTTCTTAACTAGCTGGTCCTGCTCCTTTATCTGTAGACAGAATAACAATAGTATGTACCCAGGGTTATTCTGAGGACTGAGCAAGGTAATACCAGTGGCATTGTTCAGTTGCCCTGTATGTGCTAAGTTCTTATAAAATATGAATTCATTGTTATTTTGTGTGTTGAGGGAAATGTGAAAGAGCCTTAAGATGAGAAAGAAATTGCCAGCCCTTTACTTTCAGTAATTACTTCATGGAGAAGGTAAGACATCATAATAAGGAGAGGAAAGGTGGCCAATGTAGAAAAATAGGAAGTATGAACTGAGGTAAAAGAAACCTGGGGAAAGTAAGCAAGGAAGTAAATCTTTCAGTGTGCTTATTCTTAAGTAATTTCCATTAAAAATAACCCTTATGATCAGAGAATGAACACTGAGAATGGATATATGTTTTTCTCAAAGTTCTTATATATCTTTTATGCCTAGAAAAGAAGTTATCAAAAGGAATTTCATAAGTATGAAACCTTAATTTTTTTCTATATTTATTTGAAATCAGCCTAGATTTCCTCACTTTGCTGACGACTTTGTACATTGACCTTATTAAAAAATTACTCTTATCTAGTGCAAGCCCTTTCAAATCCTGTGTTTACATAGCATTTTATTTAATTGTTATTTGTGCCACATAGGTCCTCTGCAGTCTTGGTTTAAGGATTCACAAATGTAAACTAATTTGTAAAAAATATAATTTTACAAAAATTAAATATTTTCTCTTGAACCTAATAACTTGAAACCATGTAATAATTGAATTTCTTTCCATTAGAATGTGTTAGGCTGCCATTTTCCTCCCTTATTTTGGGAGCGATTTGAGAACTGTGAAGGAATACACTGTTTCCTTTCTGAACCTCTTGCAAATTATGGTCTCATTCTTTATTTATCTTTTGAAGAGTCACAGATCATGCTTTAAAATCAGAAAGCGGTCTTCCTCTGTGTTCCTAAGCACAAATATCTATCACCAGGAGTGAAAGAAAATAGAACAATTCTGAGTTTAAAGATCAGACACCCCAGAGCAACAAGTTGAAAATCTTGAAATTAGAGCCTTAAGTTGTCACTTATTTTAAAATAATGGTGAAAGAATGTAGTCGTTGAAATAAAACCACAATGAACAAAATACTCCCTACAAAATTTTCTCAAGAGCTTCCCACGATGTTTCCCTTTGCTTTTTTCTCCCCAATGAAGAACCATGAGAAAATGTTTACTAATATATTTTAACTTTTTCATTTTCTAACAGAAGGGAGAAAGTCCGCTTACCTCCACAAGGCATGTACAACCACACAATGAGAACCCAGCTTTCACAGGCTTTTCTTACTGCACTAGTTTAAGAAATCAGTTTTAAAATATCAAGCCATTATCATAACATCACTTATAAACAGCATTTCCTCAGGATATATGCTTATCAAAGAGGTAATACACAAGGTAAATGCAGAATTGTTGTGGTGCTTTCATTTTATGTTCAGAATGCTGATTAAACTTTTTCATGTAAAGTCATTTAGTTATACAGAAGTTTGCCTTATGGCTGATTTGGGGGATATTGTAACATGTTAAATATATATATATATATTTTTTTTTAAGAATCAATTTTATTTATTTATTTTTGGTTGCGTTGGGTCTTCGTTGCTGCACATGGGCTTTCTGCAGTTGCGGCGAGTGGGGGCTACTCTTTGCTGCGGCGTGTGGGCTTCTCACTGCGGTGGCCTCTTCTGTTGTGGAGCACAGGCTCCAGGCACGCAGGCCTCAGCAGTCACGGCACGCAGGCTCAGCAGTTGTGGCTCACGGGCTCTAGAGCACAGACTCAGTAGTTGTGGCGCACAGGCTTAGTTGCTCTGCAGCATGTGGGATCTTCCTGGACCAGGGATCGAACCCTTGTCCCCTGCACTGGCAGGCGGACTCCCAACCACTGTGCCACCAGGGAAGTCCCAAATCTATATATTTTTAATTTAATCATTATGGGGGAAAAAAAAAACGTGTCCCTAGTTAGTGCTTAAAATTCAGGACAAAATTAGAAAGGAGCCCAGAAAAGTGAGGCTTTACTGGAATAATTTTCAGTTCTTCAGGGTTTGTAATTTACTTGTCTCCTCTCTAGTTATTAGTATGTAATAATATTTGCATTTTTAAAAAATAAAAACTCTTTTTTCTTTTGGACACAAAAATTAAAGGAAGGGAGACACCCCACACTTCCATTTCTCCATTTCCCCTCACGGGCCAGCTTGACTTTCCGCTTAAGCCTCATTGCACAAAAGGAGAAAATTAAGCCCAGCCTTCTGGGCATCAGCCGTAGGTTATCTGTTATACTCATTGTAGAGAATGGATCCGAGCTCTTCCTAAAGCAGCTGGGTGATTGCTGGGAAATGCCAGGGGCTATCCCCACCTGACTCCAGAGCTTGAACTTGCAACCCCCGTGGATTCCCTGACCACCCCTGTGTGATTAGCACTCACGTTCCTTCTTACCTTCTCTAGTCCTCTGGCCTGTCTGCCCCTACACCTCTTCTGATTCAATCTGTACACTTGAACAAACATGGCTAATGGGATTTGACTGCGAGAAGTTGTCTGGAAAATATTAAGAATTGTGAGGCCGAGAGTGTGAAAGACAGAAGTGGTGACTCCAGTAGCAAGTCCTGCACCGGTGCGTTTGTGTTGCAGGAAAAAATAGACTATGAGTGAAAACTGGTTCCATTAGGTCATTGTCTTAAAATGAACATGACTTACGGCTTTTAGTGTTTCTTTTTCCTCTGTTCTTAGTTTTTTTCTCCCTTTATGAAAAAATAGAGCATGGTGATCTTGTTATTGAAGAAGGGAAATCAAGAAATATCCAAATTCTGGACTAGTATTTGCCTTTTATTTAGGAAGACTTAGGCAAAGTGTATAAAATTCCAAGATTGGGAAAAAGAGCAACAAAAGAGATTAAAATGCTATACCCTTTCCCTTCCCCAAACTGAGGACGTCATATTATCTGTTTTACCAATGGAGAAGCTAATAGCAAAGAGAATTTTGTGATTATTAGAAAGGACGGTTACCAGGCCCTTTTTTGTTTACTTAGCTGCGTCACATTAAATTGTTTTTTCCACTTTCTCTTTTGAACGTTCAGGATTGGTATCATTTAGGATGCTACATGTCAAATTCTTAAGTTGTATTTATTTGTATAATTCACCCCTTGTTTTAACAGCAAGGCTCAACTATACAAATAAATAGAATACAAAAATGTTAAATGGATCTTGTAAATGGCAAATTAAAGTCTCATGTAGCTCATTGCTAATTGTTAAGTTTAAATTATGATGCTTCATCTTTATTTTTACTAAAACCTATTTAATGTCCACTTAGGGAACATATGGTTGAACTATTAACAATGTTTGCCACTGTGAGAATAATCTAAACATGTCATATATCTGAGTTCAGAGCTGCAAATATACATAGACCATTTTTTCCTTTCTTTATTAAAAATGAGAGATAGAAAGGAGACTTTTATTTTCAATTAATCTTTGATATTTTTGAATTAACACGATACCTGAAGAGGATATTAGAAAAAGTAACTACAGTGTAAGAGACCCCCTTATGATCACCTGTTTTCTCAATAAGATTTAGAGTCCTTTTTGTTTTGTTTTTTTCTGGTAAATTTTTTAAAGGAGAAAACATTTATTCAGTGCTCATTATGTCACGCTACTGTATTAGGCACTTAACAAGCACTGGCTCATTAATTCTCATAAAAACGTTGTGTTCAAGGTACTGTCATTCCAATTTTTTTGTATGAGAAATTGAAACTAAGGGAGATTAAATAAGCTATAAGTCCATAGCCCAATAGCCAGTAAATTGAAGAACAAGGATTTAAATACAGATTTATTTGAATCTGAGATGCATGCTTATTTCATAATTCTGTGCTGACAGTCTATTAATGGCCTATGTGTTTCCCAGAAAATGTTACTATTATAGACATTTTTTTTATTACACATATATTGTAAAATAAAAGCTTCCTTTAGTTAAAAAGACAAAATATAATTTACTGGCTCCATCCTAAATTGTTCAATAACTTTAAAAAAATATTTTCTAATGTCTGTCCAGAAAGAAAGGCTACTAATCTGAATTCTGATCAAATATTCCTGATCACCTGGCTGTTAAAAGACATATTGCAATCAACCTAATTCAGTTTATTTTAACACAATTTTGAATTATTCCAGTCTAAATCTAAGCCAGAGATTAGAAAGTTATTTCTTAAAGTGTCAGATAGTAAATATTTTTGGCTTGCCAGTCAGCCATAAGGTCCCAGTTGTAACTGCTGTAGTTAGAAAGCAGCCGTAGACAATATGGAAATGAACAGCTTGGCTATGTTCCAATAAAAAACTTTACTTACTAAAACGGGCAGCCACCCATGGGCTGTTGTTTCTTGATCCCTGATCGAAACCACTGCATATGCCATTTAGGCTAATAAATGGACTTAACCTTTGACATCTCATGAACTGTGTCTTCTGACTTATAGAACATAGAGAATAAAAATACCAATGTGTGGTTAATAGCACTATGGTCTTTGTTCCTTAGTTACCTATTCAGTTTTCATAAGTAAATGGTCATAAACAAGAGTTCTCATTTGAAATATTGTATTTCATACTTCTCCATCTCGGTAAATGACAATTGCTGTGTTATAGTTTCTCTAGGCCAAATAGACAGGCGTCTTTCTTGGCTCCTCTTTCTCACACCCCATAAACGATATGCCAGAAAATCTTATTGGTTCTACCTTCCAAATATATCCAGAATCCAGCCCTTTGTCACCACACCCATCTTTCCCACTCTGGCCCATGCACCATCCTCTTTCCTGGATTATTAACAATAGCTCTCCCAACTGATCCGCCTTGCACTCTTATATCCCTAGAGTCTGTGCTCTATACTGCAGCCACAGGGATCCTGTTAAAACAGAAATCAGATCACATCACCCTTCTACGAATACCCTTTAAGAACTTTTCATACCCCTCACGTTTAAAACCAAAGACTTTATAGCGACCTCCAAAGTTCTTCATTTTTCCTGCAATCTTTTTCTACTCCTTTGTCTCTCATCCCTTATTTCTGTTATAAGTCATTATGGGGAAAAGACAAGTCAGGACTCTAGTTCTGCAACTTGCTGGCTGCAAGATCTTAGGCAAGATATTTAACCCTTAATGAGCTTCAGTTTCCTCATCTGTAAAATGGGGATAATAATAGTTCTTACCTGATAGGATTGTAGTTAAGGGAATTAATATGTGTAAAGCCCAATACCACTCAGGAAATAATTAGTTATTATTATTTTTGCCCTAAAGTACATTACAATGGATGAGTTAAGTCATGTTATCCAAGTAACTACTGCAAGGCACCAAGGTATTATAAATACCTTAGAATAGTTGAAATAAAGAATTAGAAAGGATCAAGTTGAGCATGAAGAGGGTGATTGCAACAATACTTTGGTCAGGACCACAATCATAATTTTCTAAAGCACATTATACAAGCAGATTAGACTCTGCATTTCTCTCTTTCTTCATTAGGAAAATCTGTGTGGAGGCAGTAGGATTTGAAGAATGTAGTTCATGGATAGAGAGAGAGATTTGGAATCAAACATTTAGAATCCCTATAAAGGGGCTTCCCTGGTGGTCCAATGGTTAAGACTTTGCCTTCCAAAGCAGGGGGTGTGGGTTTGATCCGTGGTCAGGAGCTGAGATCCCACATGCCTCGCAGCCAAAAAAACAAAACATAAAACAGAAGCAATATAGAATCCCTATAAAGGGCACCATTCTAGAAATAGTGCTATAAACAGATGACATAATCAGAGCCTCAACTTTTATCATTTTGTCTTTAAAAGAATCTAGTAGGTACAGTTTACTAAGAGAACAGTAATATACCTTTAGGCACCAAAACCATCACTGTGAAACATGTAAAACAAAAATTCAGGGTGAAGTTGGTTATAATACAATTATAGAGGGATATTTGGTATATCAAATAGACTCCAAAAAGGAAATGTGTAAAGAACTTGAATATTTCAGTCAACAAAATAATTTAATATTTTAAACATACAGTAAATGTAATTTAATAGATATGTAGACATAAAATTTTACATTTTAGAAAGAGAATATACATTTTTGAATGTATATAAAATATTTTTTAAAAATCACATAGCTAGACATTAAGAAACTTCAGCTTACTACAATAATTAGAGTTTTATAGCTCTTACCCTCTGATGATAATCCAGTAAAACTAGAAATAGACTATTAAGAGATGCCATGGAAAACTTTGCTACTTAGAAATTAAGAACCATTCTTCTATACAACCCATGAAACAAGGAAAAAAATAAAAACTGAAATTATAAATTATCTAGAGAGTAACGGCAAGGCAAATACTTTATAACAAAACCCATGAGACCCAGCTAAAGCAGTACTCAGAGAAAAACTGATAGCCTTAAATTCTTTTATAATGAAAAAGTAGAATGAAAGTAAAATTATGTAGATAATTCAACTTAAAAATGAGGAAGATAGCAATCAAATCAGTGAAAAGGAAGAATTAATAAAGATAAAAGCTGAAATTTATAAAATAGGTCAAATAATAATGTAAATGAAATAAGAAATCATTTCTTTGAATATCCATTAAAATGCATAAGCTCATGGCAAGCCTAACTAAAGTTTAAAAAGTGCAAAAATTATACATTATTATTAGGAAATGTAAAGAAAACATTTTAGATACCATTATGTGCACCTCTGTTGGTAATTTTTTTTTAATAAATTTATTTATTTATTTATTCATTTTTGGCTGCATTGGGTCTTCGTTGCTGTGTGCAGGCTTTCTCTAGTTGTGGCGAGCAGGGGCTACTCTTCGTTGCGGGGCACGGGCATCTCATTGTGGTGGCTTCTCTTGTTGCGTAGCACAGGCTCTAGGTGTGCAGGCTTCAGTAGTTGTGGCTCGTGGGCTTAGTTGCTCCGCGGCATGTGGGATCTTCCCAGACCAGTGATCGAACCTGTGTCCCCTGCATTGGCAGGTGGATTCTTAACCACTGCGCCACCAGGGAAGTCCCATCTGTTGGTAACTTTTATAATCTTGAGGAAATGGTGATTTTCTAGAAAACACTTAGCTATCCAAATTGACCTAAAAAGGTCTTTAAAAAACTGAACAGACCACTAACTATAGAAGAAACTAGAAAGGTAAAAAGAAGAAGATGCATCTGCATCTGAAGATGCAGATTCTCTGTTTACTATTTCTATAATTGATGTTTTTAGTTATAATATTTACCTTTCCTATTTTGGACATGTTAAAATATTAACTTCATCTCCTTAATGTATTTTTCATAAATGCTAAGGTAGTATTCACAGATATTTTACTGTTGTGGTTTCATCTACTTGCCTCAGACTTTGTATTTATTTATTTATTTATTTTTGGCTGCATTGGGTCTATGTCATGGCAAGCCTAACTAAAGTTTAAAAAGTGCAAAAATTATACATTATTATTAGGAAATGTAAAGAAAACATTTTAGATACCATTATGTGCACCTCTGTTGGTAAATTTTTTTTTAATAAATTTATTTATTTATTTATTCATTTTTGGCTGCATTGGGTCTTCGTTGCTGTGTGCAGGCTTTCTCTAGTTGTGGCGAGCGGGGGCTACTCTTCTTGGCGGTGCACGAGCATCTCATTGCGGTGGCTTCTCTTGTTGCGGAGCACAGGCTCTAGGCGTGTGGGCTTCAGTAGTTGTGGCACATGGGCTCAGTAGTTGTGGCTTGCGGGCTCTAGAGCACAGGCTCAATAGTTGTGGAGCATGGGCTTAGTTGCTCCATGGCATGTGGGATCTTTCTGGACCAGGAATCGAACCCGTGTCCCCTGCATTGGTAGGCAGATTCTTAACCACTATGCCACCAGGGAAGACCCTTGCCTCAGACTTTGAGGGTAGACACAGTAGATGTAAGAAAGAAGATAGATTGGTAGTCTGGGTAAATGCAAGTATTAAAGAGGTGACTGTAGTGAGGTCAAACAAGTTTAAAAGTTAACAAATAGTCTCTGTATGTTTTTTCTGCAGTCATAACTGCTCCATAATACAAAATGGAGAAAACTGTGCTCAGGGGTGAGGAAATTAAGTTCCTGCCCTGAATAGCTCAGAGTTGAGAGTAAAAAATTTATCTTGCTCTACGTGAATTCTTTGACTCTGCCAGAGGTATATACTGTTCAATCTTCTGCCTAGAGTTTATTTAATCAGCACAGTAAGCTTGGGTCTAGAAGCCCGCAGCTCTTAGGCATAAGGGGACTTCAGTCCTTCAATCAATTGTGGCAGGAGTCATTTGAAATAAATAAGGTATTTCATACAGTTACTGCCCACAATATTCCCTTTTCACTTTGGTTTGTGATGACCTGAAAACCTTCTACAATAGCCAAAGAGATTTGAAGTGCCACTGAAGCAAATAAAAGCCAAATCTAGCATTCTTTTAATGCTTCCAAGTCTGCTGCTATTGGAAGACTCCAAGTTTATTGGAAGACTGTATGCCATTTATTTCGCCACATTCCTTCTTTCCACAACATGTATTCCCCAAGATAAAAAAATGTCAGTTGTCCAAAAAAAGCTGACAAATCTATAAGTCCAAGATCGTTTCCTTGCATTTTTAAAATAAAACCTCTAAAACCTATTTATGATGGTTAAGAACTTTATAGAGAATAGAGATTTGCAAACCTGTGAATCACTATATTATGAAGGAGGACATTAATTAAATTAAGAGTGATCTTAAAAAAAAAAAAAAGAATGATCTCGAATCTTTATTGTAGTCAGTTCAGGAACTCATTGACCGAGAATGAATTTTTTCTTCTAAGTATATTCAAACCTACTAGCGAAATCCAAAAATATTATTGCATGTATATTAGTATTAGTACAGTTAATTCAGGGATATATAAAAATTTTATAGTAATTTTGCTCAAATATTGAAATGTAAACAACTCTTCATTTTCTAAATATCAGTCTGCCAGACCATTTTATAAAATGGTTTTAAACATAATAAAATGTTTTATAAAATAATCTTATGTCACCATTGTAACACCAGTGTACAGCAGTCACCATAACATACCTAACCTATTGTGTAATGCAGTGAATAAGATAGCCTTGTTAGCCAGCCATTATTTACAGTATTAGTTTTGTGGGCCTGGGGTGAAGCCTGAATTCCATCTGAGTATTAATCACTACAGGAACAAATCTCCATTTCATGCCTCTTCACCGAAACATCATCTCCACCTCTGTCATTCTTGAGATACACTGTCAAGTTCCTTAAGAGGAAAGACTGGTCTGTTTTGTTCATTATTCTGTTCCCTGGGCCTGAAAACAGTGCTGTGTCCAATAAAGATTAATTGAATAAATTCTTTTTAGAAGGGACGGATATTATCTTCATATCAGGAATATTTCTGGGACTTCCATGGTGGTGCAGTGGTTAAGACTCGCCCCTCCCAAAGCAGGGAGCCTGGGTTTGATCCGTGGTCAGGGAACTAGATCCCACATGCATGCTGCAGCTAAGAGTTTGCATGCCACAACTAAGGAGCCCACCTGCTGCAACTAAGACCCGGAGCAACTAACTAACTAACTAAATAAATATTTTTTTTAAAATGAATGTTTCCTGCCCCTCGTCAGTAGTCCCAAGTGTGCACGCGCCCTCACACACACAATGCACACATATACACCAGTGACTGTAGTATTTTCATGTCTCCACATTGATCACAACTTAGGAGTCCCCTGCTGCCGTGCTCTTCATACAGAAGAAATATTCTGAAGTTCAGTGTTTTTATTTTAACTGCTACCTAACTTTTTCCTCTTGCATGATATTTTCATTTCTATTGGCATATTTAAGATATAATTTACTTAAAAATAAAAATTCACCAATTTTAAGTATACAATTTGATGAATGCTGGCAAATAATATGCAGTTGTGTAACTGCCACCAAGACATGATAAAGAACATTTCCATCACCCCAAAACGTTCCCTCGTGCCCCTTCATTCTCCCTACTCCCGTGCTTTTCCCCATCCCCATCCCTATCCCTTATCCCCTGGCAACTGCTGGTCTTTCCATCACTAGTTTAGCCTTTTATAGATTTACATATAGATGTAATCGCAACAGTATATAGTCTTTGGTGTCTGGCTTCTTCCACTTAACACGATGCTTTTGAGATTCATCCATGACATTGTGTTTATCAGTAGTTTGTTCATTTTTATTGCAAGTCTTAGCTGTGGGAGAGTCTGGACTCTAAACTCAGGCAATACTGGCTCCAGACCCTGTGCTTTTAAACCGTTATGTTATGCTGTTTTTCATTCCGTATAATTTTCTTAATCATCTCTGATAATGCTGTTCTCCAACTCAAAAATCTTCAGCAACTCCTTATTCTGACCAAATACATTTCCTAGTCCATATTCTGGTTTTTAAATTCTCTGCCCTATGGTCCCCATCTATGCCACTTTACTTTTTATTCCCTGCATTGCTTTTTTCTGAATTCCCCATTTTCTGCCACACTTTTAGCCTGTTTATTATTCCTACAGGTAGATGCCTTTGAACCCCCTGATGTTATTCTTTCTGCTTATTATAATTTCTTTACCCTGCATCTTCACCTATTGAAATCATACCCCATTAAGTTACAGAATCTGTGTTCCTTTCCCCATGAACCTAACTGATTTCCTCAGAGTGATCTGATCTAGTGCCATAATAATTTACACCACTCTTATAAAGCTATTGTATTGTCACTTACAGTGATTCATTCTCATGTTTTAAATCTCTCCCGCTAAAGCGTCTCTGAAACCAATGGCTGCATCTTATTCATCTTTGTGCATATTTTTGTCAGTTTATGCTCATGCTGAGCAAACAAACATCATAATCTATATTTAAAAGAAGCCAGCTCATACCTGTCCTTCAGACAAGATATTGTTTTCACAATATTTTATATCATGTCTTGCACATGGAAGGTACCCAGTGAATATTTGTTGATTAATAGATCTTCCTGGAGTCTATGCCTAGCTATTTCTTCTGCTCTTGGGGACATGTAGGAAAGCAAGTTGGGTGATGACCCATGTGATATAATAAAGGTTGTCTGTCTAGTTAAGGCTATATTCCCAATTCCTTGCCTAATAAATATTTGTTAAGAATTGGTTGTGTTCTTTGGTCAAGGCACAGAGCACATTGGCATATACGGATTGATTATATATCTCATCTCCTTGCTTAAAATGGTTGGAACTGCATTAGACTGTTTTACCTCCTTAATGGTCTGTATTCTAGGTATCTACAGTTCTTTTTATTTCTTCCTTTGAGATGTCTTCCAGATTTGTGCCTTTTCCGCTCTGTCCCAGTGACACTGGTTTTCTTCATTCCCTGTGCTGCCTCTTCTTCCTGTCTGGAGTCTTTGCCCTTGCCTGTCCTTGCTGTGCTTGCTCTTCCCTCCCTGTTTGCCCTGGGTAATGCCTTCCAGCTTTCAAATGTCAACCTAAGCATCATTCTCTCAGAGAACCTATTCCTGACCATCTCGCATTCCCCCATCTTTCCTACTCCACTCCCCACTCCCACCTTTCAGAGAGCTGTCGTAGCTCTCATAGCACCTCGCCTCTTTTCCAGAATATCCTTCACAACTGCAATTTTACATTTGCTTATGTCATTACTCCATTCATACCTTTATTTCCTCATCAGACTGCAGACTGTGTGAGAGCAGGAAACACATCTGTCTTTGCTCACCATTGTGTCCTCCCTGTCTAGTCCAGGGTCAGCTAATAGTGGACTCAGTATACATTTGTGGGATAGATAGACTATGGGACATATGGCTGGGTAAATGTGTGGATTTCCACTGCTACTCTCCTGTTATAGACTTAACCCAATTTGATAGCAGCATCTTCTGGTTTGGTTCCAGACTCCACTGCCTTCCCCCTCCCATTGTATCCTCATTGCTCATCCTCAGTTCCATCAAAGTGTTCTTCCTAAAAGACTGCACTCATAGTTTCATGTGCCACATCTCACTCACTCACAGTGACCAACATCACATATAAACAGATCAAATCTAAATACCCCTCATCACCCAAGCTCTTTTATTATCTGGCTTAATTCAAATTTATCCAACTTCCTTTCTTAGAACTCCCTAAAATGTTACCTTTGTGCCTGTTTGTCCATTCACCTCCTTATCTCTGCTTCCACCACACTTACTCCCATTTCTGGGTTTTGTTCAGACTAATTTTTCAGCTCAGGTCTTATTACCTTTGTTTGTCTGAAGTCTTCCCCTTTGTAGAGACTCAGCTTCTCTGTTCAGGGCCTCTCAGATGCTAAGAGAAGCCTCGGTCACTTCCTTTTGTTTTTGAGCTTCCATTTGATCATTGTTTTTAAATATTAAGAAATGCCAAAGCAGGAATGTAAAAGCAGGTATGAAGCATATACAGTGGAGAAAAGACAGCCTCTTCAATAAGTGGTGCTGGGAAAATTGGACAGATACATGTAAAAGTATGAAATTAGAACACTCCCTGACACCATGCACAAAAATAAACTCAAAATGGGTTAAAGACCTAAGTGTAAGGGCAGACACTATCAAACTCTTAGAGGAAAACATAGGCAGAGCACTCTATGACATACATCACAGCAAGATTCTTTTTGACCCAGCTCCCAGAGAAATGGAAATAGGAACACAAATAAACAAATGGGACCTAATGAAACTTAAAAGCTTTTGCACAGCAAAGGAAACCATAAACAAGACCAAAAGACAACCATCAGAATGGGAGAAAATATTTGCAAATGAAGCAACTGACAATGGATTAATCTCCAAGATTTACAAGCAGCTCATGCAGCTCAATAACAAAAAAACGAACAACCCAATCCAAAAATGGGCAGAAGATCTAAATAGACATTTCTCCAAAGAAGATATACAGATGGCCTACAGACACATGAAAGAATGCTCAACATCATTAATCATTAGAGAAATGCAAATCAAAACTACAATGAGATATCATCTCACACCGGTGAGAATGGCCATCATCAAAAAATCTAGAAACAATAAATGCTGGAGAGGGTGTGGAGGAAAGGGAACACTCTTGCACTGTTGGTGGGAATGTAAATTGATACAGCCACTATGGAGAACAGTGTGGAGGTTCCTTAAAAAACTACAAATAGAACTACCATACGACCCAGCAATCCCACTACTGGGCATATACCCTGAGAAAACCATAGTTCAAAAAGAGTCATGTACCAAAATGTTCATTGCAGCTCTATTTACAATAGCCAGGACATGGAAGCAACCTAAATGTCCATCGACAGATGAATGGATAAAGAAGATGTGGCACATATATACAATGGAATATTACTCAGCCATAAAGAGAAATGAAATGGAGGTATTTGTAGTGAGGTGGATGGACCTAGAGTCTGTCATACAGAGTGAAGTAAGTCAGAAAGAGAAAAACAAATACAGTATGCTAACACATATATATGGAATCTAAGGGAAAAAAAAAAAAGGTCATGAAGAACCTAGTGGCAAGACGGGAATAAAGACACAGACCTACTAGAGAATGGACTTGAGGATATGGGGAGGGGGTGGGGTGAGATGTGACAGGGTGAGAGAGTGTCATGGATATATATACACTACCAAATGTAAAATCGATAGCTAGTGGGAAGCAGCCGCATAGCACAGGGAGATCAGCTCGGTGCTTTGTGCCCACCTAGAGGGGTGGGATGGGGAGGGTGGGAGGGAGGGAGATGCAAGAGGGAAGAGAAATGGGAACATATTGTATATGTATAACTGATTCACTTTGTTATAAAGCAGAAGGTAACACACCATTGTAAGGCAATTATACTTCAATAAAGATGTTTAAAAAAAAAAAAAAAAAAGCAGGTATGGATACTACATGCTGGCTGTCCTCCGTTGGCCTCTCCTGATGTACTTTCCACTCCGGCCTACTCCAGGCTCCAGGAGACTGACCTTTATGGGTGCCATCAATAGGCTCCCTTGCTCTCTGGCTTCCAGTTGACTTTAGTCAGTTAGAGGAACTGGCAGAAGGCTGAAAAGCAGCAGCATGAGATCAGGTTATTTATTTCCTTGGTTTTTTCTCTGTTGAGCAACAGGTTGACAGTGATTTGGGTTCTCTCCCTATGTCATAGCTCCTGTCATCTATGGCTGAAACAGTTTCTGGGTTTGATAACTCTTTTTCTTATTGACTCATATCTTTGAGTGGTAACAGCTTGCTACTTTATGAATCCCTAGGGTGTTTCAACATCCCTTACATGCTTCTCTTAACCTAGCCAACAGCTATGTCCTAGGTTCTTTGGTTAAATGCTCCTCAATTGCCGCCTTTGTTTGTACCTTCTGTTTCCTAAGGGAATCTTGACATATTTTAAATATTAAACACAGCAAATTAATGCTTACGTTTTAGAAATGATGCAGTGCCATATATATTGTCATTCACCATAAAATTACAGGATTTGTAAAATATTTTAAGTCTGTGCATTACAAGTGGTAAAATCTGGACACAAGGGCTTCCCTGGTGGCGCAGTGATTGAGAATCTGCCTGCTGATGCAGGGGACACGGGTTCGAGCCCTGGTCTGGGAAGATCCCACATGCCGCGGAGCGACTGGGCCCGTGAGCCACAATTGCTGAGCCTGCGCGTCTGGAGCCTGTGCTCTGCAATGGGAGAGGCCGCGATGGTTAGAGGCCCGCGCACCGCGATGAAGAGTGGCCCCCACTTGCCGCAAACGGAGAAAGCCCTCGCACAGGAGTGAAGACCCAACACAGCCATAAATAAATAAATAAATAAATAAAATTAAAAAAAAAAAATCTGGACACAAGTTAAAAGTTGTAAGATAAGTGTCATCTTTTTTCAATCCTGTCTGTATTTCTCACTTTCTGCTTAAACTTGTTAGGAGAAAAGACGCTCTGAATATTAGGCCCAGCCAAGTGGCCCTCTTCCCCTGAATCCTGACAGGTCCTATCTGGAACCAGGTCATCCCTTTGGATCTCTCCCTTCTCTGAACTCCTATCACTCTCCCAGCCCTTAACACAAAGCTTAACATTTCACTATTTCCTAATGGTAGGTAGGCTTTGTTTCCATTATTAGATTCTAAAGTTTCTGAAGGAAGAGGACTTTTCCTATCTAATTTTACGTCCCAGGAGCAAAATATATATAGAATCAATGTATATTTGTTGTTCAGTTTGTTGGCTGTTACATTAATTGGTTGGTAGGTTGGTATCAAAGATTCTTGGAAACAAACTGTATTTTTTTAGTTTTAAACATTTTAATGGAAGACTTCTAATATACACAAAATTGAAGAGCTTGTATAATGACCCCCCATGTACCCATCAATGATTATCAACATTCATGTTTTGTCTATATTCCTCTACTTGATTCCTCCCCAACACACGCACACTGAATTATTTTGAGGTGTCTACCAGACATCATTTCATTTCATTTCATAGTACTTTGTTATATATTTTCAAAAGGTAAGTACTTTATTTTTAAATATAACCACAATCACCATTATTACCATTATATCATCAAATATCTAGTCAGTGTCAAATTTCTCTGATTGTTATATTTTAAAATGTTGGTTCATTTGCATCAGGATCCAAATGTAGTCCACATGGTAAATCTTACTGATACGTCTCTTTTAAGAATCTTGATCCCTAACACCATACACAAAAATAAACTCAAAATGGATTAGAGACCTAAATGTAAGACTGGACAGTATAAAACTCTTAGAGGAAAACATAGGAAGAACACTCTTTGACATAAATCACAGCAAGATCTTTTTTGATCCACCTCCTAGAGTAATGGAAATAAGAACAAAAATAAACAAATGAGACCTAATGAAACTTAAAACCTTTTGCAAAGCAAAGGAAACTACAAACAAGATGAAAAGACAGCCCTCAGAATGGGAGAAAATATTTGCAAACGAATCAACGGACAAAGGATTAATCTCCAAAATATATAAACAGCTCATACAGCTCAATATTAAACAAACAAACAACCCAATCCAAAAATGAGCAGAAGACCTAAATAGACATTTCTCCAAAGAAGACATACAGATGGCCAAGAAGCACATGAAAAGCTGCTCAACATCACTAATTATTAGAGAAATGCAAATCAAAACTACAATGAGGTATCACCTCACACCAGTGAGAATGGGCATCATCAGAAAATCTACAAACAACAAATGCTGGAGAGGGTGTGGAGCAAAGGGAACCCTCTTGCACTGTTGGTGGCAATGTAAATTGATACAGCCACTATGGAGAACAGTATGGAGGTTCCTTAAAAAACTAAAAATAGAATTACCATATGACCCAGCAATCCCACTACTGGGCATATACCCAGAGAAAACCATAATTCAAAAAGACACATACACCCCAATGTTCATTGCAACTCTATTTACAATAGCCAGGTCATGGAAGCAACCTAAATGCCCATCGAGAGACGAATGGATAAAGAAGATGTGGTACATATATACAATGGAATATTACTCAGCCATAAAAAGGAACGAAATTGGGTCATTTGTAGAGACATGGATGGATCTAGAGACTGTCATACAGAGTGAAGTAAGTCAGAAAGAGAAAAACAAATATTGTATATTAACGCATATATGTGGAACTTAGAAAAATGGTACAGTTGAACTGGTTTACAGGGCAGAAATAGAGACACAGATGTAGAGAACAAACGTATGGACACCAAGGGGAGAGAGTGACGGGTGGGTGGTGGTGGTGTGATGAATTGGGAGATTAGGATTGACATATATACACTAATATGTGTAAAATGGCTAACTAATAAGAACCTGCTGTATAAAAAAAATAAATAAAATTCAAAAATTCAAAAAAAAATAATAATCTTGAGATTCCCTTTGTCTTGTTTTTTTCCTTTGCGATATTTGTCCTAAAGAGTTTCCTGCATTCTAGGATTTGCTGATTGCATCATTAGAATATCATTTAACATGTCCTTCTGACCTTTGTTTGCCTGTAGTGGAACATCTACAGGCTTGATCAGGTTTAGGTTAGGGTTTTTGGCAAGAATATTTCAAAGGTGATGTTATATAGTACCAACAGGAAACATCTAATGTGTGGTTATCTTTCTTCTTATGATGTTAATCTTATTACATTAGGAATTGTGAGATTGATTAATCCATTATAAAGTTTCCTATCAACTTTTCATCTATTGGTTTTAGCAGCCATGGATATTTATCATTGCCTAGTTTCATTAGAAGTTGTATATCATGAGTATTCTAATTCTGTCATTCCTCCTGAATTTGTCAGTGGAAATATTTCTATAAAAAGAAGTGTTCCACCATAAACTATTTTATCACTCTTAAATTCAGTTTATATTGTTTGTACAGTTTATATTCTATAAACTGCTGGATATAAAAGGTTAAGTTTTCCTTTAACACCAACTAAGGGCCACTGACTATACAAACCTATTTATATAATGATGATCATTTAGGATTATTTAGTTTTATTGTACTTATCATGCTGCATGTTTGTGTGTGTGTGTGTGTGTGTGTGTGTGTGAGTCTGAGAAAATTTAAGAAAATAAAGCTGATTTTAATTGTAAAGCTTTGAATTTACTTTTTCATTTAGTGTTAGGAAGTTTCCAAGCTGACTTAAAGAAGGATGCACTGAAGTGCTGTGTTTATGTTTATAATGTAAAATGAACTGATGACAAGTAAATTTGGAAAATGAACATTTGCAGTTTCTACAGCTATTTGGTTCATTATAATAATAGCTCCATTAACTTTATGACAAGTATTCACCCCTGGGAGTTTCGGTACAAAGAGAAGTCAACCTTTGTAACATCATTCCTTTTCTTGAATTATTAATATTGTCTTTTAATGGAAGTTGGAAAATTACAGTGGGATAAATTTGGTTTGATAGCCTTTCAGAAAAGCATATATAAAATCCTTAAAGGAAAAAATGACTCAATGCTCTGGAGCTATTTTTGTAGGAATAGGTCTTTTATGAAAGGTTCTTAGTCATGTAGCATAACAAAATTCAATGAACTAATTCAACCAACATTCACTGCACACCCAGTGCTAATGCCAAGTGGTCTTTGGGAATACAAACAAGAATAAGTCAGGGTTTCAGCCCTTAAAACATAGTCCAATAGCAGGAGTCAGACTAGCGAACAAGGAGCTTTGTTGTAATTGCCTAACGTTGAAACAGAGATGTTTATGAAGTGAAAATGAAAAGCAAAGAACATTCCAAAGAATATTTTTATATTTGATCTATAGTTCCCCTTAGAATTTCAAGTCAAAGGATGCAAATCTGTTGTAATGTTTTCTTTATGGGTTGGAAGTCTAAGGAAAATGAATAGGTAATGGAATTGCTGTGAGGGAGGTGGACAGAAGCAGAATGACTTCCCCCTTGATCGTTATATTTAAATATATGACTTCGTCATTAAACGTTAAGTACCCTATGCCTGTTATACCTGTTATTTTGAAGAAAAAAGTTTGGTTTTTAGAAGGCACAGTTGCCTTTATTTAATTTAGAATTGAATTGGCTTTCTATGTCTTATTTCCCTCAAGATTGTCAGGCTTGCTGAACTGGGAATTGGCATTTTATCCATTCTTGATCCCTATGTCTAAGGTATTGTAGCATCTAATTAAGAGATGCAGCAGAAAATGTCTAACTGAAAATATAGAATTGACATAGTTATTTTATTAGACAGGAAGACAAGGTTCCAAAAATTCTGAACATTGAAGATTAATACATGGAAATGGACCAAGTTGCCCAAAGATTATCTACCTCTGGTTAAATTTAGAATTATGAAGTTTTTATTTTTGCTTTCAAAAATGTGCTTGTCAGGACATATTGGTTGCCTGCCCCACATACGTCTCCTCCCTTTCTTTCTTGCTAACAGAACCCCACTTTTGATCCAGCATTGGCCTTCCCTTGCCCAGAAAATGTCCCTTGCTAGTGATTGGTTTAGAGATGGGCATGTGACACAGTTCTGGCCATTTATATGTGAAGGGAATTCTGTTGGAGGTGAAGTGCTTCTGGGAAAGTTTTGTTTTTGAAAAGGAACTTAAGGAAGAGACTCTCCCACTGCTGGCCTTTAGGAATTGCTTTGTGAGAATATGATACTGGAAGCTGCTGCAACCATCTTGTGACCATGAAGAAAGAATTCTACAGATGAAAGGCAATATATTGAATATGACAAGGCTGGAAGATGGAAAGAACCTAGGTCCTTGATGATGTTCTTGAGTTTCTGGATGAAATAACCATTCTTGCATCTGTCCTACTTCTGGACTTCTCATTACGTGAAAGCCTCATCTCTGTTAGCTTAAGCCATTTTGAGTTGGTCTTCTGTAATTTGCAGATTTATTCTTAGTGATGATTAACATTTTCTTAGACCTCCTGCATATGACTGACATGGCATATATTTGATTTACTGTGGTTTTTGTGATATGTCCTGATGACTGTATGCTCAATCCACTCTAAGGAAAAAAGGGTTTCCTCCTAACTATGCATTTCCATATTGCTTTCTTAAAAATCTTTGTACCAATTTTAAGTGCCACCAGCAATAAAATAAAAAATCATCTTTCAGATCGAAAATTCTGCTAATAGGTGCCAGGAGTACATAAAAATATTTGAGCTTTACAAGATTATTTGCATATTTTACATCTTTTCTTCTACAGGAAACCTATCAGTCAGTGGTATACTTTGCTAATGCCAGTTATCAATGCATAACAAAAAGTAAAAATGCAAGTAATACATTAATTTATAAATTGTTCTTTGCTTACGTATGTAGCAGAGTCACAATTCACACACTATTCTTCAAGTATGCAAAGAAAATAGGATTTTAATTTTTAAAACCGATCTAACTTACCTTCTTAAACCCCTGACCCTCTGGGTAGCAAGGGAAGAAAGCCTTAAAAGTATCTATTGAAGGAACCCCACTCTCTTTGGGTTCAAGACAATCAGCTCAGCTTTTGATTAAGCTGTTTCCCCACCTCCTCCCTTTTTTATTCATCAGGATAATATCTGGGTGTACACAAAGGGGTGATCTATGAATGGCCTTGGACAGTGGAAGAGATCCCAAATGAATGGGGCCTATGGGCTTTGTTCCTTTTATTGGTGTCAACTCTGGCACCTCATCTGTGACTATGAAATTAATTTCCCCTTGGCCAGAGACTTTCATTAATTTCCGCCTCCTTCCTTTAAGGGTATTCCACTATGTCATGTTTTCTCCCTTTCTTAGCTAGCATTAGCCCTGCCTCCTTTCTTGGGGCCATGATAGCAGAATGGCTGTTAGGGAACCAAGTGTGATTTATTTGGAAGAGGAGTGTGAATACAACAGTTTAATATTTTCAAAATATTAGTCTCCTTACAAATATGTAATGCCTGAAAGCCAGAAGCCTTGCCCAGAACTCGTAGCATTTATACAGTTATGCTAAAGTCTGTCGGATTGTTACTAAAAGTTGCTTATTTTAATATTGTAATATTTGCTCTTTTCTAACTCTATGTGAAAAGTATGTACTTTTATAGTACATCACCTCATTAGTTCTTAATACATTGTAAGAAATTAAATCAGTTTGTGCTAAAAGGGTACCTCAGGCATGCAGATTCTTGGGTTTGTGTTGACACCACTAGTCTATAGAACACGAGTAGTTTCCTAGACTGGAAATCGGCAGGCCGTCACGAAGATTCACTGCGTGGTGGCACCATACCCTGTTGGAGCTTATATAATACCAGTATTTCTTCAAATAATTTTTCCTTATATTGTTTTATTTTGAATATTTTGAATTTTTAAAACTGACTTATTGGCCCATCTTTTTTCATCAGCCTTCTAAATCTTTGTTTGTTTTTTCTGCTGGTGTTCTTCTTTCCTATTTCCCGAGTCACCCTAGCTCTGTGACCGTCACTGAAGGAGCTGGTGGGGGAAGTCTGTGGTGACTCTGCTGTATACTGTTGCTGCAGGCATTCCTTTACTGGGAGGCAGTGTAGAGGACAGCTCTAGAGGGGCTGTGAGTAACTCGGATACTGAGTGTGGCTGGAGCTGTGAGAAGGCTTGGGTCGTGAGGCCAGAGTCTCCACAGTCATAGTCCTTACAGGAGGAGCGGCAGGGAAGAGCTGGGCTCCTTAAATAAATCTGGAATATTAACACACAAGAAAGTCAATGCCCAGATGTTAGTGTTTACAGTGCCATCCCCAGTAGAACACTGTTAACATATGGATTTTGATTAGTGACGTTGTCAGCTGCTCCCTCCTTGAAACATTCTCTTCTTTAGGCTTCTATGATGTAACACTTTTGTGGGTTTTTTCTGTAAACTCCCTGGCTGCTCTCTCTTTGGCTGACTACTTCACAGCTCTGGCCTTTCTCTGTTCTGTTTTACTCTCTACTCTGACAAAGCAGCCTCTTCCATACCCACTGCCCAACGTTCATGTCACATGAATTTATATCTCTTGGCCAACCTTTCCTTCAAACTCTGTTTGACCCAGCTGCTCATTTGATATTTACATGTAGGTTTTTCAAAGGCTTCTTAAACTTAATATGTCCAGTGACAAATTCATCATCTTCAAATCTGGTCCTCTTGTGTTTTATGTCTCAATGAATGCTACCATGAATATATTCAGTTACGCAAACCAGAAATCTAGGAATCATCCTCAGCCCTGCTGCCTTGCCTTCTATTCAAATCCACTCCCAAGTCATGTCTATTTTATCTTTTAAATGTCTCCAGAATCTGTCCTCTTTTTTCCTTCTCTATCACCATCACTCATTTTCAAGCTACTATCATCACTTTTCTGAAGAACTACATGACTTTTCATTGGCCTCATCTAATTAATTCTAGCCTCCATGTCAGTTTCCTACAAAAAGTTTTCATTGGCTTTCTGTTGCTCTCAAGAAAAACAAAATAAAACAACCAAAGTCCTTAACATGGACTATAAATGAAGTCCTTCATTGTGTGCCACATCTACTTTTCCAGTCTAATTTAAAACATGTTCCCCCTTTCTGTATGTACTGGTCTTTTTCTCAATCACACCTAGCTCTCTCCAATTACAGGGCCTTTGAAAATGCTATTTCCTATGCCTAAAACAATTGCCAACTCCCTTCACTGAAGATCATTTCCTTTGAATTACTGGCTCTTGTGGTAACCTGTACTTCTCCCATGTATCATTTAAAACAGAAAACATTTAATACTTATTTGTGTGATTATTTGTTATACTAGTAGCCTCTAACTCTGTGAGCACTGAGACCATGTGTACTTCTGCTCAACAGTTTTATGAGTTTAGCACAGTGTCTGGTTCCTGGGAGTTGCTTAACATATATGTTTGTTGGATGCATGAGTAGATGGATGGAAGAATGGATTTCTACATAGGCATTAAAAGAGATTTAAAGGTAGGCAAGTATTAATGGGATAACTATGGCAAGATATATGAGAACAGGCCCAGAAAGAACAGAAATTGTGTATACCACTTTGGTATCAGATGGTTCATTTAAAACTTTAAGAGAATAGAATACAACTCAATCAGTAAATGAGCTGACAGACCCATTCAAGTCTAGAGCTTCTCTTCCACAATGCTGTTTTGTCCCCAAATCAAATGTAGCCAGTTAGCAAGAAATATGATGTCTGGGGGTAGTGATTGTGGAGGCTTTTTTGTTCGACAGCATCTCCAGACAGGTTGGATAGAGTCAGTTTCCAATCATCTGTGCTAAAGGAGAGAAACATGGATGGAGCAGTTAATGTTAGTAGAAGGTTCAGAAAATTGACTGCTTTCATATTAAGGGAAACTTATGAAAAGCATAAACCACTGGCTTAAGCTTGGGGAAGGTGAGTGGTGTAGGTCAACAGCAACCCGTGTTCAGAACAGTAGTTTCCCCTCACATAACTCCCCCTATAACCAGGAAGCCAAGGAAGAACCTGCCATTGTCACCACCTGTTGTGCATAGGCGATTAATTATAGACCATTATTAATATGCTCCTTCTTGTTTCCTCTTAAATGAAAGTGTGTGAGAGCTCTAAGACAGATGTTCCCTCACCACAATATTTTTTCCTTCATCATTTGCTTGCACAGATTTGTAATTCCCAAAGAAAAGCTCTTGCCAGGAAAGTAGCTTTCATTTGAGCTACTTGGCATTGAGAATCTTGTCATCATCAGCCCAGTGTGATTATAGTTTAAAAATGCAAATGGGATTCTGGGATGAATCAACTGAAGGATAAAATTCATATGAAAAAGTGATGCTGTATAAAACCCTAATTAGGTGACATCTATAATACAGGTTTCAGTTCCGCCTTTCTTAAACTGTGAGTTTATTGCCAGCAAAAGAGGAAGGTACATGCAAAATTCAACAAATATTTATAGAGCTTCCAGTATGTGCCAGATATTGTTCTAAATGCTTAGGATGATAGCAGACATTATTACAACAAGATTACTTTGTAGGTTGGGATAAACATCCGAAAAGTTGGTGAGGATGGAGTGTAGTTTAATGGTAAGGAACAGAGTAGAGCATTTTGGAAAACACTCTCTTTTTTAGTCAGTTGGGAATGTTTTAACATAAGATCTGATTATTCTGCCAGAGCCTAATAAATATAAGTAGGCAACATATCTTTTATTTATATGGTAAGAGAAAGACAATAGGAAAAGGAAAATTAGAACAGACTACATCCAAAAGTGGCAGTTTAAGGAATTTTATCTGTAATTAAGTGTCTTTAAATTCTGGTGTAAGAGAGGTAGATTTTTTAAACCTGAATTTTTCACTGCAAAAAATCGTGCATGCTTTGGTATAGTTTTCTTTTGCCCTAGCTTCCTTTTATTCTAGGAAAATGTTGAAAGTACAAACACCACTGAATCAGTATAAACTTACTATGCATGTATTAAAATTATTTTGGGAAATAGCAATTTGATTCTGTTATCTATCTGGATCAGTTAAAAGAAAACTTTGAAAAGTAATTTTCCAAATGCTTCCTCCCTCCAATAACCAAAATTCTTGTCAAAGAGATCTGATCCCTTTCTGTACTTTTCTCTTGTTGGTCTGGCAGTACTACTGTCAGTCCCTGAGATTTCCTCTCCTTCTTTGCAGAATTCAAGTTATTTGAACCCTAAGTGGTACTGTGTGAAAATGTAGGGCTTGATGGATCCTTTGTGGTTTGTCTAGATGAGATTTAAACTGTGCATGGTCTGGGTTAGGAGAAAGGTTACTACCTACTTTTTGGGCAACTACTCTAAGGCACAAAGTCACTAGTGCCACCATGAGATAGTTGCCCTGCTTTGGCTATTTAACAAAGGATGACTGAGAAAAGTTACCAGAGACCTCATACACAGTATAACATTTCTATGGGTTATGGCCTATTTACAGAGAACAACCAACTTGCAAATAGCCACAGATATAAGCAAAAGGGCCACATTCAGGTAAAACTGGGTTGTGTTGTCTGTTTCTACATCTGTTTGTGTCACCACATTGTATAATCTCCTTAAGAAAGGTAGTCTGCAGGGACTCTTTAAGCCTGAACAATAAAAGGGCAGTGAGGATATTATCCAGCCAGGATCTAATCATAGTGCTCAATACTAGAATCTGAATGGTACCTCTGGTTTCCCAAAACAAAAACTACTGGTTTTATGTGAACACTTTTCATGTGTAATAGTATATAGATGGTTTTGTCTGTCCCATATAAATTTAAATAAGGAGTCAGTTTTATTAACTACTTGTTCCATAGAATCCACTGCATCTCTGTCCCACAAATGACTAAATCAAAAGAACACTTTTTTCTTAAATAATGTAAGCAAAGTGTTACTGAACACTATTGTCTACATGAGAACTCGGTTTAAAATGGGTAATAGGGCTTCCCTGGTGGCGCAGTGGTTAAGAATCTGCCTGCCAATGCAGGGGACACGGGTTCGAGCCCTGGTCTGGGAAGATCCCAAATGCCGTGGAGCAACTAGGCCCGTGAGCCACAACTACTGAGCCTGCGCGTCTGGAGCCTGTGCTCCGCAGCAAGAGAGGCCGCGATAGTGAGAGGCCCGCGCACCACGATGAAGAGTGGCCCCGGCTTGCCCCGGCTTGCCCCGGCTTGCCGCAACTGGAGAAGGCCCTCGCACAGAAACGAAGACCCAACACAGCCAAAAATAAATAAATAAATAAATAATTTTTTTTTTTAAAAAAAGGGTAATAATAGAATATAATAGGAGTTCTTTAGTAATAAGTGAGTTTTTTTCATTTTTACCACACTATCTTCTTTTGTCAGGAAAATGTGCTTTTCTTGGATAGTTTCCAGTAGGCAGCAGTAAAGAGGTATCAGCAATATCATGTCCCTCTTAATTCAGATTTGGCTGATATGCCATAAGAGATAGCAAGGAGAGACGTGGCTATGTAGATTCACATTATTTCTCCCTTTTTGTACATCTGAGCCTTATGTTAGCAGTTTGAATCTGCAGTATTTTACAAACAGTCGCCTGGCACCAAGCTCAGATACGGTGTTCTTCCCACAGAGAGAAAAAGAAGATTCATGATGATGAGATATGGAAAATTGTGAAAGGTTGCACTGGCAGTTTAGGTTGAATTATAGAAGCATCCTTTCTAGGACAGTGTGTTCAAATGAAGAACCTGTTAATAATGGGCAATTAGGTGCTGTATTTGTGTCTTCAGAATGTTAGAGAGTGTTAGAGAGAAACATTGATCTGAATTATGTGTACGTTTTCAAATTGCTTTACCTTGAAGAAACAAAATGATGACCAAATTAAATAGCTGTGGCTCTAGTCTGGTTCACTGCAGTTTGTCAACAAGCTGTCATGAAATGTTCTCAGGTGCCCTTGAAAATTTAGAGGACTTGGACTAAAACTTCTTGTTAAATTTTATGCCTTTGATTCCTTTATCCCATTAATCAAATAAACAATTAACATTGTGTTTAAGAACTGACATTTTCTTTTCAAATATTAGAGAGATTTGAAAAACAACCTTTTAATAGCTATCTTTCTATAGTGGAAAGAGAACTGCTTTAGTGAACTGGGTTCAAATTCCATTTCATCAGTTTTGAGAATTTTTTTTTTTTAATCACAAGTTACTTACCTTCTTGAACTTCAGTTTTTCCATCTTTAAAGTAGTGTCTGTAATACCTACCTGGTGATGTTACCATGATAAATAATTATGATGAGAAGCTTCTAGAATGAAGTTAGAAGGCACGGTAAGTGTTCTCCCTTTTACAGGGTATCATATGCTAAGTACTGATCGTAAGTTTAAATCAGTTGAATTTTTTTGGATTGTTGAATGATAGAGGTTGTGGGATCATATTTACCTAATCAGGATATTGTTAAATAGTGTTCTTGGTGTTCATCCTGAAAAAAAGAAAAACACAGTCGGTTATTTATATCAGTGATGTAATGATTTTATTACTTTGAGAGATGTATTGTTCCAATTTTCTTAATGTTGTTGCCTCACAAGGGTTTGCTTTAAAAAAAAAAAAAGTTTCTCATCAAAGAGTTGGTTGTAGGTAACTATGTGATTACATGTTAGTATAGTCTTAAATTCTTAAACTGACTGCTGCTTACAGTATGGAATTGAAAGTACTGTCCATTCCTGGTGACCTGCTATAGAAATTAACCTGTACTGATAAAACAGTTTATTGTAATCACCTAAATAATCTTTTTCTCCCCATGATGTAATGAGCTTAAAATAGTTTGGCAAAGGCATTGTCTACTCCATTCTTGAACAAATTACATATCTTATTAAAAAAAAGTTATTCATTTACTTATGAAGAGTCTTAAATTTTATTTAAAATATAGGACTTAG
Organism: Balaenoptera acutorostrata; assembly: GCF_949987535.1. Taxonomy (NCBI): domain Eukaryota; kingdom Metazoa; phylum Chordata; class Mammalia; order Artiodactyla; family Balaenopteridae; genus Balaenoptera; species Balaenoptera acutorostrata. The sequence goes on from NC_080065.1 coordinate 87,173,363, forward strand.
TCTCATAGTTAAAAAAACAGAGGTATGAAGGTTGAAAGACTCGCCAGAATCAGTTTAACTGGATTAAAACTTAATGGCAAGAAAGTGGCAAGAAAGATACGTAATTATTTCTAATCATCTGGAAGGCATAAACTTGACTTTTTTTTTTTTTTTTTTTACATCTTTATTGGAGTATAACTGCTTTACAATGTTGTGGTAGTTTCTGCTGTACAACAAAGTGAATCAGCTATATGTATACATATATCCCCATATCCCCTCCCTCTTGAGCTTCCCTCCCACCCTCCCTATTCCACCCCTGTAGGTCGTCACAAAGCATCGACTTGATCTCCCTGTGCTATGCAGCAACTTCCCACTAGCTGTCTGTTTTACGTTTGGTAGTGTATATGTCAACGCTACTCTCTCACTTCGTCCCAGCTTCCCCTTCCCCCTCTGTGTCCTCAAGTCCGTTCTCTACGTCTGCGTAGAAAAGTCTGCGTCTTTATTCCTGCCCAGCCACTAGGTTCATCAGTACTGTTTTTTTTAGATTCCATATATGTGCGTTAGCATACGGTATTTGTTTTTCTCTTTCTGACTTACTTCACTCTGTATGACAGACTCTAGGTCCATCCACCTCATTACAAATAGCTCAATTTCGTTTCTTTTTATGGCTGAGTAATATTCCATTGTATATATGTGCCTCGTCTTCTTTATCCACTCATCTGTCGATGGACACTTAGGTTGCTTCCATGTCCTGGCTATTGTAAATAGAGCTGCAATGAACATTGTGGTACATGACTCTTTTTGAATTATGGTTTTCTCAGGGTATATGCCCAGTAGTGGGATTGCTGGGTCATATGGTAGTTCTATTTTTAGTTTTTTAAGGAACCTCCATACTGTTCTCCATAGTGGCTGTATCAATTTACATTCCCACCAACAGTGCAAGAGGGTTCCCTTTGCTCCACACCCTCTCCAGCATTTGTTGTTTGTAGATTTTCTGATGATGCCCATTCTAACTGGTGTGAGGTGATACCTCATTGTAGTTTTGATTTGCATTTCTCTGATGATTAGTGATGTTGAGCGTCTTTTCATGTGTTTGTTGGCAATCTGTATGTCTTCTTTGGAGAAATGTCTATTTAGGTCTTCTGCCCATTTTTGTCTATTTAGGTCTTCTGCCCAAACATCTTCTGTTTGTTTTCTTGATATTGAGCTGCATGAGCTGCTCGTATATTTTGGGGATTAATCCTTTGTCAGTTGCTTCGTTTGCAAGTATTTTCTCCCATTCTGAGGGTTGTCTTTTCATCTTGTTTATGGTTTCCTTTGCTGTGCAAAAGCTTTTCAGTTTCATTAGGTCCCATTTGTTTATTTTTTAGACTTGAAGATTTTTAATCCTAGTTCTGACACTAACTACTTGGCCTTAGGTGGATCAGTAACCTTTCTGTGAAAGTTTGCATTTCTATAAAACAGTTGCAGTGCCTGTTAGACCTACTCACAGCATAATTGTGAGAAGAAAATGAAGTAACACAAAAGTGTGCTTACTTCTACTCAGCCCACGTAAGGAAGGCAGACCTTGGAGATTTGGCTTTTCCCATCGAACCATGTAAATGACCTTAGGAACATATCTTCTTTCCAAAGAACTTGAGCTTTCAGCTTAATTCTAGAAACCAAACTATGGTACCAGAATACTTGAGAACAAAATCACTGATACCTTTTATAGTTGCAGAGAAAGAATAAATTACTTTTTGCTATTCTTTGTTCTATTGCACTGTGGTCTTCAGAGATTTCAGCTGAAGGCTAATTGCTGATCTGATACACACTGTATTTTTTAATGTGCTCATTTTTTAGAAAGAAGAGTTTTACCTTCTTTTTTTCTAACAGAATTATTCTTTATCTTGAAAATGGGGCATAAGTAAAATCCTAAATCAGAGTATGATGGTGCATGGTAGACCACTGATGCAATGTCTAATATAGACTCTCCGAAAATAATTTTGTAGGATACTCTTTATTCTGTGGAGGATCTATGTCATCTCTTCTCTTTTCTTTTAAACTGGCTTTAACAGAATAGGACAGCAACATTTGAAATCTGAACACATTCTTATTATTAGAGAAGTTATAAGCCAAGAAATATAAATCTATAGAAGAAAGACATTCCCAAATTGTTCTGCCATTTAAAATTATGCAGCTGATGATAAGAGCAAGAATTACAATACGGTTCTGATCAATTCTGAGTACAAAAAGTAGTTTTCTTTATTCTGTATATGTAACCATTATTGTGCTTAGTTTTTTTTTAATCAAAAGAACAAACTTGCTGAATTTGGCCTACCTATTTATGCCCATAGCTTCTCTATTCCAAAAACAACTTGAGGTGGCTTATAATAAAATCAAAGATAAAATAAAACCCCAAAATTATAAGTACACATTTAAAAGAACTTGTTTGGTTTGCATTTCATTGCAACCTTTGGCTCCTTTGGATCATTTCTTGTTTTAAATATATGCTTAGCTACTTTAAATTTACTTTTGTTTCATATTTGCTTCTAAGTCATTAATTGTTCATATTGCTTTGAGTGATCTGTGATGCATTAGGCAGACTGCCTGTGTTCAGATCCCAGCTCCTACACTTGTTAGTGCAAGTGGTCACTAGTTAAAGTGGGAAGGACAGATTTTTTTCAATAAAAACTATTGCAAATAAGGAAGGAGCTCCAGCATGAACTGAATTCAACTTTGCTGGAAAAAAAAGCAGGAGACCTTATTTTAAAGGCTGAGCTGTGCTAAGGGAAAGGCACTGAGGGGGATTGGAGGGGTTAGTCCATGTGACTAGGCCATCTGGGTTTGTTGATTGGCACTTATCCAGAGGAAAAACAAACTTCTCCTATCTTTATGACAGGAGGCAGTGATGTAAGTTAGAGCAGGACATCCACTGGCTGAGAACTATCTCCTTGATGTGAGAAGACAGTTCTGGATAGAAGATTTACAACTCAAAGAGGCAGAGAAAAGATTTACAATTGCTAGCTTTCTAAAGTAACTGCACTAAGATGGGTTCAGAAGCCTATCTGCCTATTACCAGGTTTTGGCCAGAATGAATAGTAAAGCTACTTAATCTTGGTGTGCCTCAGTTTCCTCATCTATAAAATGGGGATAATAATAGTACCTGTGTCATGGGAATGTGTTTTAAGGATTAAAGGAGTTAATACATGTAAAGCACTTAGAGCAGTGCTTACACATAGTAAGCTCTCAACAAATGCTAATTTTTACTCTTACTGTCTTTAAAGGAGTTAATAATAATATCTATGGATACTGTTGGGTCTATATTAGATTGTTTTTGTTATTAAATGATACAATACATATATAACATTGAGAACCATGGCTGGCTCATAATAAGAATTCAATAACTGTTGGCTAGAAGTAGTATTAGTAGCAGCAGCAGCTATAGTCTGCCACTAAATATCTTTCAGTCCCGAATTACTCATAGCTCAGGATGTTCAACTAAGGGAATCTTGAATTTATTATTTCTGTTAGAACAGAGTAGATCTGTTTTATAATGTTAGTAATTCAGAGGTTGGAAAAATATTTATGAGCAATCTTGTACATGATGGTAAGATCTCTAAGCAGTATTTTGCCAATATATTTCCAAACCCAATATATTGGGTTTTGGATACAGAGGTCACATCTCCAGCATTTATGTGGCTTAACCTTCTTGCTGTGCAACCTTCAACATTTCCCAGCCTGTTTCCTCCTTATCAAATTAAGAGTGAATCTAAATAATTATAAAGCCTTTTAAGAAATGAAACAATTTGTTCCAGTAGAAGAAATGGTATATATAAAAGTAGTAATAAAGACTGAATCATATTTCTGTAATTTTTAAAATTTTAAGATACTTCTTTGATGTGTATTTGAATCTCCTTGCTTCCCAGCCAAGACAGAAATGAAAAAAGAAGTACAAATTTCACGATTTTTGGTGCTGACCAGTAGGTTTAGAGAAACCTAGATCATCTCTATCCATGTTTGTGGAGTCTCTTGATTCCACCACTGTGCAGTAATAATCCGTGAAGTATGAATTATTAAATGAGTTCAGTCTCTATTTGTGTTGGGTATATTATAAGTCATAGCACATATTTCACTACATATGGATTTCCATTAAGGAAGTGGAATACATAGATCAACAGATGCCCATTCTCCTTAATTTGCAATTTTTATCACTAAAAATTCTTGATGTTAGTATATTTGATAGTAGAAAATGGCAATTTAGATAAGAGACTAGTAACTGGAAAAGAAAGAATAACGAGTTAATGTTGATTTCTTCAATGCACTACATAAAAATTTTAAAGTAAGGGAAAACAGGGACTTCCTTGGGGGTCCAGTGTTAAGACTTCGCTTTCCAGTGTAAGGGGTGTGAGTTCGGTCCGTGGTTAGGGAGCTAAGTTCCTACATGCCTCAGGGCTCAGGGCCGAAAAACCAAAATGTAAAACAGAAGCAATATTGTAACAAATTCAATAAAGACTTTAAAAAAAAAATGGTCCACATCAAAAAAAAAAATCTTTAAAAAAAAATAAAGGGAGAACAACCAAATATAATACATTTTAAAACCAACTTTTATTCATTGTATCTTTTTTTAAATTAATTTATTTTTTTGGTTGCGTTACGTCTTCATTGCTGCACTTGGGTTTTCTCTAGTCGTGGCGAGCGGGGGCTACCCTTCATTGCAGTGCGCTGGCTTCTCATTGCAGTGGCTTCTCTTGTTGCGGAGCACGGGCTCTAGGTGCGCGGGCTTCAGTAGTTATGGCACATGGGCTCAATAGTTGTGGCTCGGGCTTCCCTGGTGGCGCAGTGGTTGAGAATCTGCCTGCTAATGCAGGGGACACGGGTTCGAGCCCTGGTCTGGGAAGATCCCACATGCCACGGAGCAGCTGGGCCCGTGAGCCACAATTGCTGAGCCTGCGCGTCTGGAGCCTGTGCCCCGCGACGGGAGGGGCCGCGATAGAGAAAGGCCCGCGCACCGCGATGAAGAGCGGTCCCCGCACCGCGATGAAGAGTGGCCCCCGCTTGCCGCAACTGGAGAAAGCCCTCGCACGAACCGAAGACCCAACACAGCCAAAAATAAATAAATAAATAAATAAATAAATAAATAAGAAAATCCTTTAAAAAAAAAAAAAATAGTTGTGGCTCGCTGGCTCTAGAGCACAGGGTCAGTAGTTGTGGTGCATGGGCTTAGTTGCTCCGTGGCATGTGAGATCTTCCTGGACCAGGGATAGAATCCATGTCCTCTGCATTGGCAGGTGGATTCTTAACCACTGCGCCACCAGCGAAGTCCCCATTGTATCTTTTTAATTAATATTTTGGGAAGTTGTAAAGTGATTCAAGAAATTAAATATTTAATTATGCAAATGATAAAGATGGTCAAAACTAACTCCTACCATTTTAAAGTCAAATGCATTGAATTGTTTTACTTTATATAGAAGCATTTAAAATGTTGCCTTTTAACTGTGACAGTACTAGAAATATTACTCATGATAATTGGTTTTATAAATAGGATTTGACGTCGTTTAGGAAAGAATCATAGAAAAATGTTTAGGGAACCTAAGTTCTAGGCTTAGCCCTTCCATTAACCTGGCACCCAGCATTTGGCAGACAACTTCACCTCACTGGACCAGTAGTTCTTTTTCAGTCATAGAGCCCATGCTTTTACGAGTTATTTCTTCTTTACTAGCAGCAGTTTAATTCATATTTTGTATCTTTCTTTCTTTAATAGTCTGATACGTACTTCTGCATGTCAGTGCATTTGCCAATGGATGAGGAAGCCTTCGTGAGTAAGTATTAATTGGATGGTGTGGAGGGGTGGGCAGTTGAAGGAAGGGCAGCTATTGGAAATCAGTGAAAGGTTCTCTTTGATGGTTATGAGCATATTAATCTTTTACTGTCAGTTTCTAAAAATGCATTTATAATGCCTAATGCAGAAACAAACCAGTGAGCCACTGAGAGACAAGATTACAAACTGTATCTGGAGAGACTTATGAGTAATAGTAGTTAAGGAGTTGCATGCAGATGTCGATGGCTCCCAATGCCATGTGGTCCCATTTGTAGAGTATTGGCTTTCTGTCTGTGGCTGGATGCTTAATTCCGCTCCACTCAACAGAGTCTATATACCTTCTGGTTCATGCTATAAATCGACTGCACTCAGAATCAACATTGGGGAATGTAAGATTTTACCTGTCAGACAAGTAGATGGATAGGAAGGAATGAAAGTAGGAGTGAATGAGAGAAGGAAAGACGGGAAAGAGAGAGGGAGGGAGGGAGGACAGAAGGAACCTCAGTCCTGTTGTCTATATTATAGGATAAGAGGGCTCTTAAATGACAGCTCCTTCCCCAGCTGAGCCTTTAAATCAGGTAGAAAATGTGACAAAGCACCATCTGTTTTCATCTAGGTGGTTTTAATTTAAACATCCCTTATGACAGACATTTAACTGTTCAGGGAAGACATGTGATTGGCAAATTATTCATGGATTTGCCCCTGTCCCTTGTTTTTCTGCTTTGAGACGTTGATTTTGGAGAGAAAGTGATGGTAATGAGAGTTGTACTTTGTTCCCTTGAAACTAATCTTCAAGTGGACTGTCTGAAATGGCTATTATATGAATTGTAAAATGTGTACAGTAGCCTTGGGGCCATCTGAGGATGAACTTTCATGAGGTGTTCCCCACAGGAAAATACATTATAGATCTTCAAAGCCAGAACAATGTACATCTATTTTTTTCACACACTTTGGTGGCAATCGCAACAGAAAATACAACCTGTATCAACACTCTAAACAAAATTTGCTCCATAGTTAACTCCTAAAAATAAGTCAGACCTTGGGAAGTTGAACATTGCCTGAGTGATGTTCCTTTGTGTAACAATTGAACATTACCAGGAAAAAAGTTAGGAAGTATGGTGCTTCCAGATCCTGAACTTTAACTTTAAAGGGAGAAAAATAATTTAAGTTCCTAATTGTCGTGCTTTGAGTTAACACCAAAAGTGATTTAGGATATAAATTCATAATTAAAATATTAACAGTAAAGCTTTCCTCAATTTCATGTCCACATATTCGATAGCTTAGGAGAAAATAATGTTTACTAATAAAAAGGAACTGTACCTGAAGTTTTTCTTTACTAATTTTATATTTTCTTTGTCCAAGTTCAGGAGTAGACTTTCTTCCTCCTGTTTTTGAAGAGAAGGCCCCTCTACACACCTGTATAAATATGGTAGTCGTGTTTCAGAGCAGTATTACAGGTCTCACATTAATAGGTTACTGGCTTGTTTCTGGAGGTAGTGGTAGTAAATGATTTCAGAGCTGGTGACTCTAAGGCCTATAAATACATATCCTGGAATGTGTTATTGCTCTCCTAATATAAATGTGTTTACTTTCACATAACTTAAAATTGAAAGTACAAGTCAATATATTCAGTCAAGAAAAATATTCACAGGAAACACATAAAGGGCTATATTACAACCAGGTGTTAAACATTTGTCCGTTTTTCTTAGGCAACTCTCATCTAAGATTAAACTGTTTCCAGTTCTAGGATCCTTAAAGGATCTTATAAGAATTATAACTATTTTCAGTATTTCTTCTATACTTTATTGCTGGGAGGATTGCATGAATACTAAACATTTTGTCACCTGTTCAAAACATGATTATTTCACCTTCGGTGTTAGTCCTTTAATATACTACCCCCAGGAGATTTGTGGTTACTGTTGTTTGCATAATTCAGCAACCACAGAAGTTTAGGTGTAGGCAAAATAGAACTGGAAAATTGAAAACCAAAGAGAAGTACCAACAATGATTTATATAAGGGAATAAGTAAGGAAAAATTTGCATGTATAATCTCATTAATTCTTAGGACAGCCCTGTAGGTTGTCCTATTTTATATAGAGAAACAGAGACAGGAATATCTGTGTCTGTGATTTAATCAGGTGCTAGGACAATAGTTTGTCCTATTATAGGAATGCTTGTTCCTATAATCAGCCCACCACCAGCCATCGTTTACTGAGGACTTGCCAGACACTAAGATACTGAAAATTAAGCGTATTTAAGCCATTTTAGAGAAAAAGAAACAGAAGGTCAGAGAGGTTAAGAAGCTTTTACTATATATGTGCTCCCTACATGTATGCCATTTAAATCATAACAGATTTAGGTGTGGGGATAGTGATACAGGGGATAAAGGGAAGAAGTTATCAAGTGGATAGAAGGAGCTGAAATACAGCAATCACACATCTCTGTCTTCCTCACATTAAAAACAATTATTCTTTCATTCCCTTACCTTCATTCCCTACTGGGAACACTCTGGTCAGTTCTGCCAAAAAGTAAAATAAACCTCAAACCATCTTACGAAATAAAACCCAATACACATGAAGATTTAAACATTTGCAGAAGGCAAAGGGCTTGGATATACAGGTTATATGTTGGGAGGGTGATTATACATAGCTTATCCCAATTCCCAAAGTGAAAGTTTTAGTTGTTGGGTAACCAAGGCTTTTCCATGAATGAAATTTTGGCTTTTTTGTGCGTTGTCTGAAATTCTGTGTCTCAGGGTGCCTTATCATAAGATTAAATATGGTTAAAAATGAAGACTTGTAAACACCTATAAAACTTTGTTCATTTTTTTTAAGACACTTATCATTTTATACCTTCTGTTTTCATTATCTGTGCCCTTAAAATTTTCGAATGCCAGCAGGATATGTGCCACAGGATATGGTAGGGACTCAGTAATTGCTTGCTTATACATGAGTGGACCCTAAAAAAGTGTTTTGTTTGGCCATTTTATAAGGAAACATATTGAATAGTAAACAATTTACCCTTTTGTCTTAAATTATACTCATTTGAATATAACGGAATAATTGTTTTTTAAGAAAGGCACTTGTTCATAAATTCAGCAAACTTAAAAAAAAATTTTTAATAGATCTTTATTGGAGTATAATTGCTTCACAGTACTCTGTTAGTTTCTGTTGTACAACAAAGTGAATCAGCCATATGTATACATATATCCCCATATCCCCTCCCTCTTGTGTCTCCCTCCCACCCTCCCTATCCCACCCCTCTAGGTGGTCACAAAGCACCGAGCTGATCTCCCTGTGCTATGCAGCTGCTTCCCACTAGCTGTTTCACATTTGGTAGTGTGTATATGTCAATGCTACTCTCACTTCGCCCCAGCTTCCCCCCCACCGCCCCGTGTCCTCAAGTCCATTCTCTACATCTACGTCTTTATTCTTGCCCTGCCACTAGGTTCATCAGTACCATTTTTTTCTTTTCTTAGATTCCATATATATGTGTTAGCATACGGTATTTGCTTTTCTCTTTCTGACTTACTTCACTCTGTATGACAGACTCTAGGTCCATCCACCTCACTACAAATAACTCAATTTCGTTTCTTTTTATGGCTGAGTAATATTCCACTGTATATATGTGCCACATCTTCTTTATCCGTTCATCTGTTGATGGACATTTAGGTTGCTTCCATGGCCTGGCTATTGTAAATAGTTTAGCAAACTTTTAAAATTCTGCCGTGTGCCAGTTATTGGGCTAGGCAGTGGAGATGTAGTATGATACAAATTCAAGGAAATCACAGCCTGGCAGAATTCTAGAAGACAAGAATACAAATGTTACAACATATAAAAAGGACTTTCTTCTTTTGCTTTTCAAATTTCTGAAGAAAATTACAAAAAGACTGCTTATTAGGACTAAAACAACCTCTCTTGATGGTGGTAAAAGCCAAAATTGCATTTGAGTAATTTATAATTTTTACACTTGTGTGACTAATTATGTAACTCATTTAAATAAACATATTTCTTAATTTTGAGAAGATACCATCACAATTATCATGGAATTTCATGTGCATATGCCTGTAATATATACATATAAGCCTGTCCAGCATGTTTGATGTGTTTATATGTTAGCATTGAATTATTAAATATGAATTAAAGTAGGTGTTTGAGAAAATACTATAATGAAGATAAGTATAATTTTCATATTCTGAACAAAATTATAGCTTTCCCTAGAGCACTGCTTTTGTTTGTTGTTTTAATAAAGAACCACAGAACTGGAATGGGTGAGGGTATGATAAAATCTACATTTGACCACTGAACTGTGTTGCTGTCTAAAAGGTGTTTTATAGACACTCAGAAGAATTGGCTGTGACAGCAGCCCACTCAGCCAAGAAATTTGACTGTCGTCTTCATCCACTTGCTTTCCCTCACATGGATGACCAGTAAATAAATGTGTCTTTTCCTTAGTGAATGATGGCAGGTCCCTATCTATCAAATTGCACTATACAAATCAGATAGAAGCATTGAATTTAGAAATAGATGAAAATTAATCTAATGATTCATTGCTTTTCATTTTCTTGGACTTCTCTGTTGAATGTGAAACAATTCCTACTGCAGAATTGTACAGTTAGACTTGAATATTTCCAAATGTGGCCTGTCTTAAACAAAGCACATGTTAAGGTGATGTTGGGATACTTCAAAAACTACAGAAGCAATCTGATTTTGATCATGCTTATGGGTCAGCTACATAGTATGACTGTAAAGACCAAGGTCTGGCAGGGTTCAGTGCTCATTTATCCACATTTTACGGCTTTGACAGCAGTAAATAGAAGGGGGTGTGTGTGTGTGTTTGTGTGTGTGAGTCCCCATCCCAAGGCAATCATTCTGTCACCTAAAGGCTTCCAATTAATTGACTGCATATACGTTCCCTTCTCTCTTCACCTAGGATTTTCTCCAACATGAATAACTTAGTCTCTGACTTCCACATGACCGTTGGGTACCTCCCAGCAGCCACGCTCGGAGGCTATTCTAGTTTCTTAGTGAAAGCTACTTGGAGAGAGCTGAAATAGCACCAATAAGATACACTGTACTGGAGGTCTCTGATGAGTGGCTAAAACCTCATTTGCTTGGTCATAATCAATAAGGAGAAGCTGTTGCTATACACTCTGTCTCAGCATATTTCTTAAATGTCCTCTATCCTTTGGTCACCCAAATACCCACATTTCCAACATGACAACCCCCGCCCAAGCCCTCAGAGTTTTGTCAGGTAATAAAAAAGAGAAGAGGGGTAGGAACCATTTCATTATATTTTATGAAGCTGAGACTTAGGAATGTCTTCAATTCAATGCATCTAGAGGTCACCAAAAAGTAACTGACATGTTGACAAAGCTGTTTTAATGCAGTAATGTCAAAATGCCACCCCTCCCCACTCCCCAGAAAATGGCCAATTCCGAAAGCCCGGGGTTGGATCAGGTTTGATGTGTAAAACGTCCTTCAGTGTCTAGGGGTTCTTGGCATTTTGACAGTCATTCTGAAGTATCCATTTCAATTATTTCAGTGGGGACAGTTTCAGTGGCCAACTCTCAAAAGACCAGTGTGAACTGTTTTAGTCAGAGAAAATTTCATGAGAGAGATGGCAGTGTTTGATCTGGGTCTGGGAAGACGGTCTGTTTGGATCTGCAGAAGGAGGAGAATATTCCAGCTGCCAACCGTATGAGCACGGAAGGAGCGTATGGGGCACACGCGTGAGCCTGGCCACTTGCTGTGCATGGCCATGGGCGGTTGTTACTCAGGCTCCTCTGTTTGAGGGGGAAAGGACCAGACTCATAGGGTTGCTGTGAGCAGTAAATGAGCCATGCACAGGGCAAGCCCTCAGTAAACGTTAGTGGTTATGGTTGCTAGGTGAGAAGGGCAGCCAGTGAGAGCCCAGAGTGTATGTTGGAGGTTGTCTTGTTGGAAATGTAGCGGAATCGGAGACTGCTGCGATATTCTGGAAAGGCAAGAGGGGAATGTGGATTTGATTCTGTGGGAAATTAATAGGGGGATATTACAGAGATGACATTACAAAAACAGGGCTTAATGAAGCTTATGCTATTTTATCTTGCATAGTCTGGCTGGTAAAGTCTATTTATTGACTGTTTAGTTGGTTCTGACATATACCAGAAAGTTCCATTTTAAAAGGTATTTCATCTAGAAGTTTAATTCTTTTTGTGCTGAAATTCCTTTTTTCAGCGGTAAGGATTATTTCACTTGAAATTTGTGTTCAATTTATAGCCTTGCTTGGGTGTCTTATTTCTTGGTTAATTTGGCAACAGCAGCTTAAAGTCCTCATAAACCACGTTAAGGATTCTTTCTGAATTGTATATCATTGTCCAAGCTAGCGAGAGCTAACAACAACTTTTCTATTAAACTTTCTGATTAAAAATGTTCAAGCAGAGGTCTTTATTTTAGTGTAGAATTGCTTTATGGTTTGCAGAAAGCCGGCAGAAGGTAATATAATATGCCATTGCTGTGGGTTTTCAACATGCAGCCAAGTGGACTCCGCTGCTGTAAGCTTTACATTTGTCTGAACTTTTCTTGCCCAACTGCAAGATTATGAACATTAAGGTTGATCATAGCCTACACTTAAATTGCAATTTAGAGCATTATCTTCAGTTCCTATGAATGGTTTCTGAAGTATAATCTTTATTTTTTGGAAATAAAGAAATATTTATGGGAGTGATATTAAGATTGGGGAACTGATAATTTTTTAAAAATTATGACAACTCTTTTACATTATTGTTCCTTGAACCTTACACCTCTCTATTTTCTCAATATTGAAAATGGCTTGAAAGCACTAGGATTATTAGAAAACGGACTCTATCACAGACATGAACATACCAGAGGTTCCATTTGTATGCTTGCTTCAGACCTCAGCCCTAAAACGATTTTAGGTGATACAGCTAAAACTGCCTGACGTAATGTACAGTTCCAATGATCTCTTTTAATAAAACAATTCTAAAGGATCAACTAATTTTTGCCTTCAGAAACATTTATAAATTCGTTTTAAAAGAAACCTTGTTTTTACTGTTTATTCTGTACATTTAAAAGAGCTATACAACCTAAATTAATTAAGTTGAGTAAACTCTGATATGCTCACGTAATAGAATATATTCAGCCACTGCCACTGAAAATGTTGACTGTTGTCAGAATCACCTCTGATTCACCTTTGAAATTTTGCAAAGACACACTTGCCTGGAACAACTTTTGGAGATTCAAATAAGATATTGATGGGGGAAGGGGCAGGACTGATCTAGGATTGACCCTGAGCACTTGTATTTTTAACAAACTCCATAGGATAATTCTAATGCACAGCACTAGCTGAAAAGTATCATTGACAAAAAATGTTTAATAACATGTAAAAATATCCACAGTATATGAAATAAGCTGTTTACTGTGTGTAATATGATTCCACTAAGAGGAAAAAAGAAATAAAGTTAACAGTTTTCTCTGATGATATATATAGGTAACAATTCAGAAGTGCCTAAGTTTTGGAGATTCAAACTTGCATTTGCAAGTCAGTTCTTTTTTATTCGATAGGTTAATTATCCATGGTCTGTAGTATTTCTTTACTGCCTTCCTTTGGCTAAAAAGGGTGTTCCTCCCATTTCCAGTGGTATTTTGGGGTTGGTTATATGTGTACATAGGTATCTCCTAAATTGCCTATTCCTCCACTTGGCTGTGTGAGTTCTTTGAAATATTTCCACGTCCTAGGTCTGGCAGATACATCAAAATTTGACATGCAAACCTGGATATCCACTTGGAAGGGAAAAATGGAGAGAAAGCCAAGTGCTAAATGAAATTCTCTCCTAGGTCACATTTTTAGAAAATTTTATGGCCCTGATTGTAGTCTGATGTTAGCTAAAAGAGGCCATAAATCCTGAACAAGCTCATGCAGTTAGAACAAATTTTGCTTAGAACTCCAGAAAATAGACCTAGTTATCTCTCTGCTCAATATGTCAACCACACATGTACTTTCAAGTCTTTCATTTCAGATGACATTATTCTTTGAGAAATCCTCCAACCTATGCACTTGCAGTATTATCACATTTCCTTTAATTAATGTGCTTGAGTCACTACTTCTGGAGTCTTAGTCCTTCAAAAGTATTTGGTTCCCAGGACTCACTCGCACTTACTTGCCTATAAAATTTTCCCTGGTCTTATCCATCAGGCCGTCTGAACTGCTAACACCCATTGAGGCTGAAGAACCATTTCCACTTAAGCAACTGCCATCTTATTATTGAGTTAGAAGAGTCAGTGGCACGTTTAATCTTATCGGATATAGTACACCCTTGCATTCTCGCAAGGCTGTGGTTTTTGCCTGTTTGTCACCATCCCAAGGCTGCCTTTGTTTATTCTGCCTGTCAGAATCGCACACTTAAATGCAGTTGTTTTCATTATTATGCTCTAGCTCCCTTCCCCTTGGATCCTTTATTTCTTTTGGTGTATGATGGGAGAAAAAGAAAGAAGGGGGAATTTAAGATGTGATTTTTAAATATTTTTCCATATAATATTTTGTGTAATGTTGAAATCTCTAGCATAGTTATCTGTGTATCCTGTGCTCAGTGGACATTATTCTTATTCCCTAGGGGTGGGGTCTTATTTTGCGAAGGCAGGAATAATAAGTAGGAGTGGTACAAACCCAGGAAATGGACCTGTCAGCCTAATCTTTTCCCAGTTGACCTCTGCCCACTACTGGCAGCAGGCCCTTCAGTGAAATTGTCCAAGTCCTGCTTTATCTTTGCTCTATTTTATGGCATCTACTGTTTGGTTTAGATTTACATTTTGATATGACATTTCTTTTGCTGGACGTGTTTTTCATTTCAACTTGCAATGAAATTTACTTTCAGTTACAATTATATGAATAGTTTGATACTATACTCTTTCTTTAGGAGATGAAAAAGATGGTTAGTTGTTTGTTTTTACTCTATACCAATAATTTACTTGGCATTTAAATTAGATCTTGAATTTCTGGAGGAATGTATGAGTCAGTGAGAATAAGTTTTTATGAGAGGGAACTTTGAGAGATTCTCTTTTACTACCACTTAAAGATATTGATTTCTTTCTCACTATAGAAACTAAAATTAAACACATGTCTACTAAGAGTTCACTGTGGAACAAATAAGTGGTTCTTAAAATAGTATGTCAGAAGAAGAAGAAAAAAATCAGAAAATGGCTAGAGAAGTTATACTTTGAATAATGTTTGCCCTCTACAAAGGACAATGAGAAGATCCTCTTGCATAAGCAGGAGCCCAAGCAAAACTTTTGGCTTTCCTTCCTAGTGAAAAGCCACAGAGACTGTATGTTGTTGTCTTCATGATCTATTCTTCTCCCAATAGGTCTCTTCTCTGTCCTTACCTGAATCTTTTGCTTAATATTTGACTTTTTAAATTTAATGGTAGCCCACTCTTCTTTCAAAAAGGTTTTTGCTTTGTTTCACAACAGTACACACACTGCATTAATATTAAAAAAAAAAAAAAAAAAGAAAAAAGAACCCAAAACACTGTTCTCCTACACAGACCCTGACAGCTCAGGGCTTTCCCTAAAACTGTCCTGAGCCTTAGCTGTGGTTCCTACTATCACCTTTGGTGCTTTTGTTTACCCTCATGGCTTCAGGGTTTCATTTTTGAGTGATTCCCAAATATGTAATTCTCTGATCTCTTCCTTGAATAAGAGTTACGGAATTCCAATCTTCTGCTGGATCATTACACCTGGATTTTTAGCTGACACCTCGAACTCACATTGTTTTTCATCCAACAGTTTAATTCTTGATAAAATGCACGTGGCCATGTTGATTTATTACCAAAATTCCCAGAATGATTCAATCATGGGAAACCTATTAATATAATCCACCCATAATCAAAGAATCTAAGGGGGATGGGAACCCTATGATCATCTACATAGGTTCTGAAAAAGCAGAGGAGCCAGCCTCTCATTTGACAGCCCCTCATAGACTGGCATAGGGATATATATTTAAAAAAAAAAAAAAAAGAAAGAGTGGGAGGTAGATTTAATCGGACCAAAAAGTTATAGACATCCATAGAATGATAGAAGCCATTTGATAAAAATGAATATAAGGGGCTTCCCTGGTGGCGCAGTGGTTGAGAGTCTGCCTGCCAATGCAGGGGACACGGGTTCGAGCCCTGGTCTGGGAAGATCCCACATGCCACGGAGCAACTAGGCCCGCGACCCACAACTACTGAGCCTGCGCGTCTGGAGCCTGTGCTCCGCAACAAGAGGGGCCGCGACAGTGAGGCACGCGCACCGCGATGAAGAGTGGCCCCCACTTGCCACAACTGGAGAAAGCCCTCTCACAGAAACGAAGACCCAACACAGCCAAAATAAATAAATAAATTAATTAATTAATTTTAAAAAAATGAATATAAGATAGAAAATTGCATCACATACCAAAATAAATGTAAAGTGAGTAAAAGACAAAGGCTAGGTACTCCCACCTCTGGGCCTTTTCAATTTGCCTCCTTAGAGGAATGATCCCCTGGGAGGGTTCTGGAAGGCGGGAAAGAAATCCCGCACTCAACTTGAGAGCGAGCCTATGGAGGTAGAATCCCTCTTCCATTTCTTTTGTAACAAATTTAGGCTTGGTAATGATATGATTTTCTATGATTTGGGAACTATTGTAATTTCTAATTGTTTCTTTCCTTCCAAAGTGTCTTCTTCAGTTTCCTAGGCTTACTATATTCTTTGGTAACAGAAAACGAAGCCTCAAGTTATATCAAGTCCATTTTCCAGCTAACCTCTGTTTGTTGGTTTTTTAAATAGCAGTATGAAAATCTCAAGATGTGATATTTAGGCTTTAAATTCTTATTTTCAGTGCAGTAAATGAAAGGCTTTTTATTTTCCATGAAAGTTGGGAGTCAAGATGGCTCACAGTAGGCACCTTGTGTTTTCTGAACAGCCACACTATGCAAGCCATGGTGCTATAGTTTGATGTAGAACACCTTTTATTTTATAAATACATATGTCTCAGATACATATTTCAGCAGTAAAAGGTGTTTTATTAATTTTATCAAATAGACAAAAAGAGCTAAAAGATGCAGTTTTGCACACACCCAAGACTCAAGATCATTTTAGACTATTTAACATTTTTATGTGTAAAGGTGACTTGAAAACTGCCCGGTCGGGCAGCATTTTGAATGTGGACAAAAGGGGATGAGCCACACCCAAACCAGGAAAGAAAGCTCATGCTCGGTATTGATCATACTAAATGATATAACTTATCCCTGATTTTTCTTTGTTCGACCTCTGAACTGACTTTTGTTTATTTTAATGTCTTTCAACCACTATTATTAGGACAAAAAGAGAAATGACAACGTGTAAGTTTCAGTTTCCCTTTAACAAGTGCACAGTACTCATCCAGGACATTTTTCTTCTTGTGTATTTTTGTAAAGATACATTTTCCACTTTTATTTTCTTTTCTAGTAACTTGTTTCTCCATATCACAATCCAGTGGCTGCTGTTATTTTAAGATGGTAATAAATTTGTGTTCTGAATCCTTTTGCTTATGTTTTGACCACTCACTGTGGCTTCTGTTTCAGTGCAATGTTGTGCAGTATGGTATGGTGCTCAGAACTCTACCGAATTCTGGAAGGAAATATATTGTGAATACGTAGCCTGGAGCTTTCATGTTATACCCACACAATGCTCTCATCACTTTAAAAGGGGGCTTTCATTAATGTGTGTGTGGGTATATCTGTAGTTTCAGCCTATTATTTTCTCTTCTGTTATATAATAGTTTATTATCCTACTAAATTAAATTATCAAATCATGTTCATCTTAAGGAATAAGATAATTTATACAACCAGAGCATTCTGTCATAAGAGCATCAAAATATCTTTGTTATACAGCTACTTGAAATGTTGAATGCTGGGGTCTCTTGTGACACTTGTGCACAGAAGTATAACTTGTATTGACGATCATGTATCATTTTCTCTTAACAGTTGACTTCAAACCCCGTGCCAGCATGGATACTGTCCATCATATGCTACTTTTTGGATGCAATATGCCAGCGTCCACCGAAAATTACTGGTAAGGGATGGGTTCATAGTACAAAGGGGTGAGAAAATGTGTTTTTTATAAGTACAAAGTGCATCTCTGCAGGTATTTTATAACTGATTAATAAATAGGCAGAACATTTCTTTTTTAGAAAACAATATTGTTCTTTTGCATCACATAGTTATCATGGGTTGATTATCACAGTTATTTAGTCTGCTATGGAACACAACCATCAGTCTTTGTCACTGACTAAATATACGTCTGTTGTCATAGATAGTGTGTCAAGGTGGAGACAGCTCGTGAAGAAAGATTGAAATTGAGATAATGGATACTCTGATGTTTATTTCTTTAAGTTCATGATTCAACCCAAAGAGCACCACGGATCTGTTCACTGAGTACTCTTTTATCCTGGACATTGTGCTAGGTGATCTGTATACCCCATTTAAAATGAAAATTAAAATTTAGCCTAACGTCTTTGCAAAGATGGTATTATTGTCCCCACTTTACAGGCAAGGAGTCTGAAGCTCAAAGATTCAGTGACTTGCTCAAGGTAACAAGCTGGTTGGTGTCACACCAGGATTGAACCCTGGGTTGTTTGATTCCAAATCTAAAGTTATTTCTCTTTTACCACAGTGCCTCCCATTTATTCAAGTAACTGTTGCAGTTTTAGAATTTAATCACTGCAGTGAATCTTAATATCATGTCTTGAACCATCAATAAACATCTATTAAATGCCTGTTATATGCCAGAACTGCAGCAGGTGCTGTGGGATGTTCTAGGATAAATAATTTTCTACCCCCCAGAAGCTTACAGCATAATTATGGCTTGAGATCTTCCCTTTCATTTTATTCTTTGGTAGTTCGTGAAGATCAGTGATCTTTGAAAACAGCCGTGTGTTTTAAGCCTCATCTTTTGCACCTATAGGCAGAATCACTGTTGCATATTTAACAATCCAGAATGACTGGTGTGTCCTGCTTTGCACTGGAAAGGGATCTGTTCTGTGGTCCTGCCCCTGCATAATCATGTAGACTGATAGACCTTTCTCTGTGCATCCTAATATTCATCAGGCTGATTCGAGGCATGCAGCGACTGCTTTCTAGTCATTTTTATAATAAACAATTGTAATATGTATTTGGAAGTGTTAAAAGCACAGGGCAATTAGTGGAAATCTCCATGGACCAAGTACCATCAAAGCATTTGTTAATAGGCTTAAGTTATTTGATGAAAGGGGCGTATCACATGGGAACCCAGCTCACATGACTGGGTTTATATAAAAATGGAGTCAGCAAATCACAGTTAATACCCTTTGATATCAACATTCCTGTTTTTGCTCTTCAGTAAATTTTTGTAAATAAAATCCTGGCATTAAAAGATTATTCTGTGACAGCCTTTTCTGAATCTTATTCAGCAAATCACACATTTTGGTCTTTATGTTTTAAAAATATTTCTTGTGAAATTAGCAATATTTACCTTTGAACTAGAATTAGTGAAAATGGCTAGAGGGAATGTAAGCTTTTAAAACCTGCTTTAGCAGATTCTCTTGGTTCAAGAGAATGAGTGAAAAAATAAAACATCACTTAAATGTTATTATGGCCCTAATTGTTAAGAAAAATTATATAAAATGAACTAAGCGTAGTTCACCGTTCTCATGTTAAGGGAATATCAGAGCAAACACATTATGTTGCCTCCTTTAAAATATTAATATTCTTAAATATACTATTTTGAAATTAAGTTTGTAAAATATATTTCCAAAAGACTTCCAGGTTGGGGAAAGAGAGAATTCAAAGAGAAACGTGAGAGTGAAAACAGTAATTTTGAGTAAAGTAATTGCTGCACGTATTTTTTTTTCTAAAATTACTACTTGAAAGACAGCATTATAGAGTGAACGTGTAGCTAACTGTCTAGATTCCATGGGTAAATTATTTATCCCATGTGGGCTGGCCTTGATTTTTTCATTTTAGCAAGGGACTAACACTAGATCATTTATAGAACTCCTCTGTGCTCTAAAATTCCATAATTCTATGAATATAAATTGCATACAAATGCTGAGTCAGATTGGAAAGACATCTTTATTAGGAGTTGGAGACATGAGTAAGTTGCACTTGTTAATAACTCACCTCAAGCAGACAGGCCACTGTGTTTTGCCATTGAGTTGCATCACTGAATAATTAGAATTCTTAATGACATTATACCCATGTCATTTTGTTTATTTTTTAAATTATTTTATTTATTTTCTTTATTTTTTTTCTGGCTGCGTCAGGTCTTAGTTGCAGTACGTGGGATCTTTGTTGAGGCATGCAGGATCTTTCGTTGTGGTGTGGGCTCTTCATTGTGGCGTGTTGGCTTCTCTCTGGTTGTGGCACGTGGATTTTCTCTCTCTAGTTGTGACGTGTGGGTTCCAGGGTGCGTGGGCTCCGTAGTTTGCAGCACACGGGCTCTCTCGTTGAGGGGTGAGAGCTCAGTAGTTGTGGCGCAGGGCTTAATTGCCCTGCGGCATGTGGGATCTTAGTTCCCCGACCAGGGATCAAAACCACGTCCCCTGCGTTGGAAGGCGGGTTCTTTACCGCTGGACCACCAGGGAAGTCCCTATACCCATGTCATTTCAAATGGATTTTTAAAATCTGCCTTGCAGCACATATTCCCTGTTAATCTATAGAGTAGTTATAATCGACTTTATAACCGTACACCAAGGACAATAAGCTTTTGAGCTTTTAACCAACTCAAAGTGTTCATCTAACATTGAAAAGTAGGGTCTTTTCACTACATATATAGGATCTGTTCAATATGCAAACTAGTAAATGTACATTAAGTAAAACTGTTCCAGTGACCTGGCTTTAACAATACAGCCTTATTCTCCATTTAAAAATGGGATAGGCTTTTTATCCCCCAATATTTGGCAAAATCCATGCCTCTTTAAAGCATTAGAGCTCACAGCATATTTCATGGGCTGAACTTTTCAGTTGCTTCACAGAAGCATCTTCTACTCCCTGCCCCCGATGCCACTCAGGCTCAGCCCTGGGGACAGTCAGCGGATGTTTTCCAACTGCTTAGCCTCTTATCCTCCCACCTGAATTATAACACTAATAACAAAAATCTATCAGTGTCAAAAGCCTTGCATTATTTTTCTGCATTGAGTCATGGACTTTATCACACTCATTCTGTAGTTGCAAATCTATTCTTCAGTTGCTCCAAGATATAGACAGTACTTAAATGAAGATTCCCAGACTTTCACATATATTTTTGGTTATGATACCAGTAGTGGCTTTTGATGTGTAAGAATATCAAGAAATCATTCATACCCTAAGGAAATCATTTTGAGAATACAAAGCTGTTTTAGTGAAAGAAGATAAAGCAAAGAGGATATTTTAACACCATGATGCGAATAAAAATTCACATTTTAAGGCAAGACAAGAAAAATTTAAACATAAATTTTTTCTCTGCCCTTTGGCCTCCTTCCTCCCCTCTAGTGTGCATTGTGCATCTGCATTATGTGTTAATCATACCTCCCCAATGACAGAAATATCTGGTCAAATCATAAAGATCAATTTTTCTTCTTCTGGCAACAGCCGTGTACTTCTTTAGAAGGTAACATTCCTTCCTCAGTCCTGTCAGGGCTCACGATGACCCACCACTCACCTTGTACGTGCAGACATCTTTGGTAAACTTTATGTACAGTGGCAATTATCATTATCCTTAACAATAGAGATTGCTGCAGAACTGACTGGTCAGACAATCTGGGAGATGCTGGGCTACACCTAATGTAAGTCCTTAGCTTAAATACTCACCTATGACCTTATTCATGTCACTAGCAATATTATTTGTATTCTGCCTATTTTACAAGATAATTGTTTCTTATGCTACCAAATATATGACTGAGCCTCAGATAAAATTAATGATGATTAGGCGACTTGAAACCATTGACCAAATACATAGTCCTATAAGATCAATGATTGTAATAGTGTAACTCCAGATATGGGAGAAAGCAACAAGAGGAAACCATATCCTGAACCATAACAGCTTAGTAAGACAGATGGTCCAGAGGCTTTTGGCCACTGTTAACAGGACCCAGTCCAGTAATAGCACATTGAGTGGCCTATCAACAAAATATTTGCCTGGTCTGGGAATGAGCATCCCTAGCAACATGGGACAAATTGGTCACGAAGTGCCTCCCAAACTTTGGTCGAAATTAAGACCGAAAGAGAAGGAATTGTAAGATAGAGAATGTTGCCCACCACCCAGTTCTACAAGAGTCAAGCCATTAGCCACTGCAGTTGCTGACCTACAGTACACCCTGAAAGGAGTTCAGGGTGAAGGTCACAATGAAGCACTTTGTGCTCTGGGAAAACTGGCAAAACTGGCCCTCAGATAGACATTTTCAGGAGAAAATTTTATGAACTCAGTTTCTTGCATCTTCCCATAGTTAGAAAAGCATTAAAACCATTAACTAAGATGTCTGTTCCCTGTGACTAACAGCAACCTTCTACTGAGATGTGTGCTTGATTGCACATACTCCCTGCACCAAAATCACGTATATACCGAAATTTTCCAAACAGTTCTCAGAGCTCTCTGAGAGACTGTCTCCCAGCTTATAAACCTCAGTTTGGCTCGAATAAAATTTTCCATTTCTTTCTTAGATTCACTATTAATTTTTTGTTGTTGACAACCAAAGCGTCAAGCTCAGATTTCCTCTCTTTTCTGTTTGTTAGCTAGGATTTCCCCGTTTTCACTTTAGTTTTCTGTTTTCATTGCCAGCAAGTTGGCAAATAGGTGTGTGTCTGTAATAAACATTTTTTTCCCCTGAAATTATGAAGTTATAATTCATCCCCTGTCTTCAGGCAGCACTTTTACTATGACGGCAGAGAGCTATTCTGATGATGCTTCACTGTGGTGCTGCCCTCCTTTGCTCTTTGTAATTGCCTCTCTCTACTGTTCATTAAAATATACTTACAGTTATATTAAGTTCACATGAAAATAGTAGACACAGCGTGAAGCAGTTTTCATTATTTAGTCATTTTAATTTTAAAGTTTTTTTTTTTCTTCCACATATTCCATCCAGTCTTTTGTGTCTCGTTCCAAATTAGCAGCTCACACTGGTAATGTGTCTAGTTAATTATATGCATGTGCATTTAAATTGCATACATTGATGTGAACCTTTTAATATACTGTGGGGTGGTCCCTTTCTAGTTAGAGTGGGCCTGGTGCTCAATTCTAAATTAATGGACCTCTCGAGGATGCGAATAAGGACCAGCTGATGGAAAAGCAGCAGCTCTGCTGGCCCATGTCAGGAAGGCAGCAGTACCTGTCAGATTAAGCCTCATCCCTTCTTTCCCAGGCTTTTAAAGGAGGAGACAATTACTGCATCTAGGCA